>NC_143518.1:61266566-61574066 GCF_031878675.1 Megascapheus bottae
CTGTCCTACCCTTGAGCCAAGGCCCACTTCTGAACTCTTCAATATTTGTGATAAAGCATTTCTTTCCTACAACCCAGTTTTGTCTTCTTGTGATACTTTTTCTCCATAGAATTTGTCATTTCTTTTTTTAAATTGACAAGTAATATCTGTATATATTTATGGAATATGGAATGTTTAATGTAGGCAAACATTATGGAATGATTGAGTCTGGCTAATGAAGAAGTGGATACACTATCATTTTGTCATGTCAGCATTTGAAGTATACTGTCTTAGTAATTTTGAAATCGATCTACAGGTCACCATAAGTAAACATCAAGTCAGGTGTGTTGGCCTACACCTGCAGCTCTCCCTGCATCCTAGGTTGCTAAGAAAAGAAGATTGCTTGATCCCAGGAGTTTGAGGCCAGCCTGGGCAATGTAAGCAAGACCTTATCTCAAAAATAACCGTAACTACTACGTAAAACTCCATATTATACAATATGAAACTATGCATTCCTTGCCCTCTTTCATCTCTGAATTGGGCAAGCATAATGAAACAAAAACTCTCCCTCTAACCTAGAAATTCTTTCCAGAAAGATAAGTAGATAACAGAATTTTCATTTATTTAAAAAATATCAGGCCTAAATGTGATATATGCCATAGGCCACCCACAAAAAATGATTTCAAAAAATGAAATAAAATCTCATCATTCTGTAAGCCAAACAGAACCTTTCACCCCAAGGTTTTCAAAGTAATAATTGTTCCTCCAGTTAGAGGTCTGACTAGCATTATTTGCCACAAATTTTGTGGTGATTTGGTTGCTAATTAATTGGCACTATTCAGCCAGAGAAATAAACAACCATCTCCTATGTTGATTTAAGAGGTAGTTTTGCCACTGTGATGGTGTTCAGAAAAGCTCCTGTTTCTCACAGAAACTGTGAGATTGAAGAATGTCTAAATTTCAAAGAGATAGTTCCCAGGTTCTTGAGAAATATATTCCTGGATAGTAAAGTGCTCTCTCTCTCTCTCTCTCTCTCTCTCTCTCTCTCTCTCTCTCTCTCTCTCTCTCTCTCTCTCTCTCTCTCTCACACACACACACTAAACTATCTTTCAGAAAGAATGTGCATATATTTCAAAGACAGGAGAAAGTACTTTTTAATCACAAATTTCTAAAATACAATAAATAAATAAATTTAAAAAGAGAGAGCGTGGTCAGTGGCTCAAGCCTATCAAATGGGAAGGAGAGCTTTCTGGTAATGACTGTATAAAGCCAGCTTTAGCAAAGAAGTTCCGGAGACTCCATCCCAGCCAATGGCTTTGCCAAGTTTACATATGCTGGCTGTCCTAGCTACAGAAAAGGCAAAAAAGCTGGATATGGTGAAAGAGCCTCTCATCCCCAATGACAGTGAAAAACTCGAAGGAGAAGCCTAGGATGGCCCACTCATAAAGAAATATTCTACTTTGAAAATAAGGCTAAAGGGAGCCTGGAAGTTTGGCTTAAGTGGTAGAATATCTGTCCAGCGAGTACAAGGTCCCCATTGCTATCCAATGAAAGGCAGGAATCATTGTCTTTATTTTCAGCATGGGGAATTTAGCCTCCTGTGTTCAATTCCTATTTGCCTTTGCGGCACAAAAAATATTTGAATGTTTTCCTGTCAGGCTAAGACAAAAACCTAGAAATTTTAAGGGGCTCACAGGGACTGGTGGTTCCCGAAACTCCTGCTTTCACCTGATTCCTCATTCTCTTCTCACACATTTCCATCTGCCTTGCGATCACAATTCACCCCACACTGTTCAGCAAAACAGAAATTGTTCTGCTCCCCATTCTCCCTTCTGTAGTTAGCATTCCTCACGTTTCTCTTCGTCCTTCCCGTTGCTAACAGCTGCCTTCAGCACAGTGGAGCCTACATGAACATGGTGTGTCTCTCTCAGCTTTATGTCAAGTTCGAAGTATGTCTTCTCCATACCTTACTAGTCAATGGAAATGAATGGATAAATCATTGAAAAGCTTCAAGACAGAATAGTTAAACATTCATCAAATATCTGGGTGGCGAAAACCTCACTAAGATTTAGAAATTAAATAGATGCTAGAACTAGTAGCTTGAGGAAAGAAGAAAAATAAATGAGTTCACATATCTCATGTATACCGACACAGATGAATGAGCCAATCTATGAATGTGCAGAATATATACCAAAAATAATATCCCAGTCATACGATTATTTTGAAACATTTTTTTGCAGTTTATTTGATAAGGAGTTAAAGTAGAATGCTGGTGGCTCAGGCTTATAATCCTAGCTACTTGGGAAGATTATGGCTGCAGACCAGCCTAGAGATTGAAGTTCAGTAATTTCCATGGAGGAAAGCTGACTGTGGGAACAGGTACCTGTGCTCTCAGCAAATGCAAGAAGTCCGAAAGAGGTGGATCAGCGCCCAGGTGCATGCTGGGCAGGAAGTAAAACCCTATCTAAAAATTAGCCTTAGAAAAATAGGGCTGGGAACGTGGCTCTTTCAGTAAAGCACCTGGCTAGCAAGCATCAGGATCTGAGTTCAAACCCCATTGCTAAAAAAAAAAACCCCTCTGTATAGCACTTTTACGATAGCTATGAGAAATGTTTAATACAAAAAATTAAATAAAAATTTCAGAAAAGATAAAATGAAATATATTCTAACCACAGAAAGGCTATCACATATAAACTTAAAAAACCCACTCATTAAAACTAGGCTCCATATTTAGCAATATTTTCTTTTTACAATTACACTACTTAACATGGCAGAGTATGAATAGGAAGGGGGGCTTCCTTTCATTGCTAACATAACTGTGTACACGTCTTTCAAAAGCAATTTGTCACTGCTTTTTTCCAGAGCAGTGACATGTTTCTTCTCTTTGACCATGTAAATTGACATTTGGGAATCTTTCATCAGTTTTTGTAATATTTGAAACTCAGCCAAGCTTAGCTCATTCAAAATTTACTTATAATAGGGTAAAACTGAAAGTACTGTAAATACTCAAAAGTGGAGAAATGACTTATTAATTGAATGGTTATATATTTTATATATATTCATAGGGAATTTCTTAAATACATATATATATTATATATATTAGTTTTTTTGGAATAGGGTCTTTGTCTGTCTTTCTTTTCTTTTTGCCCTAGCTAGCATGAACCATTATTTTTCTAGCTAGGCTTCCAGTGTAGCTGGAATCACAGGGGCAAATCACACCGCCATTTTTTCTGTTGAAGCAGGACCTTGCTAACTTCTAGCTGGAATGGCATGGATCCCCATCCTAATTTCATTTTCCATTTAATTGGAATTACGGGTGTGAGCCACTGTGCCAAAGTCCAAATATGTTTTTCTAAATATGAAAATATATTCTTTGCATTATTATCTATTGTTGCAAGATTATACATAAGTATTATATAGTATTTTTTTGTTGTTGTTGGTCAAGGGGCTTGAACTCCACCTGGGCACTATCCTTGATCTCTTCAGCTCAAGGTTATTGCCCTACCCCTGGGCTGGGGCGCTGTCCCTGAGCTCTTCAGCTCAAGGCTACCACCTTACCCTTGAGCCAAGACCCACTTCCTGTTTTCTAGAGGTTACCTGGAGATAAGTGTCTCAGGTCCTTTTGTGCTCTGGCTGGCTTAGAACCTTGATCCTCAGATCTCAGCCTCCCGTGTAGCTAGAATTACAGGTGTGAGCCACTGTGCCTGGCTTATATAGTATTTACTGAAACAAAAATACAATTTATTTGCTGTGATCTTCTAATACGTGAAAATATGTGTGGGAAAAATTGTGGAAAAGATAAGAATATATTTAACTGACTGTATAAATAACTCATACGTAAGGGAATTAATTTAAAAGAAATATTCACATTTTTTCTTTTGCCTTTGTTTTAAACTATTTTAGGTACAGTTTTTGTGCACAACCTAGCATGGATTTGAAAGAAACGTATATTATTATTGATAATAATAAATTGTCATCTTGTTAGTGGGCCTTTTTGTTGCCAAGAACTGTTTGATCATAACATAATTCACCCACAGCCAATCATCAGGATCTGGATCTTTCTTTTCCTCTACCAAGTCATTTCACAGAACTTACATAGCGCACAAGCCTGGATGAGGTTCTCACTGAAAACAACAGAAGTTTGATAACTGCAGTTTTATACATAGTAAAAGTTAAAGCATGTATGTTTCATTTAGTATACTTATTGCAAAACTGTTCAAGAGGTACATTTGAACTTTTTAAAGGAAAATCTGATTAGGAGTCCATTAAATATATTTTGGAAATGAAAGCAAATCTAACACATAAATCATGAATTTTACGTAATGTTGTGGTTTCTTACCCTTGGCTCACAGCCATTTCGTTTCTGGTTCTAATTTCCTGACAAATTATCTACCAGCTTCCCAAAGATGCTAGAGATTCTGATAAGTTACATATTATTTGGCTTTTTGCACTGGCTGTGAAAATATTATTCCTCTTACATTCTGCTGCAGGCCAAAAATATATTCCAAAAGGGTCAAACATCCTTGCCAGACTCAAGAACAGATGAAAATCAAATGACAAATTCAATTTATCGTTATGCATGTACATGCATACACACTTGCAAACACATGCTCATACATACCCACATCATACACTCATACACATGCACACACATGTACACACACTTGGCCAGATTTTTCAAGGCTTAAAAAAATTAACAATAAATAACTAGGGGCCCTGGAGCATGGCCTAGTGGTAGAGTGTTTGCCTAGCACACATGAAGCCTGGGGTTCGATTTCTCAGTACCACATACACAAAAAAATGGTGTTGTGTCTCAAGTAGCAGAGTGCTAGCCTTGAGAAAGCCCAAGGACAGTGTTCAGGCCCTGATTTCAACCCCCACAACTGAAAAAACAAGCAAACATAAAAAACCCAATATATATGTAATTAGGGAAAATATTTTTACTTAATTTATTAAATTGGAAAAAAAAGTGGTTTTCTCCACTTAGTGATTTGGTTCTGCTTTGTATAAATGACTCAAATATATACATATTCATGACATGAAAATTATATATAGTTTATAATATAATTTATCCTCTAGTGGAGGATAGATTGGCAACTAGCTCTAATGCAGAAATGTATTTTATTTTATTATATTATGCCATTTTTAACTAGAAAAATGTATCCATCACTCAGCTGTAATATCAACTTTCAGTTAAAGAATGCAGTTAGGTCCTGATGGCTCATGACTGTAACCCTAGCTATTCAGAAAGCTGAAATTTGAGAGTCCTTACTTGAAGCTAGTACAGCAGGAAAATCTCTGAAATTCTTATTTCCATCTAGATACCAAAAGCCGGAGGTGGCTCATGTCAGAGTGTCAGCCTTGAGTGAAAAATTAATGGACAGTGCCCAAGCCTTGAGTTCAAGCCCAAGTACTGACTGATACAAAACAATAAATAAATAACAGGCATATCTTCTCAAGGATACTAAACAGAGCGAATAGGAGACTATCTTCATTATACAATAAAAGTGAGGGCTCTGTTCAAGTGCCTGGAACCATTCAAGGCTCCCCAAGGGAGAAGTGGAAGCCATCCATGTTGATTAATAACGTAGGGTGGCCACATGGCACTGAATGCGACCCACTGTGGCTGTGCGATGAGCTAGTGTAACTGGGAAAGAACCTTCTCCTTTGGCCATGACTCTGAGGATGGTAAATGCTCCAGGAGAACACCGAGGAAGGGGTCCCGGGTCACGGGCTCTGACTTCCAAAGCTGAACAGCGCTTTCTCATGCATGGTTGAGAATATCCCTGTCTAAGAAATAGGAGAAGGCAATTTTACTTAGTGTCGTTCTGCCTTACTTAAAGCCATGCCAGCTGTGCAAAAAAGGAAGTCCCTAAAAATCTTAACAAAACGGCCAAGAAATGCTTCATTTTTGTCATCCTGTTTTTCCACATCAGAATTCTGTTCGTTTTTCAGACTTTTTTTCCTTTGAATATTCATTCTAAAATCTTTCTCCTATCTTTTGGTTCTCTTCTTCTACCTTGTCTTACTTAAAAAAAATCTACTTTATTGTCAGGGTGATATATAGAGGGGTTATAGTTACATTCATCAGGTAGTGGGTACATTACTTCTTGAATATTGGTAGCCCTTCCCATCTTTTTCTCTTCCCTTCCCCACACCTGCCCAATCATCTTGTTTTCCCCCTTCCCTTCCCTATTTCAAATGAACAAATAAACATATGTATATACAATATACCAGATTCCAAAGTCAGCTACAGTAACAGCATAAGATAAACCATAAGGGGGAAAAACAACTTCATATAGTACAGAATCACATAGAACAATAACCATAAAGTTAAACCTCTCATTTCCATATCCTGCAGTACATTTCGCTTAGCCTCCTCCTATATAGCCATATGTACATAGCTTTTGAGCTATTGTGATCCTCTGCTAGGAGAATCCTTGATGTACACTAATTATGTTTCTTTGGATCTGGCTTACTTTGCTTAATAGGATTTTTTCCAAGTCTTTCCATTTCCTTACAAATGGAGCAATGTCATTCTTTCTGATGGCTACACAAAATTCCATTGTGTATAAATACCACATCTTGATCCAGTCATCTACTGAGGGGCTTCTGGATTGGTTCCATAGTATGGTAAATAATGTTGCAACAAACATGGTTGTGCTGGTAGCTTTAGTATGTCTTTATGGACAGTTGGGTAAATGCCCAGGAGTGGAATTGCTGGGTCATAGGGGAGCTCTATGTTTAGTCTTTTGAGGAATCACTGTACTGCTTTCATAGTGGTTGAACTAGTTTGCACTCCCACCAACAGTGCAGTAGCATCCCTCCTGGCCACAACCCTGACAGTATCTGTTATTAGATTTCTTGATCATTATCATTCTAATGGGAGTGAGGTGAAATCCTTGTCTATGCTTTCACAAACAATTACTGAATATTACATTTATGCTTTGTTATTCAAACAAAAACCACAGTAGTTATTTATTACTATTCAGTGTCCTTGGTTACAAGCTGATGAGAGAAGTTTATAAGAGGGGATGGATGCAAGGCAGAACTAGTGGTCTCAATGGTTGTTTGAGCAGGACTTAGACCTCATCAGCTGATGCACCAGGCTGGAGAGGACTCAGGCTACTTCAGCCTTCCCTTCTGTCCTGGAGGCCTGGGGAGACTGTCTGGCTTGAGTCCTTCACTCATGAGCAGCCATGTAGAAAAATTCACCAGGAACTAAGAGCTGATAAAACACAGTCTGCATAGCTTCTGGTGAGATCTGCATCACGATCAAATACACAGTTGAAGGTTTCTTTATAGTCTGAGAACAGTATTGTCAGAGACATAGTCTCCCTGTGTTCTTCAGGTTTCTGTGGGGTTCACAGGAATTTTCCTTTTGCAATCTGCTCACTTCCTAATTATGCACTTTCCCTTTTATAGCCCCAGAACAGAGGACAGATGTATTGGTTCTAAAGGAAGAGGCTCCTATGATAGAGGAAGAGGGAGAGAGAGAAAAAGAAAGAGGGAAATAGAGGGTAAGAGAAGAGGGAGGGGGAAGGTGAAGGGAGAGAGAGTTAGAAACAGCTCATGTTCTTTGCTGGAGTCTGCAGAGAGGAAGGGGAAATGGAAAGCCAAGGGGAGGGGAGAGGAGGGAGAGAGATTCGAAGAGAGGGAGAGAAGGAGTGAGAAACAGAGAGAGGAAGGCGGAGGAGAGGGAGGGGGAGGTGGAAAGAGAAGAGGGAGAGTTAGAAACAGACTGCTTATTTCTTGGAGTCTACTGAGAGAAAGAGGGGCAGGAGGAGGAGGAGGAAGGGGAGGGAAAAAGAAAGGGAGGGAAGGTTGAGATGAGCAAGGAGAGGGGTTGGGAGATAGAAAGGGAGGGAATGTGGAGGGAGGGAAGGAGGGAGGGAGGGAGGGAGAGAGAGGGGGAGAGAGAGAGCAAGAGAGGGAGGGAGGGAGGGAGGGAGGGGGAGAGAGAGAGAGAGAGAGCAAGAGAGGGAGGGAGGGAGGGAGGGAGGGAGGGGGGAGAGAGAGAGAGAGAGAGAGAGAGAGAGAGAGAAGAGAAGAGAAGAGAAGAGAAGAGAAGAGAAGAGAAGAGAAGAGAGGAGAGGAGAGAGGAGAGAGGAGAGAGAATATGAGTTAGAGACAGACCTTGTTCAATTCCTGGAGCTGCTGGCTGATTTATTTTAGAAGTTCTGCAGGCAACCTGATCTTGTGCTTAGTTTTAAGCTTGTATAAGTAGAGATGTGGTCTAGGTTTAAAATCCTCTCTGATATCTTGTATGTTAACATAAGGATAACATATCAGAGGCTAAAGATGCATTCTTCCTTATCACTCCTTAATTATGATAATATAACAGAAATTATTAATGTAATCTAAAAAATCACCATTTTTCCCTGACAGAATAATCACAAAATGTGCCACATTTAAAATAAGCTATCTTCTTTCTGTATATTTTCTTACACATAGTGCTTGAAGCAAAACAGTTAAAAAGGAACTTGACAATCCAATGTATGATTTTTCCAAAAATTTTTTTGCCAGTTTTGCACTTACATTTTTTTGTTTCTTCCTGTAGTTTCTGAGAAAGTGCATACATTTGAAAGGCCATCTACTTGAGCAGTGAAATTCTTTTTTCTCTCCTTAAGCTGAGGATAAGCATATGGGGAGTAGGGTTGAATTTAAGACAAGCTGTTGATTTCTATTGAACACTGAAAAAAAAAAGTAAGGTATTGAAAACATTGAACTATCCAGCAATGTGCAAAAATGTAGCCCAAGTTAGTTACATTGATATAAAATTATTCTGGTGTGAGGATTGTGGAAAGCAAGGAGAAGTCCTGATTTTCTTGTTGTGTCTTTACAGTTATCTAGCCAGGCATTTCCAGAAACAGAATTAGGACCAGACAGAACACCCAAAATCTTCCCGCGAGCAAACAGAGAATTATTGTCATAACTATCATCCTATTATTCTTTGGCTCTCTTTTGCTTTGGTATTTTCAGAACCACATAGTTAGGCATAGCATATTTACAGCTCTTCAACGATTCACGAAGACGATAAACATAGGAAATAATCTAGGGATATTAAATGTTATAATTTAGTTTTTTTAAAAAAATCTCTCTGTTGGGAACGTGGCTTTTTGAGAAAGCAAACCAGATACCTTACAGATACTGAGAGCCCCGAAGACATTTGGTATGTCTTTTCCTGCTTTGATACAGGTGATGCACGTCTTTGTCTGGCTAGACTGCAAAAGACAACAGCTTCTATGTGGTCTGACCAGTCTTAAATCATTTGTCAAATACATCTGTCTGTCCTGGAGGCAGCTTACCTCCTTCACATCTATCTTTGTACTCCTCATCTTTCTTCATGAGTCAACTGGAGTCAGGGCTCGGGAAACTTTCTGCTGAACGGAAAGTCTCTAGACAAGTGTGCTGTACAGTCTGCTGTTTAGAACTTAAACTCCATCAAATCTGCCAGATCCGCTTTGCTTCAACCTTTTCATCAAGTAGTAGTAATAATAATAATAATAATAATAATAATAATAATGAACAAATACTCAAATGCATCTGAATAAGAGACTTGCATGGTTCATAAATTTGGCCAAGTTTGGGATTGCCCGTTGAGAGAATATTTGATACTTGTTCCCATAGCCTATTACGATCCTTTTCAACAAAAGCTATAAGAAGGTTCTAGTGCTGGTGAAAAGAATGCATTCTATAATTTTTGTCAATCATCAGAGTTTTAGAAAGATGTAACTCATCACACGTAAACTAACGATGCAATACTTGTTGTTTGGGACACTATCAGTCTGATCACATTAAAAAAAGCTATACATACATGTGACTTGATAATAAAATGGTATATAATGAGGTTATAGGTACAGTTTCACTTCCAAGTTCATTTTCTGTATGTGTGTAGCTATGATGTGTTGAATGTGTTGCCCTCAAATTAGAAATGTAACCCCCAAAGCACTATTGCTGTGAGACAGGGACTCTGGGGAGAGGTTGAGGTTATGCAGATCCATTCTTATGAACACATTAATGCAAACTTAAAAAACCTTGTCTCATCTAGTTCCATTTCTTTCTCTTGCTGACTCTTGTCTTCTGCCAGGAGGTGACAAAATACAGAAGTCCTCTCCAGATGTGGGCCTCTAAATTCTGGATATCCCAGCATCTAGTACCATAACAAATGCATTCTTTCTCTTTACAGATTTCATAGTGTATGAAAGTCTGTCATGCCACAGACTAAGTAGACTTAGCTCTTGAAGGATTATGTAGTATTGTCCTTTCTTTTCCTGAATTTAGGACTTTAACCTTGTTAGGGACCCTTTCCCCTTGGGCCATCTCTCCACCCACTTACTCCCTTGGGAATTTCTGAGGTCGAATATTGCATGGTGTCCAGGCTGGCCTGGATGAAAGGCATGTGTCCTTCCCTGTATGCAGCAACTGAGATGGAGCCCTCTGAACGTGAGCTTGTGATGCTTCTGCTGGCAAGGAACTGCTATTTGCTGCTCACCACTCCACAAATAGCTAGGATTACAGGCTGGAGCTGCTGTCCCCAGCTTTGGTGTTACATTTTGCCTGTGAAATTCCACATGTGACATTTTACTTTGGTGCTTAGAATTCATGTGTTAAAAGAAAAAAAAATAGGGTTACAGCAGAGAGAAAAAAAAATGACTTCCTAAACTATACATTTGAGTAATAGAATAGAAATTCTACATTGTCAGAATACAACACCCTAGTGGAATGTTTTAAAGAACAATGGAAACAGATTTTTACACACGCACGCACACACATGCACACGTACACACACATTTCTGTATAGAAGTTGAAGCCAAAGAAAAGTTGTATTATTTTTTATTTATTTACTAGTTTTCTTTAATTTGCTTCTGTAGTAGTCAGCCTGCATCCCCGTGGGTGATAGATCAACTTAAAGAGCAGGAGGATTGATGTTGGTTCATGGTTTTGGAGAGGTCTGTCTGTTGTTCAAGTTTTATGATCTTGGCCAGAGCATCACAGTGGAGGGAGTTCTCCTCCTCATAGCTGACAGGAAGCCGAAAGTAGGGGGCGGAAGCAAGGACTGGGTGCAAACTTCAAAGGTACACTCTTGAAGGATCCACTTCCTCCAGCTGGGCCCTCTTGCTTGATATTGTCAGAACCTCCCAAAATAGCAAAATATCTGGGGACAACCCCACCACCCTGCTGCCTTTTGAGAAAACACTTTCTAGCCAAGCCATGCTACCCTCATGTGCTCATTTTCCCAGCTTTAAAAACTGTTCTGTTTATTTAATGAGCAGCTCTGTGAAGGCCTTCAAGTTAATTCTCAATATGTATCCCTGCTCACTAAGAAATGGCTAATTCCTGGATCTGTTCCTCCCCATTCACAATCCATGTTTCAGACAATCTCTGATTTGAGCTAGTTGTGAAGTTCGAAAAGGAGTGCCTTAAAATACTTTTACTGTATAAGAGTTTATTTTAATTCTGTTCATTCCTGAAATGATGAATTCTCAACGAACAATTCCTGAACACACAGCTTGTATCATTTTGCTCACCCTTCTAAGTTTGTTGAGGAAATATAAGGATTTGCACTCAACTAATCAATACAACATTATTAGCAGATGGTGACTTCATCTGTATCTACGTACAGGTGCAGATGTCTTTCTACAAAGAAATAGAGGGAATTGGATGAATCTATTAAAGAATGACAAAGAATTTTGTTTACTGAATGGAATGGGTCTGCTGACATATTGCGTTAAAATGAAATATATTTTTAACATTCCTGACTTCTGAGTTATTTAGAATTGATGAAGACAAAAAAAATGTAAGTGATATTGAACTGACTGCTGAGCTTACAATGCTTGCTCCTTGACAACAAGAGCTATCAGAAGCTTTTGAGTGCTATGGAGGGTGGACGCGGCTTGAGAGCCATGGAGTGTAATAGCAGTTTGAGAGGGAGATGTTTCAAGGTTAGCCATTTGATGCCTGTCCAACGAATGACAGACATCTTTTTCATAGTGATAAGGTTCACATTCCATCCTGTAATCACTATTTCAATATTAAACCTCCCTCCCTCCCTCCCTCCTTCTCTCTCTTTTTTCCTTCCATCTTCTATTTCATTGCAGTGTCATAGTTTTGTAAATAAGGGGAAGAGTTCACTGCCCAAAACTCTTTTAGGATTAGCTTTTCCTTCTTTGTTACCACTCCTAACTTGTAACGGAGTACTGCTCTTCTGTTGAGGACACAGGTGTGGTTGTCTCTTGATAACAGAGCTGTCAGGTTGGCCCCATGATCAGTGGAAGACCCAAGGTCCCAAGGGTGAGGAGGAAAGCCAATTACTCCTCATCCCTGCCTCAGAGCACACAGGATGTCTTCTGTGACACATGCCTAAGGCAGATGGACATATATTTGTATATATACATATATATTTTTTTTCTGTGAGACTTGTTCCCAATTAAAGTTTTCTTTTCACTTCAAAAGACAACAACAAAAGAAACATGGTGAGGTGTGCCAAGAGAGTGCAAGACAGCCCTTTGCGTAGAGTGGAGAGGTTGGTGCCATTGAAGCCTCAGATACCTAGACCTTCACCCTTTTGCCCCTTGCGGTGAGAACAGAAATAGGGCAGATGCTCACATGGATAACCTGGCAAGCTACCAGATGGTCAATTTATGTTTATCACATAACTCAGTACTGCCTAGAGCAATGGAAACAAACAGTGACATGAAGGCGTTTATAGCAGTATTGCTCATACTGCCAGTCAGAAAGCAGAAGATAGGTAAATGGATAGATAAATGGAAAGCTGTGTGTCGATTCAGAGGACAATCATACAGCACATAAAAAGGGAATAAAGTGCCAAGGCAATCTTGGATGAATGTTGGAAACACCAGGCATGAGGAGAGACAGTCAGGAAAAAAATTAAATGCTTTGTGATTTCAGTCACATGAAACCCCCATTTTTTGATGGTGTCCCCAACGCCCTGTGTTCAGCTTCTTCTTCTCATTGATTCTTCGCAGGTTTGGCTTCTGCTATTCATTCAATATACAGTTTACAATATTCATTATTTCTTCTCTTTAATGTGATGGCTATTTCACTAGATTCTCTGGTGGCAGTAAAACACCTAAACCTTAAACCTTAACTGTGTGTATGTGTGTGTGTGTGTGTGTGTGTGTGTGTTTATGCATGTGCGCGTGTATTGGAGTTGATGTCTGGGCCTCACACTCTTGCTTAGCTTTCTGGCTTAAAGCTGATGATGCTCTACCATGCTAGTCACTTCTGCCATTTTGGTGGTAAACAGCATATGAGTCTCTCGGATTTTTCTGCCTGAACTTACCTGGATCATCAGACCTCAGCTTCCTGAGTAGCTAGGATTATAGGCGTGAGCTACAAGTACTATGCAGCAAAAACTGCGCAGTTTTAAATTAGGATTAAGACGGTGGGGAAAGGTTCAGAACTCACCATAATTTTAAAGTCTGCTAGTTGGTCTTACATGCGTGGAGAAAAAAATTCTTGCATTGAATTATTCAGTATTCAGATCTACTGGGATTTTGTGAAGTTTACTGAGCTTGGAATTTTAAGAAAATATTATTTGCTAAGAATAAAATTAATGTTTTTTTTCCTTTCTTACTTCTTGTCCCCAAATATTTCACACACATTAATTTTGCTGCAAACTTTCTTGTTTTTAGGATGTCATTTATTGTTTCAAAGTTAGGTGTTTCTCAATTGCTCATGTTCTGGGACAACCACACTGTCTGGTTTCTCGAGAGCCATGATTGGTGTCGTAAAACAAATGTGCTCATGTAGGACAAGACATCACACTCCAGCCATGCTGTGGATTTAGTGGGCCTCAGGGTGTTCTGTTTCCACTGAACTTGCACATCTGAAAACAAATTAGTTTGAAAGTCTTGCTTCATGAGGGCAGGAGAATGTGGAATCTTATCAAAGATAAGGCAGGGCCCAGCCGAAGTTGGCTAACATCCAGCAATTCCAGTTTAGACGGAAAGCATGTTAGACAAATCTGTTATCAAACTAAATCTAAAATGCTCACAGCTTCTCTTGTCTCCTTTTTCTAATTGGAGCTCCACTTAATAAGGACAATATTCTATTTTCCACGGAGTTATTTGAAGCACAAGTCTCTCTCTGTGTTATTATCTCTATTGCTATTATCTCTAGTTTTCTTTCTTGCTCTCTTTCTCTCCATATCGACATACATACCTATATATATATACATATATATACATACACATATATAGCTAACATGTGTCTATCTAAGAAATTATTTAATTTTGGAATAGGCAGTAGACGAGTTACAATCGAAAACAAATGTAAACAGGAATTAACATGAGATTTCTCTCCAGTTTATATGTACGAACAAAAATCCTTCTGGATTTTCTATTTCTAGAATACAGTTCAATAGATAGTCTAAGAAGTTGAAGTTAAATATGTGTACATATTCTCTGTCTCTCTCTTTCTCATCCAAATAGAGTGAGTCCTTGTTTCTTAACCTTGCATTCTATCTTAAAGGATATTTCCACCACAGTACTAGGAGCTTCTCTGAATTTTAAACGTTGACAGTATCGATCTTTAGCTAGGGCCTGTCATCCATGTTTTGGTTTGATTTTTTGTGTGGTGTCGGTCATGAAGTAAGCCCTCAGGTTTGCTTTGGGGGTTGCCCTGGAACCTTATTTATGCTGCTTTTTATTATCCATTTGTTCCTTATTATTGCTGAATAATATTCCATAATACAGGTAGATTCCATAGTTTGTCAGAAAAAACAGTCTTTGGGAAGGTCCCAGTTTTGGATTGATGCTGCCACAAACGTGTGTGCAGGTTTGGAAATGTAACGCTTTTATGCCTCCTCTACATGTCTGAGTATAATTGCTTGTTTGGGGCTTTTTAAACAAAGAGACAAACTTGTTAAGTGGTTGTATCACTTCCATGGCTGTTAGCTGTGTGTGTTTGTGTGTGTATGTGTATGTGTGCATGAAATCCAATTTTCCACACCTCATAGCATTTGCTGTGGACAGTGATTATTTTCAGAGTTATTATCACAGAATTTTAAAATATGAATGATTTTATATATGAATTATTGAATCTTTCTTAAAAATAATCTGGAAAAATATTTTTTATAAGTGGACAGCCATTTTTTCCAACATTTTTAAAGGATTAAACATTAGAGATAAAAACTGTGTGCCTGTGGCTCATGTCTCTCATCCTAGCCATGCAGGAGGCTGATATGTAAGGCTTGGGGTTCGAATCCAGCCTGGGCAGGAAGACTGTGAGACTCTTACCTCCAATTAATCACTGAAAAAGCCAGAAATGATGCTGTAGAGTTCTAGCCTTGAGCCTCAGGAACTTAGGGACTGCGTTTAGGTCCAGAGTTCAAGGCCTAGGACTACCCCCCCCCAAAAAAAGATTACTTTTAGGAATTTTAAATTGTTTGGTTTATGCTCTAGGCTCTTTCTTCTCAATACTTTTTCCTCTACATTCTGATCCTCATAGATTTGAAGTCATTTAATGGGAAGGTGAGTCTTTTATGGTTCTATGGTCACATAGCAACAAACAATAAATAAAAAATTAAAAAAGATTTGGCCAGTTTTAATTTTCCTTCTGTGTTCTTAACTATAATTTTCATAATTGAGAGAGTGGAGCTTCCTTGGTATTGATTAACCATCCTTCAATAGAACTACTGTATCTTATCTCTGCAAGGATGGGCAGACATCTTTATTTTATTTTGTTGCAGTTTTATATGTGTTAACATACCTACAAGAATGGTACTCAGTGAATCTATATGAACACAAGCATATATGTATGTGTGTATGTGTGCTTACATGCATGTGTATGTATGAACATATGTATGTATATAAACGTATGTGTATATAGTTTGTGCATATATACATGTCCATGTATATTTAATTAAATAATGGAATAATTGATTTAAAATATCTCCTATCCACTAAGATTTAAAAATATGCTGTCACCACGTAGTACAATATTGAGGTGATGGATTTGTTTTAAGCATATTATCTTTATGACTGATGATTATTGCTGGTGTTTTCTTAAAAAACAAAAAGGAAAAACAAGTTATATTTATTTTGCAATGTGTAGCTGTGATTTGATTGATTTTGCTCTAACTTCCTTAAGGAGAATTGGATTGAAAAATTGACAAATAGTATTTGAAGTACAGATTATCCCACATTCCTATGGTTCTTGACTTATCTGTCTATCTGTCTGTCTGTCTCTGTCCATCGGTCTGTCTGTCTGTGTATGTCTTTACCTATCTACACATCTATCAGCTATCTGAGTTATGTATTAATTTTAACTCAAGTCAATTTTTTGAGTCTTTAGATATTCATAGAATATTAATAACATACTCGTTTTCCGAGATTGTTGTTGACAGTGGTTAGAGGAACAAGAAATGTTCTTATGTGGGTATAAAATATGCAAAAGTGTACTCTCTTTTGTCCTCAGAAACTACTTAGAGTGATTCTTTTATTCAGCAACAACATTAAATTACTCTCGTAATTTTAATGGTCTGTAAAATTTAGCTCCTCTTAAGAGAGAATTTGACAAAAGAAACACATGTTAATTCATTTCATAATTCTTCAGATGTGAATTCTTTTGATGTAGAGATACTGATTTTTTTGAAAACTGTATCAGGAATTCATTAAACTACTGGAGCAGGGATGTTAAAGTAATAAGAAACGCTAATAACATAACTTTTAACTACTATTGTTTGTTGTGTAAAAGGTTAAATTCTAAGTTTACATCTAAATTCACTAACAGCTTGAAATATTCTAAAAGTGTTCAGTGTCTTGTACACAATATTCTCTGTCTGTCTGTCTGTCTGTCTGTCTGTCTGTCTGTCTATCTGACTATCTCTTCCTCCCTTCCCTTCTCCCCAAGGGAACATATATTTTGGATTTAGGGTTGATCTTAAGTCTACTGAGAGAATTCTAATAGAAGAATGATCTGTCATTTGATTCCAAGTTATAGGATTCTATAGATGAAGCAACTGAATTTTATTACATTACTTTTAGTGATTGATAATGAGATAATTTTCTGAATTACTTTTAGATGTTAAAGAAAACTATTCAATTAATATCTGTCTTGAAAATTTAAAACAGACTAAGATCATTCTTTATGAAATTGGTAAGTGATAAACATTACTTAAAGATGAACTAGAAAGATCAATGAGGATAATTACTTAGTTTGGAACTAAAATTTAATTAAAATCAAAGCAAAATACTGCACTAAAATAAAAAAGAGCTGAGAAGAAGGTAGAATAATATTATTATTTTAACTCAGAATATTATAGTCCAAAATCACCTGAATATTAGTTGGGATTTTATAATTGTGACCACTGTTTAAAATATTACTAATAGGGGTCAAGAGTGTGGCACAAAGGTCTGGATTCGATTTCTTGGTACCACATATACAGAAAAAGCCAGAAGTGGTGCTATGGCTCAAGTAGTAGAGTGCTAGGCTTGAGAAAGCTCAAGTGGCCAGCCCTTAGTTCAAGCCCCAGGCTGGCAAAAAAATTACTACTAATAGCAAATTGTTACTACTAGAAAAAAGAAACATAGTCAAATACTATTAGTGATTTAAAGTCTTTAATATTCCATCAGTTACTTTTTCTACAAGCACGATAATGGTTTCAGGATGCAAAAATATACAAGGTATGCACATATTTCTTGAATGAACTAATATATACTTTGCTTGCTTGATGAAAATAGTTTTTTCTAGCTATCTTCAGTTATTTAGTATTTCAGTTAGTATTTAGTATTCAGCTTAGTATTTAGTCTTTCAGTTGATCATAGAAAATGTCATCCAAGCTCCTTATTTTCTTTTTGCATTAACTTGTAACTTTTGTCTTCAGAGAGTTAATTCAGAATGATTTTTATGCAATGTGTGAAATGTCCTTGATTAGACAGAAATGTAAATCTGTAGCCTAAAAACACACAAAGAAAGATTAAAGCCATCTTTACTTATCCCAACTAGAATAGTATTTCATTGATGTGCACATCACTTTCTGTGTGTGGAAAATGCAAAGTATTGGACAATAAGCAGGATTTAACAATTTTTTTTTGCTAGTCCTGGGCTTGAGCTCAGGGCCTGAGCACTGTCCTTGGACTTTCTCAAGGCTAGAGCTCTACCACTTGAGCCTCAGCACCACTTCCAGCTTTTTTTCTATGTAGGTAATACTGTGGAATGAAACCCAGGTCTTTGTGTATGCTAGGTAAGCACTCTACCATTAGGCCCAGGATTTAACAAATTTTAAGAATAATTATTGTTAGTCAAATGGCTGGTTGAAACAGAATTTGACAGTGTAGTAAAATTAAAGTACAACATGACATAATTTTTATCTGTATACTTCAAATTAAAGTCCCCATAAGCATAGTTACCTACAATGAAAATTTATATCTATTACCCTCGTACTCAAATCAATAAAGATAATGAGTATAAATCATCTTGCTTGATTATGGTTAGTAGTTTATCTCTTGAGCCACATCTCCAGCCTTGCTTTTCGTTGTTTGGAGATGTATCTAGTAACCTTTTCTTCTCTGGGCTGGCACTGAACCACTGTCCTCTGGCTTCAGACCCCAGTATAGTGAGGATTACAAGGACCAGTCAGTGACACCTCACTGTAATTGTCTTTTTTTTTTTTTTTTTTTTGCCAGTCCTGGGCTTGAGCTCAGGGCCTGAGCACTGTCCTTGGACTTTCTCAAGGCTAGAGCTCTACCACTTGAGCCTCAGCACCACTTCCGGCTTTTTTCTATGTATGTGATAACAAGGAATCGAACCCAGGCCTTCGTGCATGCTAGGCAAACAATCTACCACTAGGCCAAACTCCCAGCCCTGTAATTGTCATTTTTATTAGAATTGTCATGAATTAATTTGTGTTTCCTGGCCCTCTGATTTCCCATTTGCTACTGGTGCTCTTTCTTTCTTTCTTTCTTTCTTTCTTTCTTTCTTTCTTTCTTTCTTTCTTTCTTCTTTCTTTCTTTCTTTCTTTATCCATCCATCCATCCATTCATTCATTCATTCAGTTGTAGTCATGGGGCTTGAAATCAAGATCCAGGTTCTGTCCCCGAGCTTTTTCTGCTCAAGGCCATTGCTCTACCACTTGAGCCACAGCTCCACTTCCAGTTTTTTGTTGTTTTTTTTTTTTTTTTGGTGGCGGGGGTTGGTTCGCTGGAGATCAGAATGGTATGGACTTTGCCAGCTTTAAACCATGATTCTGAAATCTTAATCTGAGTAGCTATGATTATAGTCATGGGTGACTGGTGTCTGGCTTTGGTGCTCGTTTAAATGGGCACTGCTTAGGACAGACATTACTAAGAACAGATGATTACTGAATTTTATCCTTTGAGATTTTTTTTTTTGCCAGTCCTGGGCTTGAGCTCAGGGCCTGAACACTGTCCTTGGACTTTTTCAAAGCTAGAGCTCTACCACTTGAGCCTCAGCACCACTTCTGGCTTTTTTCTATGTATGTGGTATCGAGGAATCGAACCCGGGTCTTCATGCATGCTAGGCAAGCACTTTAACCACTAGGCCAAACTCCCGGCCCCTATCCTTTGAGATTTTATACATAAAGCTGGATTAAAAAGAGCAAAGCCTGTGTAGACAGTGGTGGTGCGTTGAGAGACCCAGGGTGCTTTGTCTTCCACTCCAGGAATCCTGGCCACCTGATTTTGTAAAGACTCATCAGGCTTGTGTAATTTCATAGCCGCTGTCTCACACTTAGCAAACTATACGCTGACTAAGATCGAAACCATAAGTTCGGAGAGTGCTTTTGTCCACATTGAATCATAAGTGTAGAAAGGATAATTATAGTCAGAAGTATACTTTGACAACTTGAAGATAAAGAGAGACAGGGGAGATGGGGGAACTGAACAACATATAATACTAACTCCTTGTCGTGACTAGTTTCCATTAGGAAAATCGTAATAGAAAAGCCTCCTATTGTGCAGGAGGTGGGGAGATACTGGCTGTTTCTGCTTTTGGAGCTCTTCTCCCAATGGTTCAGCAAACCAAACCCTGTGAAATTATGGTAGGCCTACAAAGTGACCTGCTTTTGCTTTCAGTGACGTTTAAGACTTTCATACACAGTGATGGTATACATTCAATTATTATGGATTTTGAACTCAAATATCTCCCAAACAAGTTCCCATTCTATTTTCTTAAACGATTTAAAGGCTAAGATGTAAGCTTTCTCTTAATGTTGTTTTCACTTAATGGTAATTTAGTTAGAAACAGATTCCTTAGTCTTCTCATTTCCTTCTTATTCTTCATCTGAGAACAATCTCAAAACACAGGCACTTCTGCGTCTGCTCAAATAATTAGTCTCCCAAGTTTAGCAAGTAGTATGTTAATAATAATCCTGTGGCTTGCATATATTTATTGCCCGGAGTAGGATTTAAGATGAGATCCTTTAAGCTAATGTCGTTATTTCAATGCACAGACAATTGCCTGCATAATCTATTAGGGAACCATCTTACTCCTTGGAGCCTTGCTTGTCTGTGACTCTCTCTCAAACTTTAAATGCACTGAGAATGGCTACTATCAAAGGCACTCAGCTTGGAAATACACACCATTAAATAAAACTGATCTTTGCAAAATGTGTGGTAGTGCATGAATAAGTCATGAGCAAAATGCTCCCTTCTTTATACACGCCATCATCGAAGCTTGTGTTCACAAGGCCTTAGTGAACAGAAGCATCCTTTCACACCTGTGAATGACAGCTAGTCTTTAGTTCACAGACTAACTGTGGGTTTGTCTATTAAAAAGTTCTTTCCTGGGCTTCATTGTAGAAGTAGAGAGCTTTCTATTGCCGTCTTCCTATGCAATATACTCCGTCTTTGTGGGATTTTTATTTATAGCTTATTCCTTTTTGTATTTAAACATTTAAGCCTGAGGGGTTATATAATATTTCTTTTGTCAGTAATAGCATTTCTATGAGAAAAATGTTCATTGTTTTAAATGTATAAGCGATGCTACCCACAAGAGAAAGGAACAACAAAAACAAGTAGAGGTTTTTCTTTAAACAGGATTAATATAAAGAATTTGTACATTTCGAACCGCCAAGAACACTGGTTAAATCTCCTTGGAAATTAAACACTCTAGAAGATGGAAAACCTTCAAAATTTCCCAAATACGTTTTGGTTCATAATCGTGCTGTAAAATAATAATGCTAGTGCAATTGACATATATATGTATATTTGTTCATATTATATTTCTCATTTTAAATGATCCTTGTCTGTAGTGAAATAAATAGCCATCACCTGAGCATTGAGGAGCATCACCTCTGTTTGTCATTAAGGGGTGATTTTTCTTATGACAAATGTAATTCTAAGAAGGCCCGTGATTATACACCAGGAAAATGCTTCAAGACATTAGTCATTTTGCTAGCTTCCCTAAGACAGGCTTGTGTTGTAGAAGACATCAATCAGTAATACCTACATTGCAATATATTTTATTTTTCACTCAAAGCTGGAGCACTACTGTGTCTCTACTTTCGATGGCCTTTGCTTCTGCAGGCTTCTAATGGTGATCCTTAGTTCTCAACCATCTAAGTACTTAGGGTTACAGACAGGTATGAGCCAATTGTATGCTGCTTGAGTTGGGATATTCTTGATAATCTACCTTAGACATGAATTCGGCAGTACAAGTTTTATAATGCATCATTTAGACTGTCTTATTTGCCCAGGACACAAAAGAAATTCAACTGTGACTAAAATTTCCTCCATGTGTGTTCTTTTGAAGACTTTGCTTTTGATTTCTTCTTTTTGTTTGTTTATTTTTGCTAGTCCTGGGCTTGAACTCAGAGCCTGAGCACTGTCCTTGGACTTTCTCAAGGCTAGACCGCTACCACTTGAGCCTCAGCACCACTTCCAGCTTTTTTCTATGTACATGGTACGGAGGAATCGAACCTGGGTCTTTTTCATGCTAAGCAAGCACTCTACCACTAGGCCAAACTCCTGGCCCCTTACTTCTCCTTTTTACTAAAAGAGGATGACTTTTTACTACCAAAATTATCTGAGATGAGGAAGCAATGTTCCTAGGATTGTAAAGAGAAGTAAGCAATTGGGTTTTGATTCTTCATGGTGTCTTTCGCATGGTATTATGACTTGGTTTACAAGAAGAGATCATTGACTTGATTATTCACCATAAATCATAGGAATAGAGTATAAAATGATAATTTAAACACATAGGAAAGTCTGAATGAAGTGGAAAAAATGCGTGAAAAGAACCAATAACCTTGCTAAGATGCATTATTAATATGTTTATGATAAATAATTGGTACATGTTCAATCTTCTTATTCTTTTCCCTTCTGCATCATAAATGCTATGCACATAGAATTCTATTAGGTGCTACATTTCAAAGGTGACATAAGAAACATCTTTATGTTTGTATGTTGTTCTCTCTTGTTTATCTCAACTTTTTCCTTCTCTTCTAATTGTCTTACCTTCTTCATGAGGTTAGAAATGTCAAAGACTTCCAGAATATTAAGGTTAAAAAAATGAACTTGCTGTTGAATAGTTCTCCAGTGGTGTGGAAAGAAATCAATTACATGAGAACTGTAAACATCATCTCCTTTTCACTGCTTCTTTCTGGCTACTGCTGGTGTTTGTGAGCTGTTTTGGGTCACAGACGAGTTGTTCCTGGCAACAAACAGATGTTTTGCAAAGATGTCTCATGAGCTTAAAGTTTAAGTCAGAGTATGATTTCTGTTGATCATTATTTGTGATCATTGTGCAATAAAGAAGCACAGACATGTAATAGACCATCCCACTTCTAAGAAGGAAAGGAAGAAGGGAAAAGAAGCCTGTTGGCTAAAACAAATACTTTATTGTAATGCTGAGCCAAGGAAGCTCATCCCACAATGTTGGTGGCTTTGCATAATCAAGAGTGAGCAGCTGACTTGTGTTTTTTTCTGCCACTAATTGCTACTTTCTGTGGCTTCTAAATACTGGGAGATTCTGCTTTCCCAGTCACTTCTTTATTTCTACCGGCAGACATTTCAGTGCAATTACATTAAATTGCAGAAACAAGACATCTCTTATTACTTCATAGAGAAAGAGATACCAGTGCTAACCAACTAGAGAGATACTTTTGAGACAATCACTGCACTCTGGGGCTATTTTCGTTATGTCAATAAACTTACCAGGAATCTCTATTTCTTGGTAATAATAGCATGAGGCCTTACTGGAAGTCTGTTTAGTGTCTAGTGTCATCAAACTTGTGTGTAATAATGTTGGTTATATCAAGTTAACAAGATTTGAGGTGGAGGGGAGAACAAGAAATAGCTGAACAGGTCAGTCTAGATATTACACATGGATTCTTCATGTAGAAATCACTACCACCATTGTTTTACTTACAGGCAAGGTAGAGTCCCAGGAGTATTCACAATCTCACAGCTGTGCAGTCTCACAATTGAATTTGAATACAAGGTAACAAAGTGGCTGTAAAGTTGGTGGTCACATCCCTCAACAGCTTGATGTTTATGTGGAGCCCAGGCCTTTGGAAATCTGCAAAGGGGGGTTGGCTTTAGAAACTGCAGGGAAAGCCTTTAACCACTGTGGCTGGTAGACACGGGCTTACCTTATTTGAGTTGAGGGAAATACCACCAAAAGCTGTCAAAGGCAGAGCCTGGGCATTGCATTTTCTTTTCATTTAAAAATGTTATTTTCTTACTTTTATTATGTTTCAGTGGTTATATCAAGGTTTTCGAATGAACATATCTGTGTGTGAGCATAGTGCATCTTGCTCTATGCCACCTTGTAGGTGAATGAATAAGCCTGCAGGCTCAGCTACACAGAATGAAAGTCACGAGAATTGTTTCAGACAGTATAGTTTAAATTGAATAGGATAAACAGGCTAATGAGTGAAATCATGGTTAAATTTTGTGATCCTGGTGTATCACAAATTGCTATACATTTTATTTATGTCCTTACTATAGTTAAGGTAAGAAAGTATCTACTAGAAATGCAAATTGCTCACATAGATTTTATGAAGTTTGATATACTGAAATACCAAGTTTATATGTAAAGTGTATATAATATATTTGTGTTACCCATACAGGGCCAAACTACAATAACCTTTGATAATATTTTTTTGGGTGTGTGTGATTTATTTATTAGTTTTATGCTTGGTAATATATCTGGACTGGAATAGCTTTCCAATGTTATTTGTAATTGCAAAACCACTATATACTATTTATGTGCCCAAATGAACTGATTTCTAGTTATTGAACTGTTACATTGCTTTCAGTTTTTTTCCACAGAGACGGAGTCAAAAGTATTTCTCTACTACTGTGCACTATTATCCTAACATAAATTTCAAATATCTTTCACACATTTGGTATGCATTTTAATGGATTTTATAAATTTTATCCATGACACTGCAGAGTTATGAATTCATCAAGGTACATACTTCCTTTGACAATCCTGTCCTTCTGGCTTTGTGAACCAGAACATTCTCTATGTTTATGGTGTCCCTAATTATTACATAGATTATGTGTTAAGCATTGGTTCCCTTGTGGAAGCTGATATTAAATATGTACATAATTTCTGCTGTACAAAGGCTTATACTGGCCTGTTTGAGATACTACCACTGTACTTTTGAATATTCTTCTGAGTTGTTAGACTTGGATAGGGTAGGTATACCATAGAATTTCTTAAAATTATCCTCTTGAACTTATAGGTTATATTTTCTGAGGCTAGTGGTATATTCTATACACCAAACATCTTGAGACCTGGTAAACCTAAATCAAAAGATGGATAGGAAGAATCAGAGAAGAGTATCTGGACAGTTTATTTGCTATTAATGAATGCACTGTGCTCTCTGGTGTAATCACGTTACCCAGTACGCTGGCCTTCCTGTATCCTCCACATTTCCTTAATAGTCTGTCAAGCAAGGCTGATTCAAAGATACCATTAAAGAAATTAGAGTCAGCTGCTGAATCTGAAATGTGTACATCCTACCATCATGCTTGGAAAAAAACACACACAACAAAACAGAATCCTGATAAAAACCAAGGCTTCTTCTTTCTTTGATCATACTTCTGAATAAAAGTTGCTTACATCTGTAGACTTCATTCTCATGAGCAAATTCCTGCGTGGAAGATTATGATGTGCTCACGGCTAGGTCCCTGTGGATCTACATTTGTGCCTTTTCCTCGACTTCAGCCATCTATATCTGATTCACGAAAAAGGTAATGGAAAAGCTGGAAAGGAGAAGGATAAAGCAAGGTCTGGTTATTTTGTTGACATGGACTGACTCTTCCCTTATTTCCAAGACAGAGTACTGTTAATATGTAGTTTTAGTGGGCTCATGTTGTATGTTTCAAATGGGTTTATTGCAAAGATGCACAAGACATACATTTCTAAAAGCTTTCCTGAATTAGTCGTGTTAGATGCCACAATTCAATTTGGAGATTCTTAAGCACAAGCGCACCTACGTGGTATTCTTACGTCATTGCTAGCTTGCGTTTTTCAACGGAAAGGTATTTAGGATGTCTTATGAACATTTGTGCCATAAGCCACCCTGCTACATTATTTAGATGCATATTCTGTAGGTCAGTATTTATGTGAAGCATAGTTATAAGCATGACAAGCATGTGGGACTCGAATACATGCTGGTACTGTGGCTGTGTGTCTTGAATGGTTGGGATAGCTTTCTCTCCAATACTGATTTCTTGTCCTTCCATCCATATGCTCTAGGCCAGGCTGCCATAGGGGCAGGTGGGAGTTGTTACAAATACACTTTGATGTCACTAGACAAAGGAATAATTTTATTTAATAGGCAAGAGGAGCGCTAAGCACTTTTTCTTATTGACAAATAGTCATGAGCTATCAAGAAGGGATCTCCCATCGAGGATAAACCTTGATTCCATTGCCGTCTGTGTGTGTGTGTGTGTGTGTGTTTTTTAATGATCAACATTTAAAACTGAAATGTTTCTTCCTTCAATGGACTGTTTGAAAGCACCTGTGTGGATAATCACTCATTATGAGTGAAGATGGATTGCATTTCTTGTGGGCTGTTGGTTTATAACTCCTGCTTTGTCTTCAGTATGATTGGCCTCAAGAAGGCAAGGTATGTCCGTTACTTGTTGCTCTTGTTTGAACACTTCTAAAGAAATGAAGAAAGGAATCATGTATCTTCGTTTTTGTTTTTGTTTTTGGCAACTGAAATGGCAGCTTAGGGTTTTCTGTTGTGTTCAGAGGAAGGCATGATGGCATCTAAGAGGCTTTTGTTATACATGTTTTAGGAATACTTGGGGCTACCCAGGATTGGAGTAACTGGGACAAAAATGTTCAAAGTGGTTCCACATCTGATTCTAGCTTTCAGAAACTACCATCTTGTGTATAATTCTAAGGATTGTCTTTCGTAGATTTACAGCAAACCACTAGAACAGTCAAAACAAATAAAAACTGAAAAAATAAAACATTATATTTTGCTGTAAGAAGGGACAAATAGTTTATTATTAGTTTTTCAAAAACTGGCCTATATGGTTATTTTCCTCTAAAATGATCAAGGAGAACATGGCCATTGCCTTGATGACTGTCATTGTGTTTTTTTTTCTCATGCTGTAGTTTTTTATTTCTGTTTTTAAAGCTTTCAGATGTCATTAATGGCTACTCTTTTGAGTTTAAGAAACTGGTATAAGGAAGAATGTTAGGGGAAATTATCACCTTGGTAGGAATTAAAAATGATCAGTTCTTTTCCAGTTACTGAGTGCAAAATAGAGCACCTTCTATTCTTATCTCTGGGCTTACGCTTTCTGTCTGTATGAAATGTAGTTCTGAAGAACTCCATGCATAAAAGGAAAAAAGGACTCTTCATGCCTAGCATTTTATAAGATAAAAGGCAGGGGGAAATGGATATTCAAATTTATTGGATTTTTATAAAAAATTGCATTTTTATTAGGTCCCAGTTTGTGACTTCTTCATGGTGTGTTCTTGGGTGATGTGCTCAAGTTCCTAAGCCTCTCCTTTGTCTTCTGCATGAGGTTAATAATTCTTAGCACCAAGCATTTTTGTCATGTTCAATGAAGAAAATTAATGCCAGCACATAGCATGCAATGAAAATATAACCATTTACTTGGATACTTAAAATACTTACATATTTATATATGTAAATATATATGCACATTTTTAGAGAAAAAATCAGCATTGATGCTGAAATATTTTTATATTGTTAATATTAGGTATTTGGGTTATATCTTTTATTTCTTTCAATCTAATCACCTATATCAATTTCTTATATGATTTCAGTTTCCTGTATGACTGGTTTGAACTATTGGACTAGCTAGTTTTCAAACAAAGCGCAGGTAAAAAAGGTCTTCATTTCCAATTTGGATCATTCCATGGAACTTGCTACACCAAACACATGAAGAATCAGTTTCAATAGCTGATTGCAGTGAGAGATGAATTCAATAATGCATATTTTACTTGAAATATTATGTTTCTTCATGTGCATTGGCAAGTTCAACTCACAAGAAATTATTTAGTTTAACTTTTTAAATAGTGACTTTCAATTTTTGATTTACAGTTTCTGAGTAATTAAACATATATCCTCCATAGGCTAGAAATATATACTACTTTCAAAGAATGCATGCTGATTCACAAGCAGCATAATGGCTTCCTATTAATATTCTTCCCTGGGAAAGGACTTCAAGCAGCTTTGAAAGTCCTTGACACTGTAAGGATAATGGCCTTTTAGAAAAAATGTATGTGATTCCCTTACATTGCTCACCCTGTCTTGCTGGCTAGGTTAGTGAGGACAATTCTGAACACATTTCAAATAATTTCCCAACTTTCTGGCCATAGGATGCCTCCCAGCTTTTGTTCTAAAACACCTTAGACCAAAACATCAGAAGACAAATTCCAAAAGTCAATCGGCAGCTCTCTTTCCAGTCCCCTTTCTCCCTATCAAATTTCAAATCTTTGATAAGGTCTGTGGCAGGATAGGTTGTTCAATTAAACAGAACAGCAAGACTCAGTTCTTGATTTTTAACTTGGTTACGTTTGAACAACACAGAAAGGCACATTGGTGACTCCAGGTACAACCACTGATTTGTCCTCGGGCTAAGTGAGTGGAGCAGAAAAGCCTTGCACAAACATCTGCAGAGACATGTGACACCATACCGTGTGGTCCTACAAACATCTTGAAACTGTAAGGATAACGGCCTTTCAGAAAAAATGTATGTGATTCACCCTGTCTTGCTGGCTAGGTTACACAAACTAATATGGGTACAATGTAATTAGCCAATATATCCCAATAGGCTCCCCACTGAACATGCTCTCATGGCTTTTGTTGGCTTTAATGGCTATAGGATCTATGGGCATGCATCACAGCCAGTTTCAGCCTTCAGACAGTCATCTGGGATATTGATATACCACAGTTTCTCTGAACACTAAAAGTGGTTATGTAAGACGTCACTGTAAACTTTGCTTCTTAGCATCCTATGTCCTGTCTTCCATGATGATTTTCAATACCCACATTAAGTAATCCAGTACTGTTTAGATCCCCTCACTTGACAGAACAGGAACAATTATTGTAGAATACAACATTTAGGCGAGGAGAGTTGCTTTCCTGTAGTCCTCTTCCATGGGCATCCTTTGTTTTCACTGCTATAGATCCACTGTTGTGTTTTGGGTAACTATTTTTGTAGTTGATGTTTGTGTGTGTGTGTGTGTGTGTGTGTGTGAGAGAGAGAGAGAGAGAGAGAGAGAGAGAGAGAGAGAGAGAGAGAGAGAGAGAGAGAGAGAGAGAGAGTGTGTGTGTGTTAGTTTCTGTCAGTCTCCTGAGCAGCTGGTACTATAGGGCCCACCTAAGCCAGGGAACAATTCTTGATTTTTACCCTGGAAAACTATTTATATGTTTTCTCCTCAAACTCAGTCCTTCTCTATCCTCTTCATGTCCAAGCTCCCAATTTGAAGGAAGAATATGACCCCAAATCAAACTTGGTTTCTTGTTCAATGTTACTTAAACTATTGTATAAAGACTGACTCCTAGCCAGGTACCATTGCCTCATGCCTGTAATCTTAGCTAGTCAGGAGGCTGACATTGGAGGATCCATGGTTTGCAGACAGCCCCAGTAGAGATTCTTTTTTTTTTTTTTAATTTTTTTTATTGTAATTAGTAAAAGGGTTACATTATATTTGCCAGATAGAAGGTGCATTAATTCACATACATTGATACCCTTTTAGAGATTCTTTTTTGTTGTTGTTGGTTGTAGGGCTTGAAGTCAGGGCTTGGGTGCTGTCCCTGAGCTCTTCAGCTCAAGGCAACCTCCCTACCCCTTGAACCACAGTGCCACTTCTGGTTTTCTAGTAGGTAATTGGAGATAAGGGTCTCATGGACTTTACTTCCAGAGTTCCTGGGCTGGCTTTGAACTGCGATCCTCCAATCTCAGCCTCCTGATTAGCTAGGATTAAAGGTGTGAGCCACCACGCCTGGCAAGTTCCTGAGATTCTTATGGTCAATTAGCTACCAGCAAGCCAGAAACAACTCAAGTTGTATAAGCCAACCTTGAGTGACAAAGCTAAGGGGAAGCTCCAAGGAGCTTGGACTAGCACCCATGAATGACTTCAGACTCTGCATACACACAGATGAAGTTCACGATTAGACTTGCTCATATCCCCAAGTTATTTCACGGTGTTTATTCAAAATTTGCGAAGTCTAAGAAGGAACAGAAATCTGAACCATTTCTAGCCCCAAGCATTTCAGAGAAGGGACACTGAACTTACATTTCAATATAGCACATGTATTTATTTTGACAGGGTAAATATTTCTATAGTATACTTTTTTTAGCCCCATCTTATCTGCAATCTGTGTGAAATACAGTAGCTGTCCTAAAAGTATCCATAAGCAATATATTTCTGCGTCTGAGGTGCTTCTTGCACTCAGAACACACCTCCAACTCATAGGTTGGCTCAAGAGGAGTGAGGTAAGGGAGATTGCTAAGTGGGAATTCAAAATAAACCTTCCTATCACTGCACATGACAAAGAATGAAAATTAGGAAAAAAATGTTTGGAAGATCCTGAAAAATTCCAATGTGATTTCAAAAGCTGTGAATAAGAACAAGAGGGGAAGAATACATTTTTTTTTACTAAGCAAAATTGAGTCAGTACTGAGTAAGATATGGATATGGAAGAATACCTAATAAATCTAGGCATTCTACACAGTGCTGTGATACTGTGTTGGGTTCTGAAAACCCCAGCAAAATGAACAAAATAGACACAGTTTCTGCTCACACTTTCGGTCCAAGTAAAAGCCATTACTGGCAGCTTTGGAGGGACACACAGCACGGAATTTGCCCTTACATCAACTCTTATGAGGCACTGAGTTGGGCGTTATTAATGATGCATTCCATCTGGTAGCTTCCTGTCTATTTTGGTCTATTTTTGCTCATGATTTTTGCAAAGTACTAAGCTCAACTGCTTTGACTTTGGTAGAGGGGAGGAGCATATCCTGTCCACATAGATTTCCAACTCTTTGGTCTTCTAACTATTTTCATAGTTGCTTTCCTTTGCTCTTTTTGTGTTCCACATTGGATGGCAATCAGAGCCACTTGAAGGAAGCACACAGGGTGCATGCACAATCTATTGTGCCATCATAAAGAAGATAGACCATACTCAGCAGAATACATGTTCAGGAAGGCAGGGTTGGATGGTCAATAAAAACAAGAGCTGAAGGGAGTATAGCAAAGACTAGAAGAATGGAAAAAATGAAGCAAAACAAAAGCAAAATTTTAGTTAATTTAGGAGTGGTTCAATTTTCTTAACGTCTAGCAGCCTAATTTTTTTTTTTTTTGGTCATGGGACTTGAACTCTGTGCCTGGTCATTGTCCTTGAGCTTTTCAGCTCAAGACTACAGTCCTACCCCTTGGGCCATAGCACCACTTCTGGTTTTCTGATGATTAATTGGAGATAAGCGTCTCACAGACTTTTTAGTGCCTGGGCTGGCTTTGAACCACAATCCTCAGATCTCAGCCTCCTGAGTAGCTAGGATTACATGCCTGAGCCATTGTAACTGACGCTAAGAAGCTTCATTTTTTGTTGAAAACTTGTTGGATAACTAAAGCTGCCTGAGAAATTGAAGCGGAATCTTGGTAAGCTAGGTTATTCACATTATTCTTTGCAAATCAGAGGCCCACATTCTCAAATTAACAAGTGTGTTCTCCCTCTTGGAGCCAGGTTATTTGGGAGTTTCTGTTTCCCCAGCTTAGATGCCAGATGGCATTATCCACAGATTGTCAAGCTCTCAGGCTCTGCGTGCTGATAGTTGTCTGTGTTGCATGCTAATACTTATCCAATATTGCCACTGTAGAGGAACTTTTAATTCTGCATGTGCTAGCGAGCCTCCACTATATTCTAGGTGATGGATGTACAATTACTTATAAGCAAAACTGGGTAGCATCTCTTCTGCAGAGTCTGAACTTGAGTAAGGCTTTAACAAGCTGTGCAATGACAAACTTTATTGCTGCTTAAGCCAATGCTGAGCTTTTAAAGAATCCCAGATGCCTGGATTGGATTTAACTAGGCAGAAAGAGAGGCTATATGTATCACATTAGCAGGTTGTTGGGTCTGCTGTATCTTACCTGTACTCAGAGCTACTCTGAAGGAGAAGATTTGGCCATAGCAGCTCAAAGACAGTCTGGAAACAAATCCTAGGGACTTTAACTCCCAATTTATTAGCATAAAACAGAAAGTGGATGTATGGGTGAACAGGTGAAGTTTCAACCTTGAGCAAAAATGCCATATGGATGGTGAGAGGCCCTAGGTTCAAGTCCCAGAACCAGCATGTACACATATATGAAAGGAAGGAAGGAAGGAAGGAAGGAAGGAAGAGAAAAACAAAAGGAATCTGCAGATACGTGAAGTACAAGATCATGGGAAGAAGAAAGTGGGTGGTTATTTCCTTTCCAATAATTTATTTTGGTGTGTGTCACTGTATATCACTAGCACTGGGATCCAATCTGTCACTATTTGCAGTTATATCTAATTAAAGGTCATGGCTTAGAATATACATCACAGTGTTTTCGATGATGTATAATATTTTGCCACTATTTTTATACATTGACACATGGATGGAGCTTCAGATTGGGTCTAGGATTTTCATTTTTCTTTGAAGCACTGTTTTGATTTATCTTTCCATGTCTTGTGTTGAAAGCGCATTTTGCCAGAAGACAAGGATAAATATCTCCAGGTTTCCAGCACTATTACCAAGTGGCCATTGTTTTTTGCAAACATTGTTTTCTCCCCCCTCCCTTTATTCTTGATTCTTATCCTGTCAAAAGCTAATTCTCCACAGAGAGAACCCTAGGAAATTATGCTGACTAGGTACTGAAGTGAAAAAGACAAGATTTTGGTTGAACTAGGACACGAATGTATGGGAAGAGAAACTTTCCTGAGAAAAGCACTTCCAGATAAAAATGCAGGATTTCATTACAGCTGGATATGCTGGCTTGGAACCATTTACTGGAGAGCCACGTAGACAAGTCAAATGCACAGTTGTCTGCATGAGTTTGCAAAAAAGTATATGTAGGGCATCATTGTTCTTCCATTCCTGGGGAGATGCCCAGGCTCCTCTCGAAACTTCACTCTGAAAGAGAACTTGTTTTTAGCAGGAGAGGAGACAGGAGCAGCCAAGGACTCTCAGAGGGAGCAAACTGTAAGCTCCAAGGAATACCAGGTGGAGTGTTATGGCATGGACTGGAGAACGTGGGCCAGGATCCTGAGCCCACCAAGTGAGACTAATGCTAATGGGATGAGCCAAACATGGGCGGGATCATCTGGGAGGGGACTGCTGACCTTGATCCTGGCTGCCTCTGTGGACAGACTGAGCAGGCATATGACAGCCGGGGAGGCGTCAATCTGGAATTGCTGATTTTAGTTAAACTTACTGTGAACAAGTGTTTGTGACTCAATATTAAGCTGAAGCCCTAGACCACAGTCCCTAAAATTGGGACTGTATTTAAAGATAGGGTCTGTAAAAAGAGGTGACTAAACTTAAAATGAGACTGGGAGAGAGTGAGTCTACACGGTCCATCAGACAGCGTGGGACCCTCGGTAAGCAAGCAGAGGCTGCAGGAGAAATCACCTCAGCTAGCACTTGCATCTCTAGAAAAGAGAAAACAGATTTGTTCAAACCACCCCGAAACCAGCAGGATTTTGTTACAGCCTCCTCCTTTCTGTGTCGTCTTTCTGATACTGTTCACAGGGCCGTGTGTTCAGTGTCTGTGTCTGCTGTATGACACTTCTCTGAGGTCACAGATTTATGGTTCTGCCTGCCAGTGGGAGCATTTCTGTGAGGTTCTGTTTGGAGAGTTTCTTTGACAGGATAGAGGCCTGTCAGCATACAAACTACACTGTGAAAAGATGGTAGAAAACAGAAAGGTTAAGGGTGTCTTCAGTCCAGGCTTACTTCTCTGGAACCCCTTCTTCTCTCTTGTCCTCTTTTCCCTCCCCTACCTCTTTCTCTTCTGCTCTCCTTTTCCTTTTCCCCTTTTCCTCCCTCTCCTTTCTTCTTCCTCTTCCTTTCTTGCTGGTTAAATATTTTTTAAGTGTGTGTGTGTGTGTGTATGTGATGATTTATTCCATTTATTAATGTCTTCAGACGATTTCTCTGAGGAGATTTCTATTGTGCATGACACCTGGTATACATGACTCTGGAAACAAATCCCCAGAATCCTTTGGGGGTAGAGCATCTTGCTCTTATGTGTACATTGTCCATAATCTTGCTTTTCCATCAGGTAAAGCAGCCATCAAATTTGTAAGAAATCTAATAAAAAAAAACAATTGACTTTCTGCCTGGATTTTCCATTAGTAGGTACAATACAGAGTCTGGATATGGGGCATATTGGAGGGGTGCCCTCAGGATTGCTGAGGACACGAGACTGGGGACACTGAGAGGAACAGTATTGTCCTGAGGAGGACTTGAGTGCCATGTTTCCATGTCTGCCACAGGCAGTGGTATCTAACCCATGAGGTGGCCTTGGGCACTTTCTTTTGCTTCCTGTGTTCGTAATAAAAAGAAGATATTGGGTATTTTTCATAGGTAGGTACATTTTATCCCAAATGATTTGTAAAATGTTTTTCTGGGTTTAACAACACATTTGATAGTCTGTTAAGAGCTATGTCTTGCCATCAGACAAAAATAATGTACATTATATTAAAAAACATGGGGCCGGGAGTTTGGCCTGGTGGTAGAGTACTTGCTTAGCATGCACAAAGACCCAGGTTCAATTCCTTGGTACCACATACATAGACAAAAACTGGAAGTGGTGCTGAAGCTCAAGTGGTAGAGCTCTAGCCTTGAGAAAATCCAAGGACAGTGCTCAGGCCCTGAGCTTAAGCACAGGACTGGCAAAAAAAAATGGTTTTGTTAAGGCAAGGTTGTGTGTCTAAGCTTTAGATTGATTGGGTGTGAATATTAGTTGCACTATTTAGGATTTTTGTGACTTTAGATGAGACTTCTATCTCCTTATCTACATATTAGAGATGTTATTATAAACTATTGTCCTGGGGATTAAATAACACTGCATATACATATACATATGATCATCAGAATATCTAGCACTATATATACATACATGTACATATAAATATATATGTAGCAAATATTATGTATAGTATATGTATTATGTATATATAATATATGTAATAGCATTATATAGTACTTATACTATATAATAGTATATGAAATATGTATAGCATACTATAAACTATATATGTTATACATTACATATACATATATAATGTATTAGGATTAGCAGAATGACCAAGCGTTTTCAACAAATAGTTCCCCTTTTGCCTCCTCCTTTTATTATCATCATAGTCACAAGGGACGTTAATTCTGACATACCCACATAATACACATACCTAGGTGAGGCTCATCCTCTCTCCCTTGGGCTACTTCCCAAACCACCTTTCACAGCTCCATTAGTCCCATTGGGAGTTATGGCTCAGCTTCCTTTCAATTTGTTGTCCTAGAACCCCGGTGTGGGTCTGTCGACCTTTTGATGTCCTCCTTGCTATTATGAGATATACTTCCTGTGCTCAGGCTAGTTTGCCTTCTTTGAATCTGTGTGATATACATATGCATGTTTCTGTGCACTATCCACCATTGTACCTTTCAGTTCTTAAAGTTAAGGAAGCAACCTCCGTGTGCCCTCTCCACCCCCCAGGCGGGCCACTCCTCTGCTCTGTGGTTTCCTACTAAGCATTCATCAGTGCGGGAGGTTGGATCCACAAGCTGATTGGCTATGCAAAGCATATGCTAATTTCTTCTCACATCGCACCCTGCTATTTTCTTATGAATATAAAATATTCGTGGATTGGTTTTTTTTTTTAATTTTCAAAAGCTCAGAATTAAAATGTCTTAGTTTGTAGCACACTCTCTGGTCTTCTATGTACAGATTCTTTGCCTCCATTCATTAATTTCTTTATTCCTTAATTAATTAACTAATACCATATAGGCATACGTGGACACCCCAGAACTAATTCTTTCCAAATAACTTACATTTCACTAAAGATTCTGCTCTTCCTTCCCTAGCTTTCTCCAAGAAGCAGTCTCTATTACTTGGGTATTTTTTATTTTTAAGTTCTCTGGCTATAGAAAATATATTTCAGCAGATGTTTATATATTCCTACATACATTATTTGATTTTAATTATTTTTATATTTGGGTTTAATGAAATATGGTGTGAAGGAAAGAAGCAATTGTTTATATATTGATTGATTGATTGCTATCTGGATAACAATTTTAAAGATCTGCTAATTGAACAGATTCTACCATGCTTAGTAATCTGCCTAATGAGTCCTCTTGTATATTCATTCTTAATTTATACATGAACTAGGCACCAGGCACTGATTGGGAGTGTTAGGAGTTTATCTGTGACTGCTACCACTCATCACTCATAGCTGTCTGGGTTTAACCCAGTGCATGCCACTCTCCTGGGAAAATACCTAGATCCTGAATTGAAAGTATATTTCTACTGGTTGCACACCACTTTTGCACCACAGTGAAAAAGTCATTACTGTCTCATTGATTGTAAGGTGGGGATTTCCACATTGCCTCCAATGTTATAAAGGTCCTTTTGAAGTTCAGAGCCAAATTTGTTGATCAAGACTTTCTTACAGAAGTTGACAGCATGAAATTAAATAACTGACCCATAAAGCAAAAGTTTTTGCTTTTCCCATGAAAACTCCAATATTTTTCCTAGGAACTGTTTTTACGACTAATTATTTTTTACTTGACCCATCAAAAGAAAATGTAAAAGGGTATTAGTGGTTCAAGCCACTGCTCAGAGAACTGAGTAGCCCTGAAAATAGAGTTTCACTGCTAGCCTGAGCAGAAAAATCTGTGAGACTCTTATGTTCGGTTACCAAAAGGCTGGATGTGGAGCTGTGGCAAGTGGTACAAAGCTAGCCTTGAGCATATGGAGAATGCAGGCACTGAACTCAAGCCCTAGTACCCCCTGCCCCTCCACACCACACACACACACACACACACACACACACACACACACACACACACACACACACACAAAGTTTTGTTTCTCCTCAAACATACCTTCTTTATTTTTGCCATTCCTCGGGGTTGAACTCAGGGCCTGAGTACTGTCCTGGGTTTTCTCAAGGTTAGGGTTCTACCACTTGAGCCACAGTGCCACTTCTGGCATTTTTTTTTCTATGTATGTGGTACCGAGCAATCGGACTGGGGTCTTCACGTATGCTAGGCAAGCCCTTTACCACTAGGCCAAACTCCCGGTGCCATACCTTCTTTATTCTCATAGTAACTCATCTTCATGTAAGTCATGTTTAACCTTTCCATAGAATACTGATAGAGCCCATAGTCCACGCTGTCATCTCATTCTAGAACCAAGCTTGCATTCCATATTTACAATAAAATAAGCAAATACTGATTAGATAAAAAGCTTCTCTGAACACCTATGAACTTTATTGTAATTTCTGAGTGAAATTCTTTTGATCACAGTTCCTCTCTTATTCCAACTTTCATATTCCGTACAAGAGGCTTTACCTTATCAAGTCTTATAGTCTACGTGAGTAAAAGTACTATTAAAAATGGACCTTTCAACTTGAATGGAAAAACTAAGTGCCATGTATGAAAAAGAGATCCGAGGAAGAAGTGTCCAGAACTCAAGAATGACTGCTTCTTGGAAAGTAAAAAAATACGAGAGGTTTTTTTGAAGTGCTGACCTAAAATCTTATATTACAGAAGGGAGGCTGTACAGGTTTTACTGAAGTACTTTCTCTGCTGTGTAATCTTGTTTCCATTCAGCTTCTAGTTTCATTCAGATGGCTGGCATCTGCTGTACATGACCTGAGTTCCTGACACCAGGTGCTTTCCATTCCTCCCCCAAACTGGCTTGGTTATTTTATTTCTAGGAAAAGTACTATGAAATTTTCCCTGAAGGTTTTTCAATGATTGGTGCAATATAGATTCTTCTTGACTCGTGATGGAGTTATGTTCCAATGCACCTGTGGTAGATTGCACAAAACTGTCAAGTCAAAAATTGAATTTCATATAACTAGCCTAGAGCTTAGCCCAACCTACCGTAAACATGCTTAGGACATTGACAGGGGGGAGAGAAGGGGGGATATGAATGTTGAATGTGGGGTGGGAAAGTACTAGGGCTTGAACCTCAGGATCTGGATGCTGTCTCTCAGCTGTTTTGCTCAAGTCTGGTGTTCTACCACTTGAGCCCCACCTCAACTCCTGACTTTTTGGTGATTGACTGGAATCTCACAGACTTTTCTACCTTGGTTGTCTTCAAACTAAAGCCTCAGATCTCTGACTCCTGAGTTGCTAGGATTAGAACACCAGCACTAGCGCAAAGCTTCAAATTATTTAAAAACATAGTAGCATCATTACCTGTAGTGTGTGTGTGTGTGTGTGTGTGTGTGTGTGTGTGTGTGTGTGTGTGTGTCCTCATGCACGTGTGTGAGTTTGTGAGCCTGTGGGAGCCCTAGCTTGCTGTAGTTGCCTCAACCTTGAGAAAATGTCACCTTGAATTTTACGTCTGTGAGAAGATCAACATTGAGAATTCTGGGTTTCTTCTTTGTCCTCAGGAGAGTAAAATGGAAATGTGCGTGCTGAGGTGATGCATTTAGGTTGGGAGGCTGTCTGGTTTATGGTGAGCATGTGAATGCCTGTAGCCATTTTATAGGCTAATAAGCATTTTTATGAGTAACAGTTTTGTATTTGCAGAATGTACATAGACGTGTGTATATGTGGGGTGTGTGTGTATGTGGTGGGTGTGTGTGTGAATGTCTGCACAGGTTTTACTGTAGGCGCCTGTGAGGTGTGTTTAATGGGAAGTGGCACTGGGAGTGGGGAGGAAAACAATAGAAACGATACTGAAGTGGGACTTCTTTTCTTTATTGAGACTGATGGTGTAAAGGGAGGAAAAGGCTGCATAATCCTTATCAGACTCCATTTCTTATAAGCCTAAATGGGATGTATTTTGACTGCCCTTTATTATGTACTTAGGACCATAAAAATGACAAAATGTTCTATTTTGTATAATTTTCCCTTTTTACTCTTTGCATTAATGGCTTAGTCCAGGCTTGCCCTGCTCTTACAAATGGGCAGGGGGCCTGAGGAGGCGGAATCTCTTTGTAATTGAAGGATGATGAAATGCTCCACTGTACTTGTTCTAGCTTTTTGGTTTTTTTTTTTTTTTGGTACCTTTTGCTTTCCACACTTACTCTTAAGTCAAACTAAAGTTATTTAAATTCCATGGCTTTAAGTAAAGCAGGGAAGTGAAGAGAGCTGGTCCAGGAATGGACATTGTACATGAGGACAGTCATTTTCAAAGTGAAGAGAGGTTGTATTTGCTTTGCATTTGCCATGGGAACCACAGATTGTGGAGTTCCTCCTACCTGTATGTCCTGATCACAGGGCAGACACAGGGTGAATGTAGTTACTGGTAGGCTCTCAGCCCTATTTACAGTGATATGAAGATGATACTTGTCTAACTTTCTACATTCTCCTCTTATTGCCATTATATTACACACACACACACACACACACACACACTGTGCCTATACACATGTATGCATAGGTGGTATCTGCTTTATAGTGGTTGGGCTGAATGCCTTTTATTCCATGTGGTAGAATAAAAGCCCCATACTTTCAGCAGAAACTGTACCTTGAATGTTCATTTTCTACCTTTCCAAGGGATGCACAATGTACTAAGATGTTTTACAGTGTACGAAAATGATGAAGCTGGCTGGTGGTGGCAGTTTTGGTCAGTCAGCATCAGGAGGAGATGGCCAAGCTAAACAATCATGTTCTTTATGAACTTTTATGAATATGTATTTATAACTTTTTATTCAGGTATCCAATAAACTATATAGGAGACACCCCACATTCTATTATAGAATAGTCTTTGTTTTAGATGCTTTTGTCTAATTGTAGGCTAATGTACCTCTTCTGAGCATGTTTTAGGTCAGCTGGACTAAGCTAAATAAGCTATGATGTCTGGAAGCATATTTGTCCAATGCTATTTTGTTTGTTTGTTTTTCGGTCATGGGGTTTTGGACTCTGGGCCTGAGCTCTTCAGTTCAAGGCTACTGCCCTACCCCTTGAACCACAGTGCCACTTCTGATTTTCTAGTAGTTAATTGGAGATAAGAGTCTCACAGACTTTGGTGCCTGGGCTGGCTTTGAACCATGATCCTCAGTTCTCAGCCTCCTGAGTAGCTAGGATTACAGGTGTGAGCCACCGCACCCACTGTTTGTTTTGTTTTTATGATGGGTTGGGAGATTCAGCTTAAGGTCTGGGCTCTGTGTTTTAGCTTTTCCATTTAGTGCTGGCATTATACCACTTAAAACATGGCTCCTCTTCCAGTTTTTGGTTGCTGACTTTTCTACCTGGGCTGGCTTTGAACTGTGATCTTCAGGTCTTGGTCTCCTGGATAACCAGGAGTATTAGTGCCCCAGCTTCAGTTGCGTTTTCAACTGACAATATTTTCAATTTATGGAGGATGACCAAATCTTAAGTCAAGGAGCATCTATGTGTATAATACCATATGAAACTGCATGCATATGTACATGTGTGTATGTATATGTAGCTGGGCTAGTTTGTCCAAAATGATTTGATTCTCTTTTTCTTTTTTATAATGCTGAGATTCAGAAAAGTTAGGTTTGAATAGTGGTGAAAGAATTGAGTGTTAAAAAACATGGAAAATGGAGAGCCTGCCAGACTTTAAAACGAGCCTACCTGAGGTCACACATTTGAAGGTCAAAACAAGAAATGGGGAGCCATTAGACAAAACTGGTGAAGCTGCTTTTATGAAAATAAAATAGTATTGGATGGCTGGCCTACTTACAGATTTGCTTTTCCAAGCCTCAAATAGTGGATTGTCTTGAGTAGCTTCATTCTAGCAGTCACGTTGGCACACACCTGGATTTACAGCTACGTAAGAGATGGAAGTAGGAGGATTGCAATATGTGATTGGATAGGATAAAAACACAAGACCCTGCAAACAAGGCAAGACCTAAAGAACTTCTGGGCATGGCTCAAGCAATATTGCATTGAAGCATGAGGTCCTAGATCCAATCACCAGACTCAGTAGGAAAGACAGCAGAGAATTAACCATTAGTCACTAGGTACATCAGATTGGAAGATGAAAAGAGATTTAACTCACTGAAAATCTGGATTTTGCATCTTGAGACTTATTCCACTCACTCTCTTACTGTCTCAGAATCTGCCAGGAAGAATTGGAGACCCCATGAAGCATCTGTCCCACCATCTGACCAGCAATCTCCATTGTCTAGTAGGTCCCAGGTACTATGTGATATACCAGGGTAAGTATGAGACACTCAGAACTCAGCATAGTGCCAGTTTCCTTGGAGGTCCTGCTCTGGTGGACTTATTTGGTGCAAGTGAGAATGCTTCCATTGCCACCACAGAAAAGACTTGGTGGTCCTTGACCAAGGACCATGAACCAGGTGGCAGAAAACTATAGACATTACTGACCCACAGGTCTACAGGCCAGATACTTGAGCTGCAGGTCTGGATTTTTATGCCCTTTGATGGTTTCTCCAGCCTCTGATGATCTAGGAAGTCTGAATTGGGTTAGCATGCACTCTAATCCTGGCTGTCCACGTAGGGCTGTCTTCTCATCCATCTCTTTCTGTGCCCAAGTCTTCATTTTCTTGTGAAGGCAGTGATCATATTGGCTTGATTATCCATTCCAGTCTGATCTCATCTTAACCCCACTAATTATATCTGCCACGACTCTGTTCCAAAGTAAGGGTACATTCTGAAATACTAAAGGGTAATACTTACATAAATTGTTTGGAGTGTGTGACTTAAGTTTGTAAAGCACCAAAGGTAAATAAGTCAACTTAAGGCAATAAAATACATCTTGAAACATGTAATTTCTTCAAGTATAAATCTAATTTAGGGTTGCCAATAGAGTAACAGAATTGGTTTGTGGTACATAGGGAGATTTATTTGTTTATTTTGTAATGGTATTGCAGAGGTGAAGTTCAGAGGGGTTACAGTTCCATAAGTCAGGGAATGAGTCCATTGCTTTTTGAGCAATGTCACCTCTTCCCTGCGTACTTGTAGTTTTTTGCTCTGGACTGCTTCCTGCACAAGTATCGTTCATTTTCAACATAGAGTCCAGTGAGTATCACTGCTGGGTCGGTTCACCCTCTGTCCCTCCATTTCTGTGCCCTGCTTTACCATCCTGCACACAGATAAACTGACATACAAGGCAAAAGGTTCAGAAGTCAAAACCAAACAAAACCCCAACAAGCAAGATTGCATAAAACCACTTGTTTCCATTTCTTGGGGTTTGTGTTGACCAACATCATGTTATGTGAGTGTAGGCCCAGAACTGTTGAACCATTTTGATCCTTTCCTAGAAACATCCTCTGTGGGTTTCACTGTGTGAATGTCTAGCTTCCTGTAGAATTTTTCATGGACAAGTGTGTGTTTTTTTGTCTTTTAACCATTCAGTGTGTTTACTTGTAGATTTATAGGCATTTTTAGTTACAACAAATGAAGGAAAGACTTGTAAAAAATTATATTAAGTGAAGTAAGCCAGATGGAAAGAAACATAAATTCTATGGTTTCCCCATACAAAGGGATTTTGCGTTACCACTTTACTTCTGAAACCAGAGCACCGGGTGTGGGTTCAGGAGAAGCCCTGACATAAAAGCACAGAGATGCATCAAAGTGAGCAGGTTCCAGGACTGAGCATGGCACGGAGAGCTGTGTGTGTTAATATATCCAGATGCACACTGTCCAAAGGGCAACCAGCCTGTTCGGACCCTCAAGTCCAGACAGAGAATCCCTCCTCTGCCCTGATGGCCAGGGCTAAAAATCGAATAAGTGGGGCTGTGAGTTTGGCCTAGCAGTAGAGTGCTTGCCTAGCATGCACAAGGACCCGGGTTTGTGCATAGAAAAAGCTGAAGTGGTGCTGTGGATCAAATGGTAGAGCTCTAGCCTTGAGAAAGCCCAAGGACAGTGCTCAGGCCCTGAGCTCAGGCATCAGACCTGGCCATAAAAAAAAAAAAATTGAATAAGTGGTGGGCTCCATGCTCACGTTGCCTGCTCAGAGGTAGGCTGGAGGTCAGTAGCACCAAGTAACAGAGTAAATGAGGACGAAGAGTCTCCCGTGAAGAAGGGGTGATGCAATGAATATCTTCCTGTGGTGTTGGCCTGTGTCTTCCCTAGGATCCATAAAGCTCTAAATAGATTTCAAGGCATTGCTATTCAAATGTCGTAAAACACTGTTTCCCAAACAACAGTGCATTTCTGAACCTGTATCCAAATTACCTTCTGTGTTGTTAAGATGACGAGGTCTATTTAAAAATTATTAAGTAAGCATCTTAAGCAGGAAATAGGCGAATTACAATTTATCTAACAGCATCTAGAGTGGTTTTTACACACCATCCATGTACCAGAGCACAGAAATGAGAAGAAAACTTAAGAGAACATGTTTAGCATAAAATCTATAATTGACACAGCCTCTCAAAATATAAGCAGTAATGACAATTATTAGAGTATAAAAAATCTAAATGTTTTTCAATTCATATTTGAAGATATTAAAAATAATCTAAAGAGGATTCCAACCAATCAGTTGTAGGAATAGAAGCGAAGTTCACAAAATATATAGGAAAATAATTCATTAGTATGCTAACTGCCTAGCTTACTGTTAGGAAAATCACTTCTTCCAAGATAATTTGAAAACTAAGGTCTGAGGTAGAGCTCAGCAGTACAACATGTGCCTCGGATGTAGTAGTCCTGGTGTTGATAATTAGCACTGTCGTGAAACAAAGATCTCATCAGAAGAGGTTGTCAAGAATAGTCATGTAATAGACATAATAAAGAAAACCTTTAATCTATGTTTAAATGAAATAATTCAATAAATCAACAATAAAATGCTACAAGTTACCTTCCATCTGATAGAGGAAGGTAGTTTTTTTTTAAATCACAATCTGCTAAAAGTTTTAGTAAAATATAAGTATTTGTTGTGATCCCAGAGTCAACAGCAAAATTATTGCTGATACAGTACTGTCATCCGCTTATAAGGAATTTATATATACTACAATTACTTGACATTTTTCCCACAAATTATTTGTCAATGTCATATGGCAAATAAGTTAATATAGAAATAGAATTACTAGAGAATACCACCACCTTCTGGCGCCCAAAACGTTCAAGGAGAAGCATGAAAAACTATTGATGCATGGATACATGGAAGGAAATTAAGTAAATCTGCCATTTATAATACCAAAAGTAAAATTATTTTTAGTCACAAGACCACTGTTACTCTGCTTTCTCGATATAAGGTGCTTTTATACCTGGACTGGACCTCACTTTATATCCTAGGTTGGCCACAAAGTTTTGATAATTGTGCCTTTGCCCCGAGGGGAGGCTTCACCACATCCAAGTGCAGAAAAACATTCACAAAATAGTAACTGTAATGATAAAATACCAAGAAGCAAATGCCACAAAAACAGAGCAACAGAATACATACAATAACAAAAATGTTAACAAGAACATATTTCAATAGGAGTGTGAGAACATAGTTCAATAGAAGATGCCAGTGACTAATAACTGTGAGTTATGATAAATGTGACAAAAATGATCCTAAATTTTATCTTTTATATAAACATGTAATAAAAATGTCATGTTAAGAAGTGTTGTAGTTAGATTTTCCTAACTGTATTGTTCAAAACACGGCATACTAGCTGAAAATAAATTCAAATAAAGTCAGATGGAGCAAGCAAGAAGTGAGCGAGAGGGAGGAAAGAGAAGGAAAGGGAAGGATGGAGGAAAGAAGGAGGGAAAGGACGAAGGTGCAAAGAAAACAGAAAGGAAGGGAAGGCAAAGAAGGGAAAGAGAAGTAGAGAGGGCAGGAAGGGAGGAACAGAGGGGAAAGAAGGGAGGGGAGGGGAAAGAAAGGGGAGAAGGGAGGGAAGGAAAAATGAGCAGAAACTAGAGGAGTCATATTTAAATGTGGAAAAGGAAGGGTATTTACAAGTTGTTAAAATGATAAGGAAATATTTCTGAAAGAATAACCACTAAAACAATCACATCTGAGTCCCAGAGAACCATTTGGTAGCAGGGAAATTTTCTAAGATGAGCCATATTGCTGGCAGACTCCAGTAGATGAGAGAAAAAAAGCCTCTAGTCTGTACTGTGCTGGAGTTTGATGGTTGTTTCCTGTACCTACAAGAATGGGTCCAAAAAGATTCTATTAGCTTTCCATTTGTTTATGGTTTTGGCTCTAATCCCCATAGTATCAGTGTCTTTTTGTGTGTCAGCCACAATTCTGCAAAAATCAGAACACAAGGTTAGCCAGTGTTTTTTTTTTTTCTTCACATCATTTTATGAGGGCGGGGGATGGAGGGGGAGAGGGATGGATTCAGAAGTCATTTGAGGCTCTGCAAAATGGTCTTTGCTCAGACACTGCAAAGTGGTCTTTGCTTCTTGGAAATTGCTCACAGTTTGTGAGTATATTGCAGTCTAGGTCATTTTTCTATTCATTGCAGAGCATTCCACTTGACAATGGTGCCTCTTTCAAAATGGAGTAATTGATATTTCTCATACTCTCCACTACTGGCTTTATTCAATAATGTCTTCATTCCATTGCAATCATATTGACTACCTCAATATGTGTAGACAACCAGTATGTCACCTCATCCTTCATTCTTTATGCTTATGGGCTATTTCCGGTCCTACTATGTTTCCTAAAGTGCCACATTATTTTCAGAGTTCTTGTCATTCTGCTGGATTCTCTCAATGACCTCATTTTTAGGAAAAGTGACGATCTGCACAAACCCAGGCCTCAATTCCAGATACTGTCTGCAGGATGGATACACGTCCTTACAAATTTGATAATTCAAGGAAGTAAATGTGCATGCCCTTTGCTAAATGACTTGTGAATGGCCACATGTCCCCTCTCAAATTTGCTTTGGTATCCATAATAAATTTTAACTAGTTTAGCTGGATGTTTGTATTGTGGCTAGTTAATTTTAAATGAACTAATTTTTCATCCAGTGAACAAGTAAAACAGACCAATCGTGTATGGATGTGTATGTGAAGAGAGGGTGGGCGTTTCCAAGATGCTAATGGAGTTTGGATCTGACTGTATGCTCATAGGCTTTCATAAAGTTTAGTGTTCAGGAAAAATTATCCGACAAAGAACTTACTTTCCTGTGTTTTTTTCCTCCCCATATAAATATAAGGTAAAAAAGGAGGAAGTGCAAAATGGAAGTAGAAAATTATTTAGGGAGGAAAGGAAAAAAGGCAGAAGATGTTCACGATATTAGAAGATATAATAATTACAGCACGGGTAGTTACTGATGTCTACACTGCATTGCTGTTGTGGCACACAGAGGCTAACCTTTTGGCTATTCTTAAGTTCTCTTGGGTGCACAAGACAGTAGAGGAGAAAGTGGGACTGAAATATCCCCATGGTATGAGAACATGTTATGTATCACTTATTATTTTCTTCTTTCAGCTTCTCTCACAAGTTCTCTTACAAAGAACAAAACAAAACAAAACAATTCCAGCCCAGCCACAAACTCCCAAACCTGTCTAGTATACTCAAAATGTTGTGATATTCAAAACAAGAAAGCAAAATTTTGCTTATGCAGGCATTAAAATGCTTTCTTAGAGTCTTTCATTCTTAATCTATAATAAATATACTTGAGAGTAATTAATATGGTTGATAATTGCCAGCATGTTATTGCACAATGAACAGTTGTATTCTTTTTACTAAATACCAGACACATTGATTTTAACCTATAGAACAAAGCAGAGTTTAGAAACAATATTAATATTTGCATTAGAGTAATTTTTTGGCTGTTGATTTTATTCCATAGTAGACTAAATATGCAATATTTAGTATATTAACAATCTACTTCATAATCTATGGTAGTTTTAATATTCTACTTTGTGTTAGCATTCCTTTGTCAATAATATGGATATGGTGCCAAGTTAGTAAACAAAAAAAGGTCATGGTAAATAGTGAGTTCTGCTAGGATTCAGTTGAAGTAAAGAACTTGCTAAGAATAAATCTTGGGTCCTTGACTTTCAGCAAATCTGGAATGTCCAGCATAAGGTTTTCAAGCATTCATGTGATTCTTAAAGTAGATAAATTGGGGAGACATTAACTATTTTGGTTATCCCAAAGGGCTGTGTTTAATGAGAGTTTTGAATGATTTCTATCAATCATGACACTCAATACAGGTAACTAAAATGACTGCATTTGAACTACTAAAATGTTTAAATTTAGAAGGTAACTGCTTCTTTCTAAAATAACAGAAGTATATTGTATTCTATTCTCATTTTATGTAATGCAGTCTGAATTTCATTTATTAAAGAATTTTATCTTAGAATATTGCTATTTAAGTTAGAGAACGGCAAAGTTGGTTTATATTTATCGGCTTAAAACACAGTTGAGTTTATTTAAATGTATGCATTAAATTTTTTTTCTTGCAGGGTACAAGTTGAATTCTACATGAACGAAAATACATTTAAAGAAAGATTAAAGCTATTTTTCATTAAAAACCAGAGATCAAGTAAGTTATTTCTTTCATTCTTGTCTTAGTGCTTGTAAATATTTCTACCTCAATTTTCCAGCTGTGCAAAATAATTTCTCACATAGCAACAAAAAATATGGTGAGACTGCTTGACAGAGAATAAAATCATAGGAACTATAGGTGTGAAATCTAGTGGAGTGAATGTTTTAGGAGCTATAAATGTTAAATCTAGTAGAATAGAGGGAATATCTCTTGCACACTTTCACTTTTCCAAATCCTACAGAAATATGTAGGCCCCTGTGTGAGCTATCTGAATTTGTACAAACATTGAGGATGCTAACTTAAACAAGGGGAGTCGGAGTGGGAGGGGCATGTAAAATACTGTACTTTGATGGGGCTCCATTGTTTGACTGCCTAACAGCGGGGGATACATTTCACAGTCCATCAGGAAGAGTCAAAGAATAAATGTACGGAACACTGGCATCTTTCCAATGGAGAATTTGAATTAGCCAGTAAGCGTAGGGTGAATCTTAAAATTTAGCATCTCACTGACACTTACCACGGAGTAAAATTGGGGAACACTGGAAATTCAAAGGAAGGTGACATATTTGTAATCCCTGCCCTTTTAAGGTCAGTGATAGCTTTGTTGGCTTGCTTTAATATTGACTATTTTAGACATCATTTACAATTCCCAAAAGCAGGAGCCCTGCATTGTATTTCTATAGATACTAATCTACCTGAAGTTTGATGATGGAGCCCTCTTCGAGTATTCAAAATTAATTTGTCCTTCAGTAGGCAGGAACTACCTTATTTGTGAGAAGTTTTCCAAAGATTGGCTGCTCGAAGTGTTTCATTATTTAAAGTCAGCCCATTAGATGCTATTTGTTTCCATTAGATGTGATTAATGGAAGATTAGCTTCAGGGTTAAAGCTGGTAATAACTACAGCCCTCCTAGCCTGGTAATTTACAACTTCCCCATGAAAGCCCCTGGGTAAAAATTACCTCAAGAGGCCATGTTGTCTGAATGAAGGTGTTTAATAGTCATGGTCCTGTGTTTCTAGGCCAGAAAAGGTAAATTGCATTATTTAAATCCTCACTTGACTATCAAGGAGAATCACATGAAACAAAGGCACATCCATTACTAATTTAAAAGACTTTCATAAAGAAGCTAACTCATCAAATATGCTCAGTATTTTAATAGGAAAACATAGAAACATTATATAATTAGGCATTAACCTTTCTACAGAAAGGTTACACAATGCACTCCCAGTCTTGTAAAAAAATAAAATGACATTTTGCTTCTAGATTTATTAAGAAATAATTATAGGATGCACTTTTCCCAAATTTTATTCAAAATGTACAAATCAAATACCACAGTCTAATTGCTGGCAAGGTATGCTTTTAATCAGACTTTAAGTATGTTTTTCTTAAGTTTTAATTACTCTTCTTCATCATCATTAAGTATTATGGGCTGTCCAATTGTGACCTAAATAGTTTAAGAGAGAGATGTGTGTGGAAGTCTTCATTCTCACCACATTTCATTGACATTTATCCTGATGAAATGACAAGGATCAGTGGTCTCAATTCAAAAATTAGGAGGGGAGCAGAGAGGCAGAAGGTGGAGAGAGAGAACTGGTATGTTGCTCAGCATACTATCATGCTTTGTCTTTATATATATAATTATACAATTAATATGCAACATGTAATTATATAAATTGGTATATGTCATCATGCAAACATATAATTTAAAATATTACATATAATTATACAAATGTAGCTAAAATTTTCCTGTTATCAAATCCACAAGGTGTCCTGGAGCTGCAAGATTTATTATTTATTCTATGAACATAATAGAAAGCCAGCTTTTTTAATAGAATGTAACTCATTGGCTATATAGAATGCTTAGAGCTATACACCTACTCGATTTAGCCTCAATGGGATTCCTGTGTTGTGGCTTCTAGTTGCTCAAACCCACAGTTCCTCTCAGGAAAGAAAATGGATTGCCATTTGCAGTGCACATGTTCTGTAGAGCTCTCCGCGAAGGAACTTCAGTGAGTTTAGACAATCATAGCATTGCAGTTTCTAAATACAAACTAAGCAGGTACTTTACTAAAAGTCAGTGTATTTGACAATCCTTTGTAGTCTTTCATGAACTAAGTTCAAATGAAAATCAAACTTTTGTTATTTGTTCAAAGGTCTAAGAATACGTCTGTTCAATTTTTCTCTCAAATTATTAAGCTGCTTATTGTACATAATCCGAGTGCTTCTAGAAAACCCTTCACAAGGAAATGAATGGTAAGGTACTTTTGTCTGAACTTCCAGAATATTCTTGTGTTTATTTTGAATTGTATTACATACATTTTGAAGGAAGAGTTGTAGAATTATTATTTTTTCAAGGATGGGAGATGATTGTCACAAACCAATCTGGCTTTCAGGTGACACATCAACAGAATCTTTGCAGGCTCTGTGTATACTTTTTGTCTTGTCTTCTTTGCCTTGTTGTCTTTTACCTATTGTCTATTGAAAATACTGTTATTATGAATAATCCAGGGGGTATTGATATCTAAGAAGCTGGAGATAATTTTGTTCAAAATGGCTCACTCTGTGTGTGTGTGTCTGTGTGTGCCTGATACATGTGCATGTGCCAGCATAATGATTTGAACTCAAGTCTGAGGCCCAGATTATCCTTTCTACTAAAGGCTAGTACGTGGGCCATAGCTCTGCTTCTGGACTGTTGGTGGTTAATTGGAGGTAAGGGTCCTATTATGGACTTTCCTACCTAGGCTTTGAATTGTGATCTCAGAACTCAGAACTTGGCTTCCAGAGTAGTTCAGGATTACACGTGTGAGCCACCAGCATCGAGCTGTCTTTGTCTTTAAAGACCCAAATGTAGTTCTATTCTTGATTTATGTCTACTGGTCAAAGGTTCAGTCTGGAATATGCTGGATTTTTCCACATTTCCAATTATGCTGGAGTTATACTATGTTTGAAATTCAATAGAAGCACAGAAGCAAGCTTGGAGATTCATATTTCACATCTCCAGGTTCACTTGTGGCCTATACAGTTCTTTCTGTGGAATTAAACCATCTTGATTGACTTTTACTTACTTTTTCATCCAGAATCCTCTTCTTTCTCTTAAATTAAATGTTTATCCATTTGTGGTATGGAATAAGATGCTCAAATCAGACATCCCTAACCCACAATGCTTGACAACAAAAGTTCACAGTGATTTCCTCAGCAGAAACTTAAATATGATGAGTAACTTCACTCAAAACTATTTTTCTCAGTGTGAAATTTTACCCTCAAATAAAATAGCCTGTAATATGCATTCAAATAAGTTGGGGACTCTCTAGCATGTTTAGTTAGTAAAGACTTTTTCATATTTATTTAAAATTATGGAGATAAGGCAAAGATTAGCTTATAAGAATTTTTATCAGGCAGTGATCTGTGTGCTGATTCTTTATAAAATAATTGCTTACTGAATTTTAATGATAGGTATTTTACCATACCTTTATTGAATACTTAACATGCCCTGTCAAGGCAGAGGTAGATAAGACCAGTCCATACACAGAGGAATATTTTTGGTGATATAAGGATTTGAGCTCAGGGCTTTGCCTGTTGATCAGGAGTTCTATCCTTTGAGCCGTATCTCTAGTGCTTTGTGCTCTGCTTATTTTTGAGGTAAGTTCTCACATTTGCATCCAGCTGGCCTGAAACACAGCACTCCTACTTTTGCTTGGGGAGATGGTTGCATGCCTTCGCACCAAGATCTTGAGTGAGATGTAATCTCAGGAAATCTTTGCTGTGATGGCCTTAAACCATGGTCCTCTTGATGTGTGCCTCCCCAGCTGCTAAGATCACAGCTTGATGTGTGCCAATATTCCCAGCACTCCAAGGACATTTCCAACCTGTGAAAAGACTGTACAACTTACTAGTTCCGAAATAGATATTTTATCATGCCTGTGGTTAACTGGAAGAATCAGAGACACTCTGATCCTTCCTCCTCTTTGCATTTCGTCATTCAGGATGGATCCCTTGCCTTTTGGCCTCCTTTAACTCAGGGATCGCGGGGCCATTCATTGCCTTTCTGTCTCCCAAATGGCAATTGAATACTCAGCTTCTTGGCTGTTGAGGACACCTGAGCTTCGCCACTTGCCAGGCACCTTCCCTGTGTCTTCCATACTGCCTGGGACGTAACCAGCCTTTGGTCATTCTTGGTGTGGCCATCCTCACTTCCCAGCCTGGTCTCAGCCACCTCTCATTTATACTTACCACTCGGACTTTGCTCCCTTCTGGCTCATTCTCACAGTGAGCTTCATTCCCCCTGCAAAATATAAGACCAGTCTTGATGCAGCTGTCCCTTGAAGGCCAAAAATGCCAACCCTGAGCTTATCTCCACCCTTTGTCACCCACCCCGCCCCCCCTCTGTTTCTAGATCACAGTGTTAACACTGCCAGGTCAGGGTCTTCCGGCTTTTGCTTGTTTTAGTGTGCTGGCCGTCAGATGATACGAGGCACACTTCCTTGTTGTCACCAGGTGTTTACACACTCATATTAAGCATTTTATTTAAAATTATAATCTCCTCTCACGTTCTCCTAGAATTCTTTCCACTCGTCTTCTCCAGAAGCGCCTTATATTGAACATAGGTTGTTTATTGATCAAGTTTTGTTTGTTTGTTTTCTCTATTGGACTAGACATTTCATGGTGGATTAAGGAGTTTGGCCTGAATCTCCACAGCCCAGTCCCATAAGTAATAGAATATGAGTAAAACACTTTCCTCTGTCATCTATCCTCATACCTCATACCTCCTGACCAGTGCGGGGCTACAGGTTATTTGCTCAGCTTTGTCTCCCTCTTCTTTTGTTTTCTTTTTAGAAATAAGTTCCTCCTTCTTCCCCCAGACCCCCAAGCCATCCTTGTTCAGCTTGTGTCAGGGATACCTGTGTTATTTCTGAGGTCACAATTTCTGGGCTACACCTTAGTCCGAAGCTCTCACTCGGTTTTAGGCCTTGTGTGTATTCTGAGTGGTGTCTGGCTGCAGCCTGAAGAGTATTCTCACAAGAATGTGTCGCATTTAATTCTGCCATTTTTCTACCTTCTCTGTATTCTTACTGAGGGCCAAGACTGTGTCATTTCTGCCTGTTTTCCTCTCATTCTTAGCATGAGATTTGTCGAGTCAGGCAATGATACAGAAGTAGTAAAATTACGCTCAACAATTGCAAGGATATTTTACACAATGCAAATGATTGAGGATCATTGATGACTCTGGTATATTAAGAACAGTGCACAGGAAAGAATCCTCTTAACATACCACAGTTGATTTAAAAAAGAACTTGATGATTTATAAAGAAAATAGAGACAAGAGAGTCTTAAAAAATCATAAAATGATTCACAAAAACGTTTCCAGGTGGGGTGGGGGTGGGGAAAGCACCAGCAGGGTAAAATTACATTATATGGAAACAGTAAGACGACCAAAGTTTCCTACAATTAACTTGTATGTGATATTGCTAGGAGTATTTAACCATAATTATAAGGGATATACATTTGACAAATCAGATTACTATAATTAAAAAGAAATACCACAAGTGAACTTATGGCTCCATTTTAAGTACCATCTTCTGTTTAGATCTCATTGTTAATGCAGTCCGGGTTAATGAAAACCAGAAGTAGTCTTGATGGGCCCAGAGTCTATTTTAAAATAATGAAGCTTACTTAGCAGAGAGATTTATTGAATTAGAGCTTCTGACACGATAGGGTGGCAGATATTTTGTGCTGTCTGGCTTTATATCTCATCTCCCTCAGGAATTAAAACCTCAATGAAAATGTCACCCAGTGGACAAACAGAAGGATAGGAAAATTATTTTGCTCTTAAAGTCTGACGTTGTTCAGTTTGGAATTCTAAGGTGTTCACAAAGGATAGTCAGGTCAAAAGATGAGTCTTGAGAACACATGCGTTCTACTTTAAAAATATTAAAATGATTACTGTGCTCTGTGCATCAAATGACAAAGATGAAAGTAGGAAGCATATTTCTTTATTTCTTTATTTCTTTTCGGTGCCAAACTCAGGACTTGGGTCTTAGTCTTTTTATTCTTTTTATTCAAGATTAGTAGTAGTATTCTACCACTTGAGCCACAGCACCATTTCTGGCATTTTCTGAGTACTTTACTGGATGTAAGTTGGGCATTTTCTTGCTTAATGTGGCTTTGAACTGTGATCCTCAGATCTCAGTCTCATAAGTAGCCAGGATTCTAGGTGTGAGGCATCTGGTGCTTCTCTCCAGTTTTCTAATAATACTCAGAGCTGAATACTCACATTGCTTGCTCTTGTTGATTCTTTTCTTTTCACTGTGTGATGTTTTGATCAGGTGATTTTTGTTCAGTAATTAATGATTTAGTGACTGACCCATGTTTAAGATGACATGAGTCCAAATGACGGGAAGAAAAAAGTAGAAATTACTTAAGACCTCAACACTTAGAAGGAGGTACCTTGGGTATTTTAAAAATATCATGTATGAAGTCTGTTTTTATGCACATAGGCACATAACATGTGACTCACAATATTAGCTAGTTATTTTCTCTCAGTGGTGATGTTGTTATAAAAGATGATGAGAATGATACTTTAATTCACTTATTATATTCCAGTTACTTCCCTGCTGTGAATAATCTTGCAGTAGCATGTGCCTGTGTGGGGTTTCTTTCTTCCTGTGCTCTTCATCCATGAGATTGGAAGGACTTTATGGCCTCAGTTCTGTCTTCACTGCTCCTTGTTTTGCAGCTTATATAGGAGTTTGTAGATCAGATTGCACATGAACATTAGGTTTCCATAAGAAATTCATTTTTTGAAGGAAAATTTGGATACTAGCTTTCTACTAAATGTATACATTTTCTTCCCATTAAAAAAATCCAGTTTAATAATAAGGAGATTGGTCACAAGGTAGTTTTTCATTGGAATTTCTCATCTCTCTTAGAAATGTATATATTAAAGGTATGTAGAAATTTTCTCATGTGTTGTTATTTATTTTACATGACATAGTCTTTTTTGAAATTTTACCTTGGGGAATTACACTCACTAGGCAGGCAGCCCTTGAATTATGTTTTCTGCCTTTTTGCTTTAGTTATTTTTTTTTCTTTTTAGGTAGAATCTCTTCCTCTCAGATGAGTTCTTGTGCTATGATTCTCCTACCTATGCCTCCTGAATGCAGTAGCCATAGAAAAACACAGCCATCTCAGCTCTGGTGCTTTCGTGGGAGATTCCAGTGACATTTTGCTCAGGTTATTCCTAGAACCTTGATCTTCTCCAGCTTCAACTCCTGAGTAACTAGAATTACATGTTTGAGTCACCATTCCTGGTTCTCATGCCAGACTGTTCTATCTATCTATCTATCTATCTATCTATCTATCTATCTATCTATCTGTCATATAGATATATAATCTTATTTAATTTAACAATTACAGCATTTCCATTGTATACAAGAAAATATCCTAGATGAACAATAATGCCTTCGGTTAAGAATAACCAGATCTTAGTAAATCTATGCTACCTATCAATTTCCCAGTGAAAGTATGCACAGACTTAGGTTTAGCGTTGTATTTAATAGTTTTCCAGGGACTGCTCGACTTGGTTGTTTAGAAGTTTTGGAAGTCCATGATTTCTCTCTCTGCCAACACTAAGCATATGTCTTCCTCCACTCTGACATTCCTTGTTTGTGTCTGATTTCTCAAATGTTACTGAGAATATAAGAGAAATGTGTTGGGAAATGAACTCATCATCTCTATCTGTATCTTGCCTGGTGCTGTGTAGCATTAAAATATAATCTACTACATACCCATGGGTAAAATAGACTTATTATTTAATGTTCTAGAACTTGTCACGTTGGTGGTGACATCCATTAAGGATACAAGCTTTGGAATCGTTACCACATTTCAATGGAGAGATATGGTAAACCCCACTAAGACAGTGGTTGGTGCCATTGTCAACTGGAATTCTCAGAGCTTTCTCTGGGTGATGGAATAAATCTAGGATTTCTGTGACAAGGATTGGGATTGTGGTCTTCAGTTAGTGTGTGTGTGTGTGTGTGTGTGTGTGTGTGTGTGTGTGTGTGTGTGTGTGTGTTGGTGCTTGAACTCAACGCCTTCAGCTCTTTTTGGCTTGTTTGAACCACATTTCTACTTCCGGGTTTTGCTGGTTAAGGTGAGATATGTCTCATGGATTTTTCTGCCTGGGCTGGTTTTGAACCATGATTCTCAAATCTCAGCTTCTCTAGTAGCTAGGGTTACCGGCATGAGCCACAGAGCTCTGCTTACAAACAATATTTGGTGTATTTGGGGTTATTACTATATAACGGGGCTATTATTATATGATGTTTTGTGCCAAGGATTTTTGTCACTGATTTTTGTAATGTATTAAATTTTTTTATAATAATACAAATCTGAAATAGTAATGTGCCCTCTATTCTCAATTACTGAAATTATGCTGATTATTTATAATGTTGAGTTTGTATTGTACAACTATTAGCACATTTAAAACTTGAAAAAAAAAGTAGCTGAGTGCCAGTGGCTCCATGCCTATAATGTTATCTGTACAGGAGGCTTGGATATGATTATTATGATTCTAAATTTTTCCAGGAAAGACTAACTTAGAATCTTGGAAAAGGAGATATTTCTCAAGTGATAGATTGCAGACAACCTTGAATGAAGTAGCTAAAGGACAGAGCCCAAGTCCTGAGTTCTAACCCAGTATCAATACAAAACCACAAGAGCAACAATACAAGCCTCAAAGAAAAATGAAACAGATTTGTAGAGGCTCCTTATATGAGTATTCAGTGAAGAATTATCTGCTAAAGGGTTCGGTTTGATTTTCTTTCTCCTTGTAGGCTATATCACTGTTGAAGTGATGACCTATTTTATTTTCATTCATTTTAACATTAAAAAAATGAAATAGAAAGAGACCATCTCACAGTTTAACAAAATAAACACCAGGAAGCAGATATTCAGAAGTGGGGCTTGGAGTCAAGGAGAGAGGGAAGGGGGAATGAAGAGAGGAAATGGGAGAGACTGTAGTCATAATATTCAAGGCATATCTTACAGAACTAAGAGTGAAGGAAAGGGTGAGTTGAGAGAGACCTGTGAGAATGTTGAAAGGGGTGACTGATCAAAATGGACTGGAATCATAAACTGCTTTGTCAAGTCCTTTGGAAAAGAATTGAAATATAATAAAATATATTTTGCTGGGATATGGCTGAGAATTTTTATGAAGAAAGGCAAAGATCAGTAACATTTTTCTAAAGGAAATTTGCATATCTCATTGTCTTTTATTACTAGCACTATTTTAGCACTTCAAACATTAATGGAAATTTCTAAAAGAATGGATTTTTTTTCATTATTTGCTTTTTAAGCTAACGTTTACACCTTTCTTTTCCTAGGTCTCACATCTTTTGGGTGAATAGAAGTCTCCCTCTGTGGGGATTGCAGGTCAGGTCCAATTTTGTCTTATTCCTACATTTCTGGTTTGAAGCATGTTTCATATTCAAAATAAGTTTGTCTTTCCCCTTAACTTTTAGTCATATTTTGCACTAATGTTTTCATTGCCTTTGTCTTGTTTTCCTCAGTTGTGCATTCTGTCTTTTGAGAATTTACTCTTGACTAGGATTAAATCCCAAACATTGTAAGAGTGTGGAAAAAATAAAAATAAGGCTTTCTTTTATTTTAAACTTCCTTATTTGCATATTTCCATTTTGTATTTCCTTGAAAATCAAGATGAAAGCCTATAAATTTCCTCTACTTTTTACCTCATATCCTCCCAGGTACATGGTTGAACCCTTATATAGTTTTTCAGCGAATGAATGAGTCCTGATATAGATAGAGCTTAGTTCCCAAGCAGCTAATTGTGCAAATAGAAGAACCATTTGTTCTTCCCTTAAGAAGAGTCCTTAAGAAAGAGTAGGAGAATCTGAGAGATATCAGCATGTCTGAATTACATTCTTAGGCAATTACCCAGAATTCTGGGTAATTGGGAGAATCCAGTTGGAGATTCAAAAGCAATTGAGTCTGAGGGAAGTGGAAGAACTTTGAGATTCACATATTGTGAGCTTTCTTTCAAACATTCTCAGATCAAATATTTGCCTTTTTAATGCTGTTCTGATTGTGAAGCGTACACATGTCATAATGAATCTGCATTATGATAATTATGCAATCACAATTTTACTACGGACATGCCATGGTTTATTGAGGTCAAGTTGATTTTTATGTTGCTTTCCACTGATTTTTGTTTGAATGTCACATTCCTATATAAATAATTCTTTTTTCCGGGTGCAGTGGCTTATGCTTGTAATCGTAGCTACTCAGGAGGCTGAGATCTGAGGGTCATGGTTTAAAGCCAGGCAATACAAAGCTGTGGGACTCTTATCTCCAATTAATCACTAGAAAACAGGTAGTAGGATTATGGCTCAAGGGTAGGGTGGTAGCCTTGAGCTAAAGAGCTCAGGGACAGTACCCAGGCCAGAGTTCAAGCCCCATGACCCACAAAAAAAAATATTTTTCAATATTTATGTTTTCATCAAAAAATAGTCTTTTACTTTCACTCTCACTCCTAGATTTCTGTCTCTCTTTCAACTAAAATGAATTAGTAATTTTATGAATATTCATCTATTGTCTTAGCTATATTTTGATCTATTCAGATTCCTTCTATTTAATGGTCTTGTTTTAAAAAGAATGCTTCTCTTTGAAAAGAATTCAGAGTAACGTGCTAAAAATATCTTAAGGCTCATCTAGCAATATGCACCTCAGGAAAGCAGCATGGCTGATTTTAATTTAGTGGCTTGTGGAGAAAATCAAGGAGCTTGAACTTTCTTATTGTAATCATGCCTGGCTCTTGAATGTGATTGTGGCATCTTTTATTTATACCACTAAGCATTTGTCTATTTTTATTTCTTCTATTTTTTAAAATTCCAAGATGAGGACTTAAATTTGTTACCTGGTGCTTTTACTCATTGGCTATTGCTTTAACTCAACCATGCTTCAAGGGATTGGTTAGTTATTTTCTTCCCTCCCCTCCCCGTACCCATATTTAATGTTCATATAAATTCAAAACTTTCATTCCAGTACTAGACAACAATTAAAACTGGCCTTTTTAAAACCTCATATCCTAAAAACCTGTGAATGTGCCAGACACTGGTAGCTCATGCCTATAATATTAACTGCTCAGGAGGCTGAGATCTGAGGATCATGGTTCAAAGCCAGCCTGGGCAGAAAAGTCCCCGTGAGACTCTTTGCTCCAATTAATCACTCAAAACCCAGAAGTAGCACTCTGGCTAAAATGGTAGAGTGCTATCCTTGAGCACAAAGAGGCTCAGGGACACAGCTTAGGTCTTGAGTTCAAGCCCCCCTACTCACAAAAACAAAATAATAGTAATAATAATAATAATAACAATAAAATAATAAATCTATGAACAAATGTGTTTATTTTGAGTCTCTTTTGTGTTTGCTTATTTGAGTATATTCTTTTCTCATTTAAATTAATTGAGATGCTTAACAGAATAATTTCTGCAGTTCTTTTTTCTAGCTATTTGTTTTCTGTTATGATGATGTTTTTCTGACAGTAATGGTAGAAATCGGGTCTGCAGCAGGGAATTCGGCAAGAAGCATGTTTATGAGGGTTTTGTTCCTCAGCTGTGAAGGAAGGATTGCTTACAAATTTCTTTAAAATGAAGCCTGAAAGTATTTCGAGGTGTTGATGATGATGTTCTATTTTTAGATTTCCCTCTGAGGTGGATGACAGAATTAAATCTATTCAATAGGAGGTTCACATACACACACATTTAATGCTGGTTTTAGGGCTTAAAATCAAGGTCTGGCTGGGCTCTGTCTCTGAGCTCATTCACTTGCGCAACAGTTCTACCTCTGGCTTTTTGGTGGTTAATGAGAGATAGGAGTCTCGTAAACTTCCCTGCTGTTTTTGAATAGCAACCCCTTAGATGGTAGACTCTGAGATTTACAGATGCGAATCATCAGTGTGTAGCTCAAATTCTTTTATTTTCTGTATGTTTTTGAAGGAAAATGCTGATTCTGGGGGTGTGTTGCTAGGAAGGGGCACTTTTTGGGGGCGGGCAATTGTATGTGATTGTACAGGCTAGGAACACACATACCCCCCCCCCACACACACACGCACGTGTGCAAATATTAAACCCTTTTTCCTTTTTGGTGGTAATCAGATTGGAAATAAGGGCTTGTATTTGTTGGCAGGAACTCTATCACTTGAATCATACACTTAACCCTTTTTGCGTCATTTGTTTTATTTATTTATTTTCGGTTCGCCTCTTGTCTTTCTGCCCAGAGCGGTCTTAGATCTCAGTCCTCCAATCTGTATATCTCATGTAGCTGGGGTTAGAGGGACACAACATCATACCTGTCTTGTTTGCTGAGCTGAGGGTCACACCATCACTTTTGTCTGGGCTGGCCTTGAATCAAGAGCTTCCCGATATCTGCTTTTTTTTTTTTTTTTGCCAGTCCTGGGCTTGGGTTCAGGGCCTGAGCATTGTCCTTGGACTTTCTCAAGTCTTAGCACTCTACCACTTGAGCCTCAGCACCACTTCCAGCTTTTTTCAATGTATGTGATACCGAGGAATCGAACCCGGGTCTTCGTGCATGCTAGGCAAGCACTCTATCACTAGGCCAAACTCCCGCCCCCTTCCCCCTCCCATATCTACTTTTGAGTAGCTGGTATTGCAGGGGTGTATCCCATCATGCAGAGTTGAAGAACAAGTTCTTTACATTATCAATGAAGATTGAGACAGATGCTAGAAATGATAAAAAAAAAAAGCAGCAAGCTGAAGTAGAGGAGATAGCAAACTAGCATATACACACTGCCATGTACTTATACAAGTTTAGGTGTATAAACCACCTCTGTCACCAGTGGAAATATCAAACACACACAAATACACGTATCACATACATACAAAGTATCTGCATATTTATGTGAATTTAATGGAGTAATTCTGACCATGGATTTTAATTCTATTGCCTTTTCTAATTGAGTTACTATGTATATTTTTAGGTCTCAGTGGCCTTGATCAGTCTGTTTGAAACTATTCTGCTTGGCTATCTCAGTTATAAGGTAAGTGATTTTCATGAGCGCCTCTTGGCTGCAGCAGCCACTGCTTGTGTTTTCCGAGACTTCTTCTCCTTATGACTCTTGCTTGGGCATCAGGCAGGCACTTCTTAAGCCTCCATAATTGTGTTGGGACTCTCCAGAAGGTGCTAAATGCTATCACAATAGAAGGAGGTTGCCTTTGGCGGCCTCTGAGTCACTTCACTAATTCTAATGGGCTTACTTAGTCTGCCATGTTTGTTATAGTTACAGCAAACAGGGGGAAGAGTCTGCCCTTTTATGTTCCTTAATCTCTGCTCATAATGTGTGTAAAAATGTTTTTGAGAGAGTTAAGCCATGTCTTTCATGAAATGTTGTAGTCAATGATGCCAATTACTGGTGAAACTTTTGTTTTTGGTTAGCATCGCCTAACACGGATTTACTGGCCTTGTTTAGGGAAGAGGAATTTGATGGCTCTTTCCACGGGGAGTTCCCAATGCAGAGCAGAAGGGAAGAGGGGCTCTCTGAGATGTGGAAATAAAACTGGCCATGAGGCTCAAAGACAGAGCTTGTATCTTTGGATGGAATCACAGTGATTTGCACAAAAGGCAAGAGTCAAAGACTGGCTGGCAGGATTTGATAGACTTGGCAAAGACATTAATACAGAAAATGCATTTGAGTTGGATGGATAAAAAGGTATGGAAGGGGGCCAGGAGTCTGGCTTAGTGGTTGAATGTTTGCCTTGCATGCATGAAGACCCAGGTTTGATTCCTCAGTACCACATACATAGAAAAATAAAAGCCAGAAGTGGTGCTGTGGCTCAAGTGGTAGAGCTCTAGCCTTGAGAAAACCCAAGGACAGTGCTCAGGCCCTGAGCTCAAGGGCCAGGATTGGTTTAAAAAAAAGAGAGAGAGAGAGATGGAAAGGAGACCCTCATGTAGCTAGGCTTCCAGGCTTGAACCATTGATGGTTGGCTTGCATTCTTCTGCTTTATTCTTTTATTCTCATGTTTTAATTTTAATATGATCATTTGGCAATCAGAATTCAAATGCAGAACCTGTGTGCAGTTCCGGTCGAAGAGATATGACAAGCCACATCGCTTAGTGGATGCACAGTGTTAACCAACGGTGGGATTCTGGTGGTGAGGCGAAGCGTCAGGTTTGGTGGACATTTAGGAAGGTAGAAGCTAAAAGCAGCATGAGCGCATTGTTTAAGAGTGGTGAGTCTGGATGACAGCCATTGTGATAGAAAAAAAAAGAAACACGGCAGCTTCCTGTGCAGATAAGGGGAATAGTGGAATCAGACTTGGAGATGATGGATTCCAGGGGCCAGAGCAGCTGGATCCGGGAGGAGTTGAGGGTGAGGAACAGAGACGATGAACAGGGATTGAGTTTTAGTCATTCTTCCTACAGAGGCGGGAAGAGTCATAAAAGTCCAGCTGCTGGGCATCCTCACGCCTGTTATCCTAGCTACTCGGGAAGTTGATTTCTGAGGATCATAGCTTGAAACTACCTGAGGCAGGAAGTACAGGACACTTTTTGTGCTGTGGCTCAAGTAGTAAGGACAGGATCTGGGCCCTGAGTCCAAGACCAAGGGCTGGCAAAAAAACAAAACAAAACAAAACAAAAGTGTCTTAAAGAGCAGAATCTCCACAGGAGTAGAGAAGGCCTGTGGAAGAGCAGAGCAAGTACAGGAGACACAGACACTGCCCCTGGGGTTAAAATGACTATTTTTCCCCAACAGTTTATACATTTATATCAAGTCTATATCTTTCAAGAACTCTTTCCTCATATTTAAAGCTATGTTTATGAATACTTATTCCTATTTATTTATATTTTATAAATGTAATTATATATAGCAATTTATATATGATTTATATATAATTATATATAAAATATATAGTCCTATCTTAGTTACATTTATTCTTATTTATTTATAGATATACTTGATAGTACTGGGATTAAGGGTTAAATTTGTGGCCTCCAGAACTTTTAGCTGTCATTAATTTTTGTTTGTCTTTTAGTTAGGATCTCAAACTTTGGTCTGGTCCTAAGCTTGGACCATCCTCTTCCTACCTCTGCCTCTCACTTAGATATGGCAACAGATGTGTACTAGAAAGCTGCCATGCTCTTTGAGATAACACCTAGCTGCCTTGGTACCCACGCTGGTCTGCAGCCATGCGCGTTGCTTCTCTGCCTCCTACGACACTGGGATTGCAGGCTGTTATGGGCTATCAGGCCAAATTTTCAAACATGGAATTTCAAAAATGTATTTTTGTTACTGTCATCTAAAGAAACACTAATTTGTATGAAGGTTAGATTAATGAATGAGAACTTACAGAAAGGAGATGGCAGGGATTTTGAAATATGGAAGGGACAATTAAATATATATGAGAAGAATAAAGTTTTAGGAAGAAAAGTATTTTATGAGAGCACTTCACCTGTAGCAAATATGAGGAGCTTCTGAAAGGCCAGAGAGTTTAGAAATAAGCATAGCATTTGCTATGTGCCCACAAATGACCAACGTCAATGGAGATGAAAAATTGTTGAATGGAGAATGTTGGCTGCCGATGGAGGAGATTTCTAGAGAAAATGAACAAAGCAGAAATGACTCCCTAAGAATTGTTTGCAGTGTTAGAACCAAAAGAAATGGGAAAGGGAAAAATAGAGGAGGAAGGTTAATGAAAACAGTGGAAAAGGAAAGTGAGCTTGAAGATGAGCTGCAGGAAGTTTTCCTTCCTGAGAAGTGAGAACTTGCCATATTCTCCATCAGGGGATATTTTGAAGCTTTAGGGGGCGGAGGGTCTGGGTCTGTATAGGGTTGTACATACCTGTATAGGATATGTACCTTACCTGAAGGGAACCAGGTTATTGTAGGCTGTAGGGGCTGGGAGACAGGCTTTGGATTTATGTCTCCTTGTCAAAATACATACTTCATAGCTCCATCCTGATCAAAATATCTGGATTCCCTTTGCAATCTCATAAAACAGAACCAACATCTATAAATAAATCAAAATCTCAATGTAAAAAAAAACTTAGTATATTTATTGACCTCCTGCTAATATAAATATGGGTTGTGTGTTGAATAATATGTAGAAAGCAATCCAGTTAATTCACTAGACCTGAGTCTTATGGGTAAGTATCATCTCTCTGCCTGTAACATAAGCATATCTGCAGAAACATAACAAGGCTAAGGCATTCTTCATCTGTGAATGCATTAGCTTCAAATGTTAGCTACACAGTTATGTGAAAACCACTTCGGTGTTCTTGCTGAAAGAACTCTTTAGTTCTAATTTTGAAAAGTCGTTTAAAAACACACAGAGATGCAAGATAATTTTCCACTGCAATTACAGGATGATGGCATTTATAATGAATTACTTCCTCTCATTTATAAAATGCCAGCAGAACGTTGTCAGACTTAGCAAGCAGGGTTGGATGAAACATAAGCTTTCCACTCTGACCCTCATAAACATTAATGGCTTAGATGAGAGAGAGGGAGATGTGAAAGTCCAGTAATTTATGGAGGACAGAAAAAGGAGAAAAAAAAGACTTATGACCATAGAAGCGTAAAATGCTATGAATTATCTTCTTTCCCTGTCCTAAATTTGTGAAATTCTTGAACTCTTGATTCCTCTACAGTGCTGTGGAAACTTCTTTAGAATGTAGATATTAAATAATTGGGAATTATTCGTGGACTATAAATAAAAACTGGAGCCTGGAGCAGTGGCTCATGCCTATAATCCTAGCTACTCAGGAGGCTGAGATCTGAGGATTGTGTGTACATGAAAGTCTGTGACACTCTTATCTCCAATTAACCACTAGAAAACTGGAAGTGGTGCTATGATTCAAGTGGTAGAGTGATAGCATTGAGTTGAAGAGGTCAGGGACAGCACTCAGGCCCAGCGTTCAAGTCCCACAACCCACAAAATGAATTCCAAAAAGAGAACCTAAAAAACTGGAAATGTACTCTTCTCTTCAAACTGTGTTTTCAAGAAAACTCATAACCACCTATGCAGAAATAGATATTTTATTAAATCAGCAGTTGAATACCTTCCTAATATTTCTTTGATATTCCTAAAATATCAATGCGATTAGCAAATCAGCATATATTTTTCCTCATATTTATTTGTATTATTGCATATTTGCACAATTCACTTTTATTTACATATTTCCTATATGTAGTTACATGAATATTGCATACACCAAATGTCTTCATATGAACAAATACCTTATTTTACAAGTACTCTCTCCTCCTTGGAATTAGGCATTTAAAAAAATTAGGTATTATAAAATCAGCAATGACCTAATCTTTTAACAATTAAAGCAGTTTAATCTATCATAAAGACTAAGAATCAGCAAACACATAGAGTGCGTTTTGAAGTTAGCAGATAATGAAATAATATCCACTGTATCAACTGATTTATCAGCTGTCCTACCGAAGCGTACATCTCTACTTTCATGCTTTCTCCATTCATGCTTACAGCTTGACAAAGTGAACACAGTAATTCCCAACAGTAAAGTTTTAACTGGATCACTATAAATACCCTCTAACTCTTTATCAACTGCTTTCAAAATAGAACTATTTATACACACATATTCATTAAGTCCAAGAGAAACAAAAACTCCCTCGCAGCCCTCAAACCTCTGCACACCAACATTTAGCATACCTAGAAGCTTCTGTTAAATTTACAATTGTTTTTCTTATAATCGCTTTATAAAAAGTTATCAAAAAATGCAGCCCCATCCATGAAGGTTTTTCTTTTTTCTAAAAAGGAACAAAGAATTTAGTTCAAGTCTCATGCATGCATACTCTAAGTAATACTAATTCTGTCTGCTAGATGCTGGAAAGGTAAGTCTGAATTATTATTGAGATTGGGCTTACTTCACTATTTGCAATTCATTTTAAGAATGTGAGATGAGCCTTTGTCATTACATGTAAATATTGGTATTCTTATCGTTTAAGAATATAGTATTTATCTATATGTGATGACATGTTAGTACCTTAACCCTCAGAAAGTAGAGGCAGGAGGATTCCTGCAAATTTCAGTAAATTTGAGGTCATTCTGGGAAATATGGCATGAGTCTCTGCCTTAAAAGAACAAGGAAATAAAGGAAGAAAAAAAATACAAGAAATCCTTTGGTGCAGTCTGGTGTTACAACAATTAAACTACTACAACTCAAGGAATTCTTCATTCAAGTGCTTTTTAAAATTATTTTTAGCATCAGATTTCCATTCTTGGATGGCAAAAATAAAAACAGAATAGATTTTTTAAAAGAAAAATCCCATATTTTGCTACATTTTCACCAAGAAATAATATGTCCATGCAAACTAGAAAATGATTGGATTGAAACATTTCTTTTTTACTGAATTCTAAAGAGAGCCTAGTACTACTCAGAACTTACCATTACTAATTTTAAATTGATTTTTAAGAAGTTATATTTTTCCAGAAGAAAGAAGAATAACTTTTAACTCCACCTTGATAATAAAATGAAGTGAGATGAATATTTAAGGGATTTGATTTCCTGCTTCTCTCCAGGGCTGTGGAGTGGATTTGCTCTCTTTTTTTCACAGTAACGGCTTTTGTTCAGTAGGCTCTGAGCTGCAGGTCAGCTGGGATTTCCTACTGACAGCGGCACTCAGATCCTTTCTGTAATTGTTTTTCATCTGAGATCATTTACAGTGCATCGCTCTGTTCTGAGGACAACCCGGGATCTGAGAATGAAACCTAATGAATGTAATTGAAAATGTGGGCATTTATTTTTAGCAAGAAACATTGTTCTCCTGCATAATTTTTGACTGTGTAAATTGGTCCCCCGTGGAAAGTTCATTCACTGGCCACCTCCTCCCACACATACACACACACACACACACACACACACACACACACACACACACACACACACACACTGCAGCAGATGGGCAGATGATGGAGAAAGCGCTAGGATTGGACAATTCTACGCTGATCTCTCCTGCTCACTCTCCTGGGTGTCTCTCACTGAGGTAATGGGAGGGGCTGTGGAGCTCCTGGCCCACTTTGGGCAGCTGGGTTCTTCCTGCTCCCTGGGTAGGACTTGGTCCAGAGCCTGGAGGGTGATCTGCTGCTGCCACAACACCCTTGAGTACGTTAGCTCCTGGAGAACAGCTTTCCTCCAACTCGTTTGGTGATTTGGACGTATTTTATGACTCAAATGTTGTAAAGCATTGAAACAGCAAGTGTTATACCATACTTGGAAATGTACTGGGAAGCCAAATTTCCAATTGCTTTTTCAATGTATAGGTTTCTTAGAAAAACAATCTGCAGTTGTTTGGCGTTAGGTACTGTATTGGTCCGTTTTCTGTTGCTAGAACAAGACACTTGAGACTACGTAAGTCATAACGAAAAAGAGGGTGACTGATTTGTGTCACCCAGGTTTACAGCCTGAAGGTCCAAGATGGAGTATTCTCTGTTGGGCTTCGGTGAGGTCCACTCGGTGGGTGATGATACCACAGTGGTAAGTACCACCTAGAAAGTAGTGACAGCAAATCATGTCACAGAGAATCAGGAGTCAGGCTTATGAAAACCTGCTTTTGCCAAGGCAGACTGGGAGCCCCAGCTACGCTGGAAATGCCTTCCAGGGTGCCGTGTCCTGACCTCATTACCTCCCTCAGCCCAGCATCTTAGACCGCAGTGCCTGTCGATATGCTTCCATATACATCCAGCTACCAGCACACAGACTGCCCCCAACTCATGACAGCAACCAGCAGGGACAGTTTCAAGGGCCATCCGTGAATACCAGGATTCACTTCCTGGGTGAGACGCGTGTGCTCTCATGGAGATCCACAGCAAGAAGCACAGAGTGGCTGGTCTAGAGTTGTGAGAGCCCCTTCTGCAGTTTGTTAAAGGGACTGTTGTACACATTCCTTTTGTACTGGGCTCTGCAAACTTTGCTTAGTCTTGAGGAATACCGTTTTTGGTGGGTTGGAAGATTATGAGTAGGTGCTTAAAAAGGCCCTTCCTTTAAGATTGATTTAGGTTAAAACAGTACCAGTGATTTTTAATAAACTGTGTGGCTGAAAAACTGCTTGGAAAACATTTCGTGCCAGTGTTGCAGTATAAAAGATTAAGTCACTTTATAATGGATTCTATAGATTTATATTATGGGGGTTGGGAGGATACTGGGGCTTGAAGTCAGGCCTAGGTATTATTCTTTAGCTTTTATTGTTCAAGGCCACTGTTCTACCATTTGAGTTATAGCTCTATTTCCAGCTTTTTGCTGCTTAATTGGAGATAAGAGTCACATATAAAAGCTGGGCACTGGTGGCTCATGCCTGTTATCTTAGCTACTCAGGTGGCTGAGATCTGATGATTGTGGTTCAAATACAACCTGGGCATGAAAGCCTATGAGACTCTTATTTCCAATTAACCACCAGAAAACTGGAAGTGGCACTGTGGCTCAAGTGATAGAATGCTAGCCTTGAGTTGAAGAGCTCAGGGACAGTGCTCAGGCCCAGAGAGCAAGTCCCATGACTGAAGAAAAAATGAAGTCACATAGAATTTCCTGCTCACACACAGTTTGAACCATGTTCCTCAGATCTCAACGAGGATTACAGAACTGAGCCAGTGGTACCTGGCTGATTTTTTTGTTGTCACTTTTTAATTCTATCCAGTGGTTTAGGAGTGCAATTTTATATGGGTTACTATAAAATTTTTCTTTTATTTCTTGGACTTGCTACAGAAGTGAGAACTCAGTGGCACTGAAACAAATCTTCAGGTCACCACGACACTGATTATCATACTGCAGATCAGTTTTCTTTCTCTTGTTACAGGCTTTCTTATTATGACAGAAATTCTAAGTCCAGTCTTTTCCATTTTTGAATAGGATTCAGTATAATTGACCATCGTTTTTGTTCCTTCTTTCTTGTTTAGGGAAATATCTGGGAACAGATTTTACGAGTTCCGTTCATCTTAGAGATAATCAACGCAGTTCCTTTTATTATCTCAGTAAGTAACAATATCTTCACAATCAAAATGATATTATATTTAAGCAATTTTTAAAACTATATAATTGTAAATAATTGTTGTAGCAAAGATAAATGGATTGACACTTTGGTTAGAATCATAGCACTAAAGAATAAAGGCAGTTGGATAAGTGAATCGTGTAATTCAATGAAATCTGAGACAGTTCAACTACAAAATGAAGTCTTGCTCTAGCGATGCCATTGAACAATTGTCAGTACTTGAACCTACACACTTCCTTTCTTGTTTTTGCTCAAGGCTGAGCCAATCCCCACTTCCTATTTTCTAGATGTTAATTGGAGTCTCAGGTCCTTTTGTGCCCCAATTGGCTTTGAACTTTGATCCTCGGATCTTAGCCTCCTGAATACCTAGGATTATAGGTGTGAGCCATCTCTCCCAGCTTTTTTCTTGTTTATATTGTGGAAATATTAAAAAATGGAAACCAATTACGATGAACTATCTATACAATTTTGTCATAGTGAAAATGGATTTATCTCTCATTTAACCATAGGATATACTAAATGCATTTCTCCTGTTAGTAAGAAACTTCTACGAGCCAGACACCAATTACTGTCTATTACCATGCTCATAATAATCCTATTTAACTGTGGTCCTGTTAATATGTAATAGGATTTGGATTTTTGTTGGAAAAATTAGGTAATAAATCAATGTATTCTGATACTGTTACTTCTTATAGTTTATTTTGAGTAACTCATCTACAACAGGTGGCAATAAGCTCAGAATAATTGCAGTGGAACAGAGTTTTTCCGGGTCATTTAAAGTTCTTGACTGAGAAGACAGGAAATAAAAGTGTTATCCTTCTCTCAGCTTTCCTGCTTATTATAAAGCATTACACAAAAGGCCTAATACTAGAATTAGCATAGTTATATCTGACACCTAATGAGAGCTCATTATTTTCTTTACTCCTGCAATAATTTCTCTAAAACTTAGTGGAAAAAGGTCCTATCTTGACCTTTCTTTTTCTTAAACAAACAAATAGGTGTTTAAATATTTTGCCACTAAATCATTTCATTGTCTTAACTTTTAATCTGATTAAATTAACTCTTTATTCTGTTGGCTATAATGTTTTTCTTTGAGATAAAAGTTTAGTCTTGATTTGTTTTCTAGATATTCTGGCCTTCCTTAAGGAATCTATTTGTTCCAGTATTTCTAAACTGTTGGCTTGCAAAACACGCCTTGGAAAATATGATTGTAAGTAATTTTCTCTTACGACAAAATACGAAAACATACTTTTGAACCCTTTGTTTTTGTCTTACTGATTTTCTAGACATAAACAAAACTAATTGTCTCAGGGTTTGATCTTTTGTTTCCCATTCTACTCTCTCCCATAAAGTAGGAACTACATATACAATAGAATACATAAAATAGAAAATTCATATAATTTATATCTATTAATATGTAACATGATTTCTGTTTATTAATATATAACATTTAATTTTCATTTATGTAACATTAAAATACTGTTTTATGTACATGTTCTATGTGTATTTATATGTAATATACATAAATATAATATGAAAATATTATGTACATAATGTCAATGTGTATAGAACAGTATTTTGTATTTATGTGTATGTTAAGAGACTGGAAGTGGTCTCTCTAGAACAGTGAAACTCATGTGAAAAGGTGTGAAATTCTCTAGAGACACATGGCTTCCTTTTTAGGGCCCTATGCCTCATAAATCAAAGTGGCTTAGATTTCGACCGGTCATAAAACACTATCTGAATATTATTTGGACCTGGTTTTCCTGGACAAATCCCCTTCCCTTTCAAGGCAGTCTGTTCATCCAGAAGGGGTTGCCCTGATTGTAAGGACTCAGGGAATTGATTTGTCAAATTGCTTTTAATTTTGAGTAGTTTTCCAAGCCACACAATTTATGGGGCCCTAGGTGAGCTATGTAAGTCTCTTATTTAATACCATCCTATTAGACTTGACTTGGTTGATTTCAGTTGTGTGTAAGCTGTTAGAAAGGAGAGTGTATTTGGTTATTTGAAATTGGATAGGGAAGGGGTGAAAACAAGATGAGGAGTGGGGGTGGGGGGGAGGGAAATGGGGACCAAGACATGTGAAAGGGTATCAATGTATGTGAATTAATGTACCTTCTATCTGGCAAATATAATGTAACCCTTCTATTAATTATAATAAAAAATATATGGAAAAAAAAGAAAGGAAAGTGGAAAACCAGGCAGAAGAAGAGATGTAAGACTGAGCGTATTCCACAATGTAGTTGCTCAAGGTTCACTTTGAAGTGAATGTCATGTATTTAGGAACAAAATGTGTTCACAGAGGCCTCATGGAAGACCTGCAAGCAAGCTGAGACATTTTCTGCTTGCGCATTCATTTTGTAGATAGCTTTCATTCATTCTTTCTATAGATAGGGAGATTTTTTTCACTATATTCCACACCTTCTAATGGGCAAACTGCTTAATTTTTCTATCAATATCTCTATTTGCAAGAGAAAAGACAGGTATATATATGGTAATTTTGAGTGTATGTGCACACAAACGCACATACACATATACAACATGATTTTATCCAATCTTGTATCTGGCAGAAAACCAGAAAGGGCTTCATAGTATTAATTATTCTTCACTATAAATCAAATTTTTTGGAGACATTTATTTTTAATTTAGCTTGTGTTTGAATAGATATTGTGACCAAAATTTTGGCTCCTCCCAAAATATTTGAATATTCTTGGTGAGTATTTATATCAATTAACATTTGAGTCTCATGACCAAAACACTGTACAGACTTAATTATCCTCAAAGCAATTCCAGTTGACTATATATAGATTGCCAAATTGCTAATGAAAAAAAGTACATCAGGCAAAAAACAAGTCTGTGTTAATTACTATGAAATTAGTTGTGAAAAAATAACCAAGATAGATCCATTAGTCAGTCACGGAGGTAAAAAGGAATGTTTTACGATATTAGCTTAGAATTCCTTTCCCTTATATTTGTATGGTTTGTTTTTCGATTTATCATTGGATTCTAAAATGTTTATTTGTTTATCTGCTCATTAGCACCTCTTCTGTAGTAAACTCAAGGATGAGCAATGGAATTCTAATCAGTCACTCTAATTCTTTGTTTCTATAGGACTTCTCTTTATCTCCGTGGTAAGGGAAAATAAAATGATATCTCATTGAGATATTTCCCATTAGTAAGGTTACTTCTCTTATATTGCATTGAGACTGTTAAAAGTACATTCTTAAAAAATGAGATGAATTTATTTCTTTAAATAAAGAACACTTTTTAATCAGATATGACTAAATCTATAATTAAATATTAATTTACATAACCAGTCTTATATTGCATATTTTATTCCCTTAAATATGGCTACTCATTCATTATGTCAGATAATAAATATAATAATGTGATAAAGATTATCATACATAAACAGTGTTGCCCATCTGGGGTGATTTTCATGTTGTTACATTTTAGACATTCTGTTATTGGCTAAATGCTTACTGAATGAATGTATGCATTAATTAGAAAGGGTATATTCTGGGTTTTGATATGCATTACCAAATTATCTTCCTAAAATTTGTAGTTACCTGAATAGTACAGGCTTGTGACTACTCACTTGTTATAGCTTAAACAACAATGGGTGTTATTATTACTACTTAACTGTCAGTTGGAAAGGGATTTGAATTTATATTTCTTTTAATGTAAAAAATAAATTATATTAGATATCAGTGGCTCATTCCTATACTATTAGTATAGCTACTCATCTAAGGATGCCAGTATGCAGCCTGCCTGGGTAGAAAGTTCTGTGAGAAACTTTTCTTCAATGAACCAAGAAAAAACTTGAAGTGGAGGTATGGTTCAAGTGGTAGAGAGCCAGCATTGAGCAGAAAGAGCCAAGCAGTAGCACAAGGCCCTGAGTTCAAGCCCCAGTACTAGTACTTTGTACAGCTACATAAGGATAATATAAATTTTAAAAATAAAAAATACAACATTAAAGTTTTTTTCATGAACTTTTTCTTTTGATGATAAGCTGTATTCGAATTCCTATTATTGTTATTATTATTATTATTTTAGCAGTCCTTTACCTCAAGGCCTGAGCACTGTCCTTGGGATTTCTTAAGGCTAACGCTCTGCCACTTGAGCCACAGCACCACTTCCAGCTTTTTCTGTGTATGTAGTAACTGAGGAATAGAACCCAGGGCTTCGTGCATGCTAGGCAAGCACTTTACCACTAGGTCACCTTCCTGGCCTTATTTTCGTTATGTTTCTGACAATGAGTTTTGATTATAGTTTCACTTAGCTATTACTCACACCTTCATTGAATATATTATTATGTGATTTTTCAAAATTAGAGTTTGCATGGTAATCATTGTCACTAAAGGAGAGAGGTTTTTATTTTTATTATTATTTTTTAATGTTGTCGTGAAGTCAGGTTATGAATCCCAGCTGAACTCAGGCTTACAACTCTCTTTGCATCACCTTCCTGTATCCTCGGATTATAAACCTGCATGTAGCCTTAGGGCCCAGCTTGAGGCTTTTCAGGTAGTAGATGCAACAAGTTTTCAGAAGTGTAAGAGGGAAGGAAGCTGAGGTTTTGTGCTTTAGTGGTCTTTCTGTCCTATTAGCTTTATACTATGGATGTTTTAGTAACTACATTTGGGTGTAGGCAAAATACTGCTAAATTTAGTAAAAATGTCTACATTGAGCATACAGGGAAAGACTGAAATTGCATTGAGCTCATGCATATATTTTGCCTTTATGGAAATGATAATGTATGTGTTCTTGTTATTTTAGAATGATTTACACAGGGCCATTCAGCGTACTCAGTCTGCAATGTTTAATCAAGTTTTGATTTTGATATCTACATTACTCTGTCTCATCTTCACATGGTAAGTTCAAGTTGATCAACATTTTTATTTTTCTTTTCATTTAATTATAGTTTTTAAAGGACAGCACGTTACAACCCATTATTGCTAATGGTTGGTTAAAATAAATAAATCAATGCTCACCATAAACTGTAATGGCTCATTCACATAAATGTGGTCCCTCGTTTATCTGACAGTCAGAGCTAGAATCGCCTGTGTTCGAATTGAGATTGACTGTTATTCTGACATTTCCCCAAGTGCGGCCAACCGCCAGATCACATGATCCTGTACTGTCTGCCCTGCTTGTCAGACAAGAAGGTTTCCTCCACATTACTGGCACAGAGGTGGCTCAACTTTCCGCCTTCGGCAAATCAGACACAGTGTTATGAAAGCTGTCATCTTCCTTGCAACCTCTGCCCAGACCGTCTGCAAAGCTCTGTGTGCAGCCTCACAGAAAGCTCAGGGGCATCTCTGCCCAAACAGGGCCCTGTCTGCGCTCTGCTTTCCTGAGCCACGGGTCTTCCTGTTCTGCAAGCCACACATGGACCCTTTTGGACAATTCTACAGCAGAGTGGCATCTCACACATAAGGCAGGTTCTTGGCAAGAGATAAACTGAAAATCAAAAATAAAGAAAAATAGCCTGGCATCAGTAGCTCACGCCTGTAATCCTAGCTAAGGAGGCTGAGATCTGACAATAGCAGTTCGAAGCTAGCTCAGGCAGGAAAAAAAAAAACCAAAACCAAAAAACAGAAGATTTGGTTCAAAAAGTAGAGGACTAACCTTGAGCAAAAAGCTAAAACTCAGGTACAGTGCCTGCGCAGGTCCTGAGTCTAGGCCCCAGGACCAGATCACACACAACAAAACAATCTGGAGATGGATGATGGTGATGTCTTTAAGTTCACAGAGTGATACATTTGTAAGTGGTTAAAGTTTGTACTGAGGATAGGTATGATAATATTGGCATGATTGTTTTCTGGGTTTGAGCTCAGGGCCTGGGCACTCTTCCTTCCTTAGTTTTTTCATTCAAGGTTGGTACTCTACCACTTGAACCATATCTCCAGTTAAAGTTTTTGGCTGGGTAGTTGGAAATAAGCATCTCGTGTGCCTTCCTGCCCCTGCAGGCTTTGAATTGTGATCCTCACGTCTCTGCCTCTCAGTTGTTAGGATTGTAGGCATCAGCCACTGGTGGTTGGCTAAAAAATCCTTCAATATTAAATAAATGTAGTAAGGAAATGACTGTGGTACTGGGTGTGCTGTGTGTGAGACCCTGCGTTTGACTGGTCATGCCATCAAGAAAGATAGAAGACAACAGAAATGACGAGTGAAAACCAAGTGTGCCGTAAATGAGAGGGTGATGACGTAATGCAGGCTCTGTCATTAGAAAAGGAAAAGCATAGTTTGGGAATATTTAGGAATAATTCTGCAATAAGCAAGGGTTCTATCAATTTAATCCCCTTTTTGAATACTGAGTCACACATACAGAAATTGATACTTATCTTACTTGATTCATGAAACGGTATGACGCACACGTATATGTATGTGAACAAAACCATCGAGATGTATGTGTGTTTGTGTGTGTTATTTCTCTTACAAATGATTTTATTCCACTGTGACACAGTATCACAGAGCCAAACATTCAGTGAGAACATTTAATAATACACATTAGCTGGGCACCGGTAGCTTACAACCGTAACCTTAGCTACTTCAGAGGTTGAGATCTGAGGATCACAGTTGAAATCTTGGTGGACCGGAAAGTCCATGAGACTCTTATTGTTCATTATGCTACAGAAAACTGGAAGTGGAGGGGTGGCTGAAGTGGTAAAGTATCAGCCTTGAGCAGAAAGAACCAAACAAGAGCACAAGGCCCGTACTTCAAACACTAGTAACAGCCCAATAGTAATCATACAAATAATAATAATAATCATTATTATTATTATTATAAATACTTTATAGCTAGAGTTTGAAAATTCAGAAACTAATGTTGGGAAGAAATGCTGTGTTTTCCACGAAGCTCACTGTTTGCTAGTGAGAAAGCTGCCGTGGAGTTTTCGCGGGTATCTTGTCTTCCCCTCGGCTGGCATCATGGAGGGCTCTCAATAAGGATCAGTCCACGAGGCTCACATGCTCACTGCCAAGCTTAAGTTAAAAAATGAAGCGACCGACACCCTCCCTTCAGAGAATGTGCTCAGAATTGTGTTTCCTGTCATTGTCGTGAAATTGGGCCCGTCTGTCCACACATTGGCTCTACCCTCCTTCCTGATCAATGACACTCACGTCCAAGACAGCTGGGAATTGTGATTCATCCTGCACCTCGGAAACAAAGCAGAGGAAGCGGCTATATCCGGGGATTAACTGGGTGATTTTTAGCTTAATTATCAACATATTCTAACCAATAACAAGTGCCATCATTGATGATGCATTTGGTGTTTCTAATTTTATACCCCTAGACTTGTTTTGCCACTGCTTTGTTTCAAACTTCAATCATTTGTTGGAATTAATTGCATATTTATAAATTTCCACATTATTCCATGGATAGAGCTATAGAAATACTCTCTCTTTTACTTCTATACAAAAATTCTATTTCTCAGTCTTCTCTCAGGAGAAAATAAATCTGCTTAGGTGTGATCTAGTTAATTATTATTATATGCATAACATGGTAGTATTTGGAATTTTCTTGTGCACTTATTTGAATGCTAGCTATTTAGGTTTTTTAAAAAATCCATTGGTTCTATTATTTTTGAAATAATTTTTTTTGCCAGTTCTGGGCTTTATCTCAGGGCCTGAAAAGTGTCCTTGGGCATTCTCAAGGCTAGCGCTCTACCACTTGAGCCATAGCACCATTTCTGGCTTTTCTATATATGTGGTACTGAGGAATCGAACCTGGGTCTTTGTGCATGCTAGGCAAGCACTCTACCACTAGGCCAAACTCCCTGCCCATTGAAATAAAATTTTTGATTTCTATTTGTAAATAAATAAGCACTTGGAAAGTGGAGAGTGAGAAGATAAGGCCTGTAGTTTGGAGGAAGCATTCCAATATGTTCTAATAGTGTTGTTACTATCATTGCACCTGATTGGATTTTTATTTTAATTTTCAAGTGTTTTACTTATATCCCACTTGAATCAATTTCATTTCTCTGGTGAGTAGATAATGGGTTAATAACCTCCGGTTTTTATTATATTAGAACAAATAGAAAGCCATTTGTCTCAGTAAATTTTTATACATTTAGCAAAACAGACTGTGGATAAATAATTAGCCAATGAAGACAAGCCCAAGAAGGAAAAAGGAGGATGTGACATTTACCATGCAGAAATCAAACCAATTTATAGATCTGTATTAGCAACATAAATCTCTAAGGAGCATAGTTTTGAAACTAAAATTCTGCCTCAAACAAGATGTTTTTGAATTATGATGACAATCTATCATCCTCATTTCCAGACATTCACATGAGAATAACAGCCTTTCAAGTTTTTACTGTGTCTGGGCACTCTGTATACAGTTACTAATTTAATCTTCAACCACCTATTAAGTTCCATTATTATCGTAATTTTACAGATGAAGATATTGTGATGTCAGATAGGTAAGGAATTTATTAAAGGCTATCTGATTTTTTGGGAACTATGTTAACAGTTTTGGAGAAAGGCTTCACTTATAAAAAGAATAAAAAGAAATCTGATGTCTGCGCCGTACCTTCTGTGAGCTAGCAATTGTCTACAAGTTTCCAGGAAAATTTTAGCATCTAAAATTCTATCAAACCAATCCATCATTTTAATTTGGCAATATTGATGCAGTTTTGAACATATAAGAACTTGACAATGTATTAGGAAGGATGTGATCCAAAAACAGTCCAATGAAAGACTTAAAAAGAAAACATAGGAAAAACATGCTAGAATGGACAATTATACAGTCAATAGTAACATATTGCTTGAGTCTTTATCAGGGAAATTCCATTCTGACACTGTTTTGTCTATGTAAGTAGAGAAGGCTTACCCAGTGCAGGCAGAGTCATGATTTTTATACTTCTTGCTTGAGATTCCTAGTTAGTCAGCTCTGTCTCTGTGAGAAAACATCAGAGATGACATCACTGGAAGGGAAGGATTATTGTGTGTTACTGTATCTGGGGTTTTAGGTATGGTGGTTTTGGGTCCTGTTGCCATGGGCAACAGAACGTGGCAGGAGGGTGTGGAAGGAAAAACATGCTCACCTTACTGATTAGAGGGCTTAAGAGTGAAACAAGAAGTTGCCAGGCTGTCAATATCCACTCTTAGAGCACATCCTACTGTGATAACTTCCTTCCATAGGCAGCTTAGGGATTCTATCCACCATCTTCTAGTACTGAGCATGGCCTGAGGCCCGAATGAACACAAGGATATGAGGCGGTGGGGAATTCATTCTTAAATGCTAGATGATTTCCAGCAAAGCAGGTCTTCAGTTACCACTGGTGGTGAGGTGCAGAATCTGAGATGATCACACCACACAAACCGAGACTGCATAACTTCCTGTAGGCTCTAATCAAAGTGGTCATAGGAGCCATGGGGAAACCTTTTGCTGTTCTGGGCACTGATCAAGATATCCTTAGCATTATTGTGCTCAACACCTAGTGTATGGAATTTTAACTTCTTTGTACACCTTATTACTAAAAGTCTTTTTTAAATTTTTTAAAAATTGAATACTTCCATAGAATATGAGACATAGAAAGGTTAAGTAATTTGTCTAAGGTGCCAGACTATTCAGAAGTACAATTTAGCTTTGGATTCAAAGTTCAGGGTAGAACTGCTGCCTCACACATGCATGACTTAGAAGTATTTAACCCAGATATGGAAAAGTAAGAGCTCAAAGAGCTAGAACTATGACATTCTTATTCCAACTTGCTGTTTCCATAATGAATAAAAGACATTAGGAAGGCAATGCCTTAATTTTTCAAAATGGCTGTGACAAGCTGCATCAGAATATATTATTCACTATTATGACTTAGGACTTTTGTGTGACTAAGTAAATATGTCAAAAATTGAGCAAGATTGAATTTCTCGCTTTTTAATTTTGTTAGAAATAATACATTAATGTGATGAAGCTATGTTAAATAATTTGGCAAAATTATTTCCATTTGTCTGCTCTGTTCATTTTTCTCTATCTCCTCCCGCACATCTTTCTTTGGTTGTTATATTTTTGTATTGGTTGTTGTTCTTATGGGTTTTGTTTTCTGTTGGCTTTAGTTTTTTGGCTCAAGGGCAGTACTCTACCATGGTATGTAATGCTTTCACTCATTAGCTGGAGCGCTAACAAGCGAGCCAGGCCTATATTCAAATAGGTGTACAAAGAGGTTTCAGTTCAACATATCCTTGATCAAGATGTACTGAACTTATAAAGTGATAAGGTCAAGGCATTGACCTCAGAGCCTCGAGCTCTTGCTTGGCTTTTTGTGCAAGGCTGACACTCTACTGCTTGAGCTGTGACTCCATTTCTGGCTCTTTGCTGCTTAATTGGAACAAAGAGTCTCAGATTTGTCTGCTCTGACTGGCTCTTACCCACCTCAGATCTGAGCCTCCTTGAGTAGCTAGGATTATAGCTGTAGTACCTTCCTAGGTTTATATGTTCCTTGAGAGAGCTAGATGATAACACCTCAAATAATTACCTATAATTATAGGATTATATGTGAATTTTAACTCTTATTTTTATGCACTTTAATATTTATTGTGCATTTATATAATTTTTGAATGCCAAAAAACCAGACAAAAATATAAAAATGAACCAATACAAAAAAAGACAGCACAATTTAGCACAAAACACTATTAATCAAATCATTCTCAATCTTTGTCATTACCTAGCTTTCTCTCTTTCTTTTTACTTTTATTTATTTATTTTTTTGCCAGTCCTGGGCTTAAGCTCAGGGCCTGAGCACTGTCCTTGGACTTTCTCAAGGCTAAAGCTCTACCACTTGAGCCTCAGCACCACTTCCAGCTTTTTTCTAAGTATGTGGTACTGAAGAATCGAACCTGAGTCTTCGTGCATGCTAGGCAAGCACTCTACCACTAGGCCAAACTCCCGGCTCTCTCTCTCTTTTTTTTTTTTAATTTTCAACTTCTAACTGGCAGATCTTACTTATATTACCTAGGAGAATTGAAAAACTTTATGCTTTTTTTTTGAAAAAATTAGTTTAATAATTATTTAATTACCAGTGATTCTTGCTAGCCTTTGTGATATATGAGAAAGACTCAATTTCTCTCTCTTACCATTTTCTCTCTAGCCATCTCTCATGACAAATACTGTCATTGAGAGATAAGGACTGTGATAATAAAATGTCCTTATTTATGGGGAATAAATTGTAAGCTCAGCACTTCCAACAGTAAATTTTGAGAATGTTCCTCCTTTTCCTTGTTAACTTTTGTGGAAGATGATGGAACTTGAGCAATCTTATCTTTATATTGATAAATGTTTCATTCAGAGCACAGTTCTGGGAAATGATGTTCCGAGATTACTGCTTCTGACAAGGAGATATAACTCCTATAAGTTTTAATAAAAAAAACACAAAAAGAAGTACCTTTTGCAGTAATTCTTAAGGATTGCACACACATATGTCTTTAAAAGGAACTTCTAGATAAATCAAGTTTTAGCTGTTATTGTGTCTCTTTACAACTTTGGAATCTATGCCTCGAGGATTTTCCCTTCTTTTTTCTTAAAATTTATTATCATCACCTTTTAGTAGTTGCTCAAAGATGACAGTTGTTTATTTTTGAGTACATACATCCTGATCCATTTCCCTTCTTTTCTCTTACTTTTAGAATATGTGACATAACAATCAGTTCCTGAAATCATTAGCTGTTTTGTGAAGCACCTACACACAAAAATGAACCCCATCCTGTTAAACACTAGAAGCATTGCCTTTAATTCTCCATTATTTATCTATTTTTTGTTTTCCAACAATTGTGCTCAATTTTTTTCTTGATTTTACTCTTGAAATTTCAGTTGACTTCTATCTGATCTGAAAAATCTTTCCCTCCTGAAAAATCTTCTCATCTTACCTTATGTGCAATTAAAAAGATGGGTGTCGGTGTTTGTGGGATGAGGTGGGATGTGAGATGTGAACATTTTTCACAAATAGGGGAAGCATGAACTAAATCACTATTGTGGGTATTATTATTAATATTTACAAAATTTCAAAGTCCTTAGGAAAGAATCCTCAATTTCAGCAATAGAAAACACTGCTTTATCTCCTTGCTTTAAGATAAAAAATTTCCTATTAAGACAATGTTAAATCTTAACATCTGAAATTATCTAATGTTCACAGAAGTGTTAGATATTAGGCCGATAGTCTACAGGAGTGGAAAATGATTATTTAGAGCGGTTTATTTGATATTGCCTTAATAAATACCAAAGTGTAAGATGTGGTCTGATTTGAATGCTCATGTCTGAATTACAGGCATAAAATCAAAGAGGTAGCTGCTTTCGACACAGAAGGCCATTGCTAATTAAATTTTTCCAGTAACTCTACATAGCCCTCAGATTCCAGGGAAGCAGGAATCTTGTTTCGGTCATGTGACCTTCTGTTCCTCTGGAAACACTGCACAATTGTACAACACTTGTACAAGTTGACATTTACCAGGTGGTGGCAAAAGCTTGCAGTCTCAATATTTCATTCCATTCAAATTAATTTTTTTATTACCTAAAGCATTCTAAAGCTTAAAAAGGTTGTATTGTTGAAAATATAGTTAGCATTTTAAAGGAAGCAAATTTTCAAAAGCATGGAGCAAGTGATTAGTAATTAATGTGCCTTTGTGGTTATATAGAGAGCCTGTAAAGAAAGAAGTCAATTATGGTTTTTCAGACATGTTGAAGAGGGTCACATGAGAATTTGTTATTATTCAACACCGAAGTTATTTTCTATGGGTCTGTCTGTGTCAAAGATACCGTTTATTAATGTTTTGCTAAAAAAGGCAAAACTCACAATATTCTCAAATATCATGTTCTTCATGAGATTATCTTGAAATATTTAAAAAATTAAAATGCATTTTTCTCTTTATCCTAACAATGAATCCTTATGATCACTATATACAATTGACTAAAATTCTCTAACATTTAGAGTGAAGACAGTAGTATATAATTTTGTTTTCTACTGTTAGATTTCTATGAAACAGTCATAAATGACTATTATATATCCTGTATATGTTGCGTATATTGCCTTTCTTTATATTTAATATTATATAATACTTGTATTATTCTATTTTATAACATACTGTATAACACATGGCAGTATATAGAATAGAGTTTATAATAAATTGATATACAAATAGATGTCTATAGATATATACCTGTCTATGTCTAATAACTACCTATCTATATATATCTAATATCTACATGTAAATATAATGGCCAGTACCTCTAGCATTGGAATGAATTAGATTGGGCCCACTTTCAGACTGTGGCTACGAAGGGTTCTCAAGTGCTATCTTTCACTTTAGATCTGTTTAGCTTCCTCTTTATCGGAACCTGCAGCTCTGCCTTGAATGATGGAATTCCAAGTGGCCACTCTTCCATCTTCTGATCGATCAAGCCCTCCTTGTTTTGAGCACTGTTCACAGAGTCCTGGCCCGTGGTTGGTGTGGACGTTGTGTTTTGCGATCATGCCCTCACCCTGAGTGGTGCCCTCACTCTGTTCTGAAGCATCAGGAGAGGGTAGTGTCTGCTAGCTTGGGACAGGCCATTCACTGGCTTAGGGTAACTTCGGCTTTCTCCAAGATGAGGCTAAGAGGCCTCCAGTACAAATAGATAGCAATCTGCAGCACAGGTCCATTACGAGCTCCCTTTTCATTGAATGGATTTCGTCCAGGCAATGTTCAGTGCGAATGAGCACAGAGAAGAGCTTCCTTCACTTGGCTCTGTGATGGGTTTGGTTTAGGAATAAGGCCTGCAATGTTGGCACTGTGAGGCTCGTGTTCATCCATGGCTTTCATTACTCCTACCTTTGGATTCTCAAAGTTGAGTTCAAAAATCTGTACTATGTGGATACTGCGGATGGGGACCGCTGTGTAAATCATTACTACAAGTAGAGAAAGTAATAGAAAAGATACTTCGTTGTGTGACATAATAAACCAGCACCGTGTTATGACTTAATGCTTAGAAAGAAAGTGTTGGTTTTCATGCAAGGGTGGCTAATATTTGCAGGGATCTGTTTTACATTTTTTTAATATTTTCATTGTAATTAATAAAAGGGTTACATGATATTTGCCAGAGAGAAGGTGCATTAATTCACATACATTGATACCCTTTCACACGTCTTGGTACTCATTACCCTCCCCTCCACCTACCACCCACCCCCATCTTGGTTTTCCCCCCTTCCCTATCCAATTTCAAATAACCAAATACAAATAAATTCAATATATCAGATAACAAAGTGAGATACTGTAACAATATGAGATACCCAAGGGACAGCAAAGGAGATGAGCGAGAACATAGTACATTAAGGACAACATTCATTCGTTATATGGCTTTTGTTTCAATATCCTGGAGGTCCTTTCAATTAGCTTCATACTATTTGGCCTTATGTATCAAGGTTTTGCTCTATTGCAGATCTCTGCTAGTAGAGCACAAGGTTTCTACTGATTATGACAAATGAGGGAAACCATTGAGCCTAAGTTCCTTTGAGTCTGGCTTACTTCACTTTATATGATTTTTTCTAAGTTTTTCCATTTCCTAACAAATGGGTCGATGTCATTTTTCTGACAGCAGCATAGCATTCCATTGTGTACAAATGCCATAACTTGTTGATCCACTCATCAACTGAGGGACATCTAGGTTGATTCCATATCTTTGCTATGGTGAATAGTGCTGCAATGAACATTGTTGTGCTAGTGGATTTATGCCCTAGATTCTGGATGGTTGGGTAAATGCCAAGTAGTGGAATTGCTGGGTCATAGGGGAGTTCTGTGTTTAGCCTTTTGAGGCACTGCCATACTGCTTTCCATCGTGGTTGAACAAGTTTGCACTCCCACCAACAGTGTAGTAGTGATCTCTCCTGGCCACATCCCCTCCAGCATCTGTTATTATTTGTTTTCCTGATCCTGGCCATTCTAACTAGAGTGAGGTGGAATCTTAGAGTTATTTTGATTTGCACTTCATGACCAGAGATGTGGAGCATTTCTTCATGTGTCTATAGGCCATTTTTGTTTCTTCTTCAGAGAAGACTCTCTTTAAGTCTTTGGCCCATTTTTTAATGGGATGATTGTTACTTTGGAGAGATTCAATTTTTTGAGCTGTTGATATATTTTAGATATGAGGCCTTTGTTGTATGGTTGGTGAAGATCTTCTCCCACTCTGTAGGCTTCCTAATTAATTTACTAGCTATGTCCTTTGCCATACAAAAGCTCTGCAGTTTAATGCAGTCCCACTTATCCAGCCTTTCTCTGATTTGTTGTGATTCTTGGTCCTTATTAAGAAAGTTTCTACCTGTGCCAAGGAGGCCTAGTGTATCTCCTATTCCTTCTTGTAAAGTTTTCAGTGTGTCAGCTTTTACCTCCAGGTCTTTGATCCATTTGGAGTTAATTCTACTGCAGGGTGACAAAGAAGGATCCAACTTTAGTTTTCTGCAGGTGCTTAACCAGTTTTGCCAGCACAACTTGTTGAAGAGGCTGTCTTTCTTTCATTCTATTTTTTTGGCTCCCTTGTCAAAGATTAGGTGGCCATTTCTTTTCTAAACTATATCCCTGTTAAAACAGTCTCATCAGCAAAGATGTGAGTTATATCAGTATTGAATCCAGAGATAGGGGAGAAGACGTATTTTGTTTCGGAAATAATTTGGTTTTGAATTGAGGAAAAGGCTAAGAAAGAAATGCAGCTTTAGGTGCCAATGAAGCAAGAATGGTGCAGGACGATGTAAATATTGGATGTTTCTGGTAACCTGTGCAGTTTGACTGATCTCAGGGTTGTCAGAGAGCTTGGTCATGGGGAGATAGACCTCTTGTGCTTGGGGCAGTTCTTGCCCCAGTGCTCTCCCTCCTGGACCAGGTGGCCATAGGGTAGGTACCTAGACACAGAGGAGGCAAGGAATGTCAAACTTTTGATGTTGCTTCTAGGTAACTCATAGGCTCAGGTAAGGAAGGAGTCAGCATTCTTGCACAGAAGTAGCTTCTGGATACTATTTTACTGGTTACTTATGTGCCCATCTATAAAGAGACTAAATTTTCCTGCATGCAGAAGAAAAGAATGTGTATCAGAGAATAAAGTTATGGTTGCTTAGAAGTACAGGGAGGCTATTTACAGAGGCTCAAAGGATTGAAAAGGAAGAGCATGAGAATCCAAAAATACCGGGCTTAAAGTTTGTTACGTTTTTGTCACTCATTCGACATAATTTTCAGTTAGGTGCTAAGCTAGGGCACTAATTAAAATGATCTGAATCTTTCTGTGGAACTGGAGGAAGGGATAAGTGACAGTAGACTTGTAAGGCACTTAAATAAAGTCAGTGAGTAGAAAAGAGCAAAGACAATAAATCCATGTTGATGATGAGCCTGATGGCTATTTTATTTCCACTGAGGTTTCAGGGAAGTAAGTAGAGGAATTATGCATCTTCCAAGGGAAGCTTAGGAACAGCCAGGGTGCAGCTCTGTGGAGCTGAGGCTGTCTGCCTCCCCTGAGAAACGTTATAATGAAGAGACTGAAGCCTCCATACAGAGAGCAATAGACTGTGAGGAGAGAAAGGAAGTCAGACATCCTGGCCAGATGATGGTGGACTCTGGGAAGGAGGTGATGGCAGCTCGGCCAGGCAGAGATTAGCCAGGGAGTGGGAAGCAGTTAGATTTCCATCCATTCTGAAGATTGCAGAGGGGTGGCTTTGCTGGTGTCTTGGATCTGGGAAGGAATGTGTAGTGAGCATGGCTGTGTAAGTTGTATTCTAGAAAACCATGATGGCTGGGTGCCCTGGAGCAGGATGGGAAAGCTGACCTGGGGAAAAGAGAAATGGGAACCATTGCATTTCAGATATTTTACATGGCTGTAATCCTAGCTACCTAGGATGGTGTGATGTAAGGATTGCACTTTGAAGACATTTCATCTACCCAAGTCTGTGAGACGCTTATAGCCGATGAACCAGCAAAAAGCCAGCAGTAGCTCAAGGGGTAGAACAACATCCTCAGGCAGATAAAGCTAAGGGATAGCTCCTGGACCCTGGGTGCAAGCCCCCACACTGGCATAATACACCAGCATCCACTCCAGGTGAGAAGTTAAATTAACATATAACTACAGACTCAAAGGAACTTAGGCTCAATGGTTTCCTTCATTTGTCATAATCAGTAGAAACCTTGGGCTCTCCAAGCAGAGATCTGCAATAGAGCAAAATCTTGATACATAAGGCCATATAGTATGAAGCTAATTGAAAGGACCTCCAGGATATTGAAACAAAAGCCATATAACGAATGATTGTTGTCCTTAATGTACTATGTTATCTCTCATCTCCTTTGCTGTCCCTTGGGTATCTCATATTGTTACAGTATCTCACTTTGTTATCTGATACATTGGATTTATTTGTATTTGGTTATTTGAAATTTGATAGGGAAAGGAGGAAAACCAAGACGGGGTTGGGGGGGGATGGGGGGTGGAGGGAGGGTAATGGGTACCAAGACATGTGAAAGGGTATCACTGTAAGTGAATTAATGCACCTTCTATCTGGCAAATATCATGTAACCCTTTTATTAATTACAATAAAAAATATATTAAAAAAATAAAAGAGGGGCCGGAACTAGACATGTCAACTGAGTGCAATCCAGACAAAAGCAACTGGACACTGTCTCTGTTCTCAAAGGAAAAAAAAATAAACAAGTCATTGGCAGGTACATCGTATTGAAGAGAAAAAGCTACTTGTAGAAGCAGAATGGACTTTCACTGACTAGTGGGTCAAGAAACTGTGCTGATAAATATACAACATTTAAACAAGAAAAAATCAAGTAAAAAAAATACAATCCTAGCTATTTGGGAGGCTGAGATCTGAAGATTGCAGTTCAAAGCCTGCATGGATAGGAAAATCTGTGAGACTTTTATCTCCAGCAAAGCACCAAAAAAGCAGAAATTGAGTTGTTGCTCTAGTGGTAGAGTACTATCCTTGAACACAATAGCTCAAGAACAGTGCTCAGGCCCTGAGTTCAAGCCCTGGAATAAGGGGTGTGTGTGTGTGTGTGTGTGTGTGTGTGTGTGTGTGCGTGTGCACACACACAATATAGTTTCAGCAATGTATTTTTTATGAAGAATCATCTGACTAAAATGGATCTGAGAATACTTTTTATTTCCCACTGCTGTGAACATAGCACTCTCTATACCACCCAACCCAGATGGCTGTCTATTTTAAACCATAGTCAATGTCAGAGCTTGCATAGTTCATTTTTATTAGCACCAAAGCACTTTTTCCTGTCAGCAAGCAACCAAATCCATGCCAAATTCACCATCTTTTAAGAGCACCCTGAGCTTGGTTCTTTTCCTCTTTCAATATTTATCCCATTTTTCATCTGGTCTTTTCCTTCTTAATTGTTCTCTGTCTATCAAGGTTCTTTCTCTAATTCATCCAGCCACTTGCACTTGAACAGATCCTTAGAATCCTCTGGCTCATACACAAATTTCTTTGCTGTGTGTCTCATGGTTCCCACGTACATTCTCTAAATTACTTAATCATTTTATTTTCAGCCAATGTATTGTATAGTATGTTGATCTAGAATGCTAATTCATTTTTATTATTGCCTTTTCCTATAGATTTTATCAAATTTGATGCAATCTCCTATCCCACCCTATTGTGTTAAGCTGCATTTATAATTTGCTATGTAAATGTTAGGCTGAACATTTCTGGCTTTCTGTAATCATTCAGGCCCATTGGGCCATTCAGAACTCTTCTTATTTCTTTCTTATAGTTCCTATTCTCCAAATGAATTATATTTATTATCGATATTGACGTGGCATTATGTATACATTTCAGGTCCTTAATTTTAGGTTCTTGGTTTGTTAGAAGAGTGATTTTAGGATGTTCTAAATATCTCATTTGAATTTCATGAGTCTGTCCCCTCTAGCACACCTACTGGAAAGTGGAAAACCACTTTCAGTCCCTTGCGTTATAATTATCTGTTATGTGGATGGTTCAGGGTGCTTGCTTCCCTCCAAGCAAATTGTTTTGCTTGGTTGTTTGATTTTTTTTCTCCAAATCTTTTCTATTTTGTAATAGAGAAGCCACAAAGAGGAAAATTATTTCTAACAAAGCATTTTGTAAATTATAAGGCACTGTTCAAGTATAAAGTAGCCTGTACATTTCCTGGAAACATTCCTACTTGGGAAAAAAACATGGTTGTTTTGAAGGTTTTTATTTCTCAGATGACATACATATATACATCTATGCATATATATACACATATTATATATGTGTATATATGTGTTTTATATGTATACAAGTGTTTAAGTGTACATATACATATATATGAACATTTTACCAAAAGTATACATACCTATTAATAAACATATATAGATATAGATACACACACACATATATATTTATTAATTTATATGGACATTAGGTGAAAAAGAAATAGATTAGAACTGACCATATCTTGGTTGTGGAACATCCTAGGCCCATGACTTTAGAGAAGTGATAGATTTTCCTAGCCTTGATTACTTACTTGTCAGATAAAGAAAGAACAAATATTATATAAACTTCAAGAAAAGGTTTTAGGCATTTTCAAAATAGACATGGAATTGGGTTCTTACAACAGAAGGATAATCTACAGAATGGGAACTAAGTATAAATCTTATATAAAACTTTCCAGGCAGCTGAGCTAGACGAAACTAGGTAATTTTAGTTGGTATTCATGATCAGAAAGAAGAGAATTCACATTCCTCAATGACACCAGTTCCATTGTCCCTTCACTGTGGGACTCAGAAATCTTATTCTGTTGCTTTTCCTCTCATGTGGAAAAAAAGAAGTGCACACAACAAAGGAAGAAGTTTTTCTCAATACCATCTTAATTGAAATACTGACTTTATCTTTAATCTGTTTATATAATCTGACAGGAAGCACCTACACATTTTCAAAACCCCAGAGCCAGGAAAGCAATATTCACTAGGTCAGTGTTGACACGAGCCACGGTTTCCAGTAAGTTCCTTGGGTTTGGATGACCATGCCATTCACCTTTGAACACTGCTCTTTGAACAAATCCTATCGATCAGGGAAACAATTTTAATCTCCAGTGGAAAAGAATGAACTAGGAGACCATTTTACACTGACATTCACCTATCTGATAGGGATTTATAAGTCAAATGTCCAAGCAAACCAGTCAGCTACTGCTTAAGTTTTATTTTTCACAGGTGGCTATGTATTAAAGAATGATCTGTGACTATTGTACTCTGAAATAGGTGTAAGATTTTTAACGATATTTTAGAATGAAAGAGTGTTCATTTGCAAACAGAATTTTGAGAGAAGTTCTTTCACTGAGACAGAGTTTCTCTGTTGGCGCACATTGCATTTGAATATTACATGCAAACCCGAATTCAAATATGTGGTCACATTAAAACAAATCAGTTTTTCGAGACCCATTTTCCCCACTATTTATAATGAGAAGTAGACTGTTAAATTAACCTTTTTATTTTCAGTGGCTAAAACATGAGGTACACAATGGAATTCTATGCTGCTGTCAGAAAAAATGACATCGCCCCATTTGTTAGGAAATGGAAAGTCTTAGAAAAAATCATATTAAGTGAAGTAAGCCAGACTCAAAGGAACTTAGACTCAATGGTTTCCCTCATTTGTCATAATCAGTAGAAACCTTGGGCTCTACTAGCAGAGATCTGCAACAGAGCAAAACCTTGATACATAAGGCCATATAGTATGAAGTTAATTGAAAAGACCTCTAGGATATTGAAACAAAAGCCATACAATGAATGATTGTTGTCCTTAGTGTACTAGGTTATCTCTCATCTCTTTTGCTGTCCCTTGGGTATCTCATATTGTTACAGTATCTCACTTTGTTATCTGATATATTGGATTTATTTGTATTTGGTTATTTGAAATTGGATAGGGAAGGGGGGAAACCAAGACCGGGGGGGGGGGTGAAGGGGAGGGTAATGGGGACCAAGACATGTGAAAGGGTATCAATATATGTGAATTAATGCACCCTCTATCTGGCAAATATCATGTAACCCTTTTATTAATTACAACAAAAATATAAAATAAAACAAACAAACAAACAAAACGTGAGGTGTTTTTGATAGACAATTGTCAACATTGTTTTGTGGCTGTTTCCATTTTCAGGAAGTATTTGGTCTTGCTACCTGGCAGTAACTGGAACAATGCAGTGGTAGAAACATGTAAAATGAGTAGAAAACAGCTTCAGTTAGTTATATTTATATGGTTCCATGCCATATTTATGTGTACAAGGACACATCTTACTAAATTCTTGGTGCGATGAAAAATATACATTGCTGAATCAAGGTTTAGAAGACCACCAGGGTTCTTATGTATGTGGTTGTATCCATTTTGTGAGTTTATGTAAACATACAGAGTCAATCAATGCTATGTAAATTAGCAAATGTAGATCACTTCTTCTGGCAATTTACTTTTTAAAAACTGAATGCAATAAGTAAAATGAACAAATGCACCCCCCAAAAAATTCTCCAAGAAAATAAATGGTTACAAACCGGCGCTCATAATCGGTAAACTGCTTTAGGGCTAACTTCAGTGCTTTCTGCATGTATGATTTCCTCCAGGCTCAGCTCTGTCTTCACCTGGGTGATTTGTGAGCAGAGTCTGAAGAGTGATTTCATCCTGAGATTCAGGGTGTAGCATAAATAGAGTTGCAGTCTGCAGCAGGACAATAGAAACTGCTCTGGATGTCTGTGACCTTTTTTTTCCCCCTGATCTCAAATGACTTCATTTTTTTTTGGCTTTAAATTATTCCTTTGTGCTTTCAGTCTTCAGAGTGATGTCAACTTCTTGGTGTTGAAACGACGCAATATATGATCTTTCTGCGAATTTGTAGCCTCATTTATACTCTAAAGACGATCTCTTTAGCCTTTGTGGGCTGTAGTTATGCCTTTTGTACTTGCAGTTTCTCCTTTTTAATGTAAAATCCCTTACTACCACAAGTTGTATTGCACTGGACATTTTCTTAAGAATTCTTTAATTCCATCTAGAATACAATTTTTAATGATAAATTAATGGTTAGGAAAACGAAACATACACAAGTAGAAAGAGGGATGGGTATTTTCCTTTGTTTTAAAATTGAAGCCAAGAAAAACAGAGACCTGGCGAATATGGTTCTTTCAAACTACTGACATTTTACTATTAGCCTATTACTGGAAAGGGAACGACGGTATATTTAGAAAGCCTCTGATGTTTCAACAAGACTCAAAAAATTTAGATCAACCATAGGATTAAAGTCAGGGATGTTCACATGAAGAAATCTTCTTCATGAGTGTGGATTTGGACCAACAGTACCCTCCAGCAGACACATATTTGAACATTCCGTAGATGTACCCACCACAACATTCTTGTTAATCCTTCTTCATCCATCGCAATGCATCCTTTCATAATGCAATTCTTCATGGACAACTTTTGAGAAGTCATTTCCATCACTCCATCATTTCATATTTTCTTCCTAAGAAAATTTAAATACCCAAGAAATTGCCTGTAAAACATACCACTTATATAATATAATAGATCCTGTTTGATTGTCTCTCCTCTGTCAATAGAACAGCAGAGATACTGAGGTACACTGGTGGCTGTACAAGGTAAAAATCTAGGAACATCTCCTTATCATATGCAGATCTCCATTAGCAGGCTGTGGCTTTGAAAAGCACCCAGAAGTTTGGGCCAGAATCCTTACAAATGAACAGAGGAAGTTAGAAGCCTTCTCTAAAGCATGTGGTTGGCAGGTGTGTGTGTGTGTGTGTGTGTGTGTGTGTGTGTGTGTGTGTGTGTGTGGTTCTGCCTTGTGCAATTATAAGAACAGAATGAGCTCAGTGCCCTTTGCAGACATGGCATTTCTTTTTTTCTCTTTTTTATTGTAATTAATAGGATTGCAGTTATATTCGCCAGATAGAAGGTGCATTACTTCTCACACATTGATACCCCTCATGTTTTTGTCCCCATTTCCCTACCCCCACCCCACCCCTCATTTTGTTTCCCCCCTTCCCTTCCCTATTTCAAATAAACAAATAAACATGTACACAATATACCAGATAATAAGGACAGATACTGTAACAAAAAAGTGATGAGAAATAACATAGTACATGGAGAACAACAATTACACATTATAAAGCTCTTGTTTCCATATCCTGGAGGTCCTTTCATTTAGCGTCATACCATATGGCCTTATGTATCTAGGTTTTGTTCTATTGTAAATCTCTGTTAGGAGAGCCCAAGGTTTCTACTAAGTATGACAAATGACGGAAACCATTGAGCCCAAATTCCTTTGAGTCTGGCTTACTTCACTTAATATGATTTTTTCTAAGTCTTTCCATTTCCTTACAAATGGGTCGATGTCATTCTTTCTGACAGCAGCATAGAATTCCATTGTGTACAAATACCACATCTTGTTGATCCACTCATCAACTGAGGAGAACCTGGGTTGGTTCCATATCTTTGCTATGGTAAATAGTGCTGCAATGAACATCGTGCTAGTGGATTTAGTATGTCCTTGTTTCTGGACGACTGGGTAAATGCCAAGTAGTGGAATTGCTGGGTCATAGGGGAGCTCTATATTTAATCTTTTGAGGAACTGCCATACTGCTTTCCCACCAACAGTGTAGTAGTGATCCCTCCTGGCCACATCCCCTCCAGCATCTGTTGTTATTAGTTTTCTTGATCATGGCCATTCTAACTGGAGTTTGGTGGAATCTCAGAGTTGTTATGATTTGCATTTCTTTTATGGCCGTAGATATGGGAGCATTTCTTCATGTGTCTATAGGCCATTCTTATTTCTTCTTCAGAGAAGACTCTCTTTAAGTCTTTGACCTATCTTTTAATGGGATGGTTGTTTCTTTGAAGATTAGTTTAGGAGTGATTCAATTTTTTTTTTAGCTGTTGATATAGTTTAGATATGAGGTCTTTGCTTGTTGTATGGTTAGTGAAGATCTTCTCCTCCTGTGTGGGCTTTCTATTTAACTTGCTAGCTATGTCCTTTGCCATACAGAAGCTCTGCAGTTTAAGACAGTCCCATTTGTCTAAACTTTTTTAAATTTGTTATGTTTCTGGGTCCTTATTAAGAAAGTTTTGACCTGTGCCAAGGAGATCTAGTGTATCTCCTGTAACTTCGTGTATCTGCTTTTACCTCAAGGTCTTTGATCCATTTGGAGTTAATCCTGGTGCAGGGTGACAAAGAAGGATCCAACTTTAGTTGCCTGCAGGTGCTTAACCATTTCTGCCAGCACCACTTGTTGAAGAGGCTGTCTTTCTTCCATTCTACTTTATTTTGGTTTCCCTATCAAAGCTTAGGTGGCCGTAGGTCTGTGGGTTGATTTCTGGGTCTTCAGTTCTATTCCATTGGTCCTCAGACCTATTCTTGTGCCAGTACCAAGCTGTTTTGGTTACTATAGCTATGTAATAGAGTCTAAAGTTTGGTACTGAAATTCTTCCTGCTAAGAATTGTTTTTGCTATACAGGGTCTTTTATTATTCCAAATGAAATTTTGGCCAGCCTCTTCTATTTCTTTAAAGAATGACATTGGGATATTGATGGTTATTGCATTGAATCTGTAGATAGCCCTTGGCAAGATTGCCATTTTCACGATGTTAATTCTTCCAATCCAGGAACATGGGAAGTTTTTCCATTTCTTCAGTTCTGCTTTAATTTCCTTTTTTCAGGATTTTAAAATTTTCATCATAAAGGTCCTTTACATTCTTAGTTAATTCCTGGGTACTTTATTTTCTTTGAGGCTATTGCAAAAGGAGTTGCTTTCCTGATTGCTGCCTCAATGTCTCACTGTTGGCATAGGAAGGTGGCTGATTTTTGAGGGTTAATTTCATACCTTGCTACCTTGTCAAAGTTTCAAATCAGGTCAATCAGCTTGGGAGTGGAGTCTATAGGTTTCTTTAAATACAGAATCATGTCATCTGCAAAGAGGGAAAGGTTCACTTCCTCTTTCCCTATTTGGATCCCCTTTATGCTTGCTTCTTGCCTTATTGCTCTGGCTAGGAATTCTAATACTATGTTAAAGAGGAGTGGAGAGAGTGGGCATCCTTGTCTTGTTCCTGATTTTAGTGGAAATGCTTTAGCTTTTTAAGTATAATGCTAGCTGTGGGTTTGTCATACACAGCCTTTATTATACTGAGGAATGTTCCATGGATTCCTAGTTTCTCCAGAGCTTTTAGCATAAAGGGGTGTTGGATCTTGTCAAATGCCTTTTCTGCATCTATTGGGACAATCATGTGATTCTTGTCCTTGCTCCTGCTGATGTGTTGAATTATATTGACTTGCATATGTTGAACCAGCTTTGCATACCTGTGTTGAATCCTGTTTGATCATAGTGTATAATTTATTGATGAGTTGCTGAAGATGGTTGGCCAGTATTTTGTTGAGAATTTTGTATCAATATTCATCAAAGAAATGGGTCTATAATTTTCTTTCTTTGATGAGACCCTGTTTGTCTTTGGGATGAGGGTTATGGTGGCTTTGTAGCATGAGCTTGGCAAAGAGCCTTCAATTTGATGAGTACTGGTGTGAGCTCTGCTTTAAAGGACTTATAGGATTCAGCTGTGAATCCATCAGGTCCTGGGCTTTTCTTGTATGGGAGGTCTCTTATTGCCATTTCTATTTCAGTACTTGAAATAGATCTGTTTAGTTGAATTAGGTCTTCTTGATTCAGTTTGGGTATGTTAATATTGGCTAGAAATTCATGCATCGCTTCTATATTCTCAAATTTGTTGGCCTAATGGTTTGAAAAGTATTCCCTTATGATGCTCTGGATCTTGGTAATTTCTGTCATGATATTTCCATTCTCCAGACATGACATTTCTTAGGGACTTTTCAAGTGTTTCTATTTGACAGGTGTGTGTCATCTGACTTCACACACAAGCCAGCTGAACCTGCCACAGCAAAGTTTCATGTTTTTAGTGGTGAAGATCTTCCCTTTAATGTGCATTTGTACACAAGAATTTCAGAGAACAAGTATCTGATCTCAATAACAAGGGGTTAGTAATTTATGTGCTAAACTCCATTTCACATTTTCTCAGTGTCAGTTTGGTGGCAAGGCAGTTGATGCTTGGACTCTTCTTTCCACTGGAGGTTAAATTTTGCTCCTAAAATAACTTGACATTTATGTAAAGGTAAAATTTTCTTAGGTCAATTTTCTTTTGGTTTCCTCCCACGCCCCACAACCTTGTTTCTGTGACATACCATCTTATTTTTTTTAAAAAAAACCTATTCCAAGATGACAATTTCTACTTTAATTTCTATAATATCTATTTCCAAAATGGCCTACATTCTTCTGGGATACCTAGGTGCATGGGAGTTGTGCTTTGTGTGTGTGTGCAAGTGCTATTTGTGGTATGAATTCTTGTCCTCTTGCTTGGCCAGGCAGCTCACAGTTGGCCTCTCTATAAGATGAGCCATGCCTCCAGCCTAGCTTTTGGCTAGTTATTTTGAAGACGGAACCCTGTGGACATTTTTGCTTGGAACCAAGATCCAAAGGTCTCAGCATCCTGAGTAGTAGTATTATAGATATGAACCAATGATACCTGGTTTATAGGAGTTATTCTTAATATTTCCTGGTCTTTTACACCATATATCATCAATGAATCCTATGGATTTGAACTCTAATTCTGTTTCTCTTAATTACTATGTTGTTTATCAAACGGTATAACTTCTTTGTAACAAGAGCTGGGTATGTGGCTTTTCCATATTACTTGTGAGTATGTTCCAAACTTTTTGTAGCCAGAGTGACTTTTGTGAAGCAATAATGTTCACTGAATACTTGTTGAAAATATCATGTCTCTTGAGATATAGGCAGAAATCATTAATTTGTTCTCAAACTGTGTGTGTGTGTTTGTGTGTGTGTGTGTGTGCTGCCTGTGCAAGGACACCAGTACTGGGGCTTGAACTAAGGGCCTGAGGAGGGGGGCGCTGTTCTTTCACCTTCAAAACATGTAAAAGCCATAAAAGTTACAAAAGCATATCCTTTGGTGCCAGTGGCTCATGCCTGTATCCTAGTCACTTAGGAGACTGAAATCTGAGTTTGAAAATTCGAAGCCAGCCCAGGTAGGAAAGTATGTGAGATTCTTTTCTCTAATTAAGCAGTGAAAAGTTGTAAGTGGAGCTGTGGGTCGGGTGACAGAGTGCAAGTCTTGAGAGAAAAAGCTAAAGGACAGTGCCCCCACCCTGAGTTCCAGCCTCAGTACTGGCAAGAACAATAAAAACAAGCAACCAACCAACAAAAAAAAACTAAAAAATCTCCATCATTGTTAGTAAAGAATGTGAATGTATATATAAAGTAATATAAGAGAAAATTCATTTTTTCAAAATATGAATATTTTAACATCTATTTTCTAAATACTATAATCTTATTTTTCTTATTTCTTACATAATTTAATAAGTATGTGTATATACATATGTGTATATGTGTATATGTATACACATATGTGTACATGTATATGTGTATATGTATATACATAGATGTATATACACACATGTGCATATGTGTATACATATTTGTGTATATATGTATATACATATGTACACATATACACATATACACATAAGAATGTTATTTCATTTAAGTTATGTCAGTGATAAGATGTTTAAATCATGTCATTCCCCTACTATTGACATTTTGGGCCCAGAAATTGTTCTTGATTCTCTTGTTCTGTTGAAAATTCTTTTTCCTTCATGCTGTTTTCCCAAGCATTTAGTTGTCATTTTCTGTAAATGATGTCAGAGAGCCATGGAAGGTTACCTAATCTTAGCAAATGATTCCTCTTTCTACATAGTTAATGATTGCAAGTTGACCCTGCCATTGCCTAATTCTTCTGGAGGCTTCTCTCTGGCCACTTATAGTTGTTCCCTGAAGCTGTTGGGTTGTGGTATTCAAAAGGCAGTAGAAAAGACTGTTGCTTTTTTCATTATTATTAAGCTGGGCCTGATTTTCTGCTGCTAAGAATCCTGGTTGTATACGTGGAGGACAGGGACACAGACCATATTTTCTTATCTCACTATGTCACTGTCCTTCATCCCTGGCTCTATTCTTAAAGATTGCAGCCCTTTCTGCTCAAGTAAAACAAGAGCTCTGTAATACTTCAGTGCATATATTTGGTCTTTATATTGAGCTTCTTTTTTTCAGATATTTTTATTGTAATTAATAGAAGGATTACATTATATTCACCAGATAGAAGGTGCTTTAATTCACATACATTGATACCTTTTCTCATGTCTTGGTCCCCGTTTCCCTCCCCCTCACGCCCACCCCTCATCTTGATTTTCCCCCTTCCCTATCCAATTTCAGTATCTCACTTTGTTATCTGATATATTGGATATATTTGTATTTGATTATTGGATATTGAGCTTCTTTTTATGTTACTGTGTCTCTGCTGCAGAGACTGACTACAAGTACATCAGAGAATTATTATGAATTCATTGAACATTAGTATGGGCCATGCATTTCATGGAACATTAGTTCACTTAGTCCTCATAACAGCCACTAACGGAGTTAATATTATTACATTGACTTTTCAATTGAGCATGGCATTTAAAAAGCGTAAGCAATTTACCTAAGTTAGTAACTGAGCAAATAAAAAGTGTTTGCACATTAATTTATAGTAGTATTAGCACTATTTTAAAGTTGAGATCATTGGCATTCATTTCGTCCTTTTGACTGTGTGTGTGTGTGTGTGTGTGTGTGTGTGTGTGTGTACTGGGGCTTGACCTCAGAGCTTGGCACTGTGCCTTAACTTTTTCACTCAACGCTGGCACTGTACCACTTGAGCCACAGCTCAGATCCAGCTTTTTGGTGGATAGTTGGAAAGAAGAATCGCATGGACTTTCTTACCTAGGCTGCAATTGAATCTTGATCCTTTTCTTGTACTTCCTTCCTGTCATTCCCCACATTATCTCTTTCCTCTCCCTTTTTCTCTCTCTTTACCCTCATTAGATCAAAGTTTTTTTTTCCATATACAAATATTTTCTGCTACTCCTGTGGCATAAGAGCTTTATAGACTGCTGTGCCTCTACTCACCTACTTTTTTCTCTTGTGTTTTTAATATCAAATACAATACATTATAGCCAAGACCAGTATCAAGTGTTATTTTCTTCCAGGAGTTGTACAGTTTAAATTCAAATGTTCAATCCATTTTGAGATGATTTGTATATATTGCATAAGCGTCCGATTTTATTGACTAATAGGTATTTAATCTTGCCCCTGTCTTGTATTTGATTCAACAGTGAAGTCAGCAGTCTGATAAACAGTATTACTTGGTTTTACTTTTCTTTCCTAAATCAGTTTTCATGTATTTTCCATCCATCTAAATGGCTTGGTGATTTAAGTTTAAGCAGCAAAGGCCTACATATTTTATGTTCTGATTAATGAATGATGTTACGTCCTGGACTCTATTTTACATGCTCTGTACCACTGACATGGTAAGCAGATGACTCCCTGAACTTCTTCTATAGCGAAAAGCATTCAATGTACATTAATCACTGTAAAACAGGGTAAGGAGGCCTGACATATATGTGATGGGTGAGACAGATTTCAAGCTTTTGTAGCAAATCCCATTTATCCATGGATAACCCTGGACAAAGGAGTAAAAAGTGAGCCCCAATGACAGCGAGGGGTTGGGATCACAGGGTATGCCAGAAGCACATGAAATAACATTGGCTTTTAGTGTAAGTGACACAGGGGAAACATCATGGTTTTCCAAGCCTGAAATATGGATCACAGGTCATTGGGGAAGAATTGGAGTATCTGTTCCAGTTTGGGGAAGCAAAGATGGCTGGCTCCCTCCTTGCAGGAACTGTGGAGTTGGTGGGTAGTGACTAAGGACCTGGGTATCTTTTGAGCTAGAGAAGGAAGAGCTGCTGAGAATTTGGAAGTTGATTGTTAGAAATGGTAGATGGATCCAGGATTTTGGCTGAGGCAAAGGGAGACCTAAATTTACCATGCTCTGACGTTGGTAAGTCTGGGAAGAACAGAGGAAAAACAGGGGATTCGGCTTGCACGTGCACATTGAAGGCTGTGTCAGAGACACAGAGGAAAAAGAGAAAGTAGAGTTTATGCATGCTTCTATGTTTCACGACACAAGAATTTGTGTGTGTTTACAGGTTGAGAGTGGAGTTTGTGCATGCTTACATATATAAGCAACAACACCAAAGTCAGTGTGGTGGGATGCAGTAAGGTACAGGAGGCGCTCAAAGATGAGATCGCAGAAGACAACAGGCATTCAGATTTTATTCTGAACATAATAAAATACACTGAGAGTTACACAAAGTGAGGTACATCTATCCTGGAATGTAAAACCATCTTGCTGTGCCTAGACTATACATATATGTATTCTCTGACATAGTTTAGTTTACTTGGAAACAGTAAACTTTTAAGTATTATGAAAAATTGTTGCTGAGATTTTCATTGGTTGACTGGATGGTGGATTTAGACTTCTTAGGATCTAAAGCAAAGGATCAAACCCAGGGCCTTGCACATACCCCGTAGGTACTTGACTACTTGAACCTAGTATTGTCTTTGACAGAAGGCCTCACTAACTTTGTCTCTGCTGGTGTCATACTTGTAATCCTCCTCCTCCTCTTCTTCTTTTTCTTTTTCTTTGGTCAGTCATGGGGCTTGAACTCTGGGCCTGGTCGCTGTTCCCGAGCTCTTCAGCTCAAGGCTACTGCCCTACCACTTGAGCAACAGCACCACTTCCAGTTTTCTGGTGGTTAACTGGAGATAAGAGTCTCTGGGACTTTAGTGCCTGGGCTGGCTTTGAACCCAATCCTCAGATCTCAGCCTCCTGAAAAGCTAGGATTACAGGCATGAGCCACCAGCGCCTGGCTCTCCTCCTCTTCTTAAAATACTTTTTCCTGAATTGATTTGGAAACCAGAAGTAAATGAAAACAAACTCAAACAGGACTTGATCCTGCCTCAGGAGGAAAATGGTAATTTCCAGTTTTCTCTCTTCTGTCCTGTTCCCCTCCTTGTGCCTCTGTGTTATTAACAGCCACTTAAAAGTGGGAGATTGTCATAAAAGGTTGGAAAATGTATTTCTGGGACATAACTATTACTTTATTTCTTCCAGGGCATAATCAATTGTTTACTTGCTGGCAACAGAAATCATAGTGGATGTCCAAAATCTTGCCTGAATTTCCTTGAAAGCCTCACAGAAAGCTCATTTACACATCATCAGATTCACTTGAGTGTGAATTAAATCACAGGTTAACGTATTCACTGGGCTGTGTAGTCACAGCCAGCATCCACTTTTAGAGTAAGTCCATCATGCAGTTCCCAGCATGATTTCAGCCAACCACTGAGCTGCTTTATGTTACTTCACATTTCATATAAACACCAGCATATGTGTTCATTTTCCTGTCACTGTCTTTCACCCAGCGCAGTGTACGGAGGTGGTAGCATGTATCAGGGCTCCACTCTGTACTCCCTTCTGTTCTCCAGGTATCCTCTTTCCCTTCTCCCTTCCCTTTCTTCCACTCTTCCTCCCTTCCCCTTCCTCTCTCTTTCTTTTGTCCTTTCCTTCCTCCATTCTTTCTCCCTTCTTTCTTTCCTTGAATAGGATTATATTCTTGTGGAGGCCATTTGGGTTGGTATAATGAAGTACTTGAGTCTGGGTAATTTATGGAAAACATCCATTTCCTTCTCTTACTGGTATGCCCAAGGTCTAGCTGCCTCAAGTTTAGGGTGTAGTGAAGACCTTCTCTCCAGCTAGCCCTGCTCTGATACCAGTATTCATGTTCACATATGGACTCTGCTCATGAGCTCATCAGTTTAACTTTGCATCATTAATGCTGTTCCATTGGGAATTTAGGTTCCAGCATGAACCTAAATTTTTCATATGGGGGTTGGCACAGACTCAAACCATTATGTTTCAGCCTGGCTATCACAATGTATGCCCTTTATCTTCATACAGAATACATTTCACTACCTTCTGGTAGCTAGACTGGCACCATTACCCAATAAAGCAAACAATACAAAATCCTGAGATTAAAGGGTAAATTGTTTTTGGCTCCCTATCAGACCTGCTAAACACTGTGGCTATGGGTTGTTTCCAAGGCCCTGGGGTGCCCCCACTCTTCCAGGATGGGGTCTGGGCCCCATCTCTTCATGGCTAGCAGTTAAGGGACCAGTGATGAAGGTGTATGCCCAGGTTTCCAATAGTTGTTGCCTACTTGTGACAGCGGATCCCACCTTTGTGGTGCTACTCTCCCTAGTCCCAGAAACATCCTTTGAAACGTCCATGCTTAGCTTTCCTTCAGAGGTCATTCATGCTGCACACCTGCACAGCCTGCCCATGAGAACGCTGCCTGACCTCTCACGGTGCTCAGATGCAGCTCTTGGATGCACTTGCCATGTACCCAGGTTATCTCCCTAATATTGAACCCCAATGCAAAGATGGAGGGTCTCAGAGATGAAACTAGAAATACCACAGGTACTCTGGGCTCTTACCTTAAAACATCTCTGCCCAAGGCCTGACAGTCCTGGCCTGTGCCAGATGTGGCAGTCTAAAAGCTCACTAAAATGCTTCCAGAGTCACGTGCCATTGTCTGGGTGAAGAGCATCACTTCCCTTTTCATGTGACTCTCAAACCCTTTGTATTTTCTCCTAGGCCCCATTTTTTTTCATTCTTCACAAGTTGGAGAAGATGCAAATCTCTCAAATCTGTGTTTTGCCACCCTTTGCTTATAAATGCCATCTTTAATCCATTTCTGTCTTCTCCCATTTTAGCATGCCACCGGGAGATGCCTTGAAATACGCATAGCACTTACTTAATTTAGAGATTCCTTTTGCCAAACGTTCTAGTTCCATTATCATTCTTAAGTTCTGCCTTTCTCAAAGTACCAAGACACAGAAGTAATTGAGCCAACTTACTCCATTTTGTGACAGAGATGGCCTTTCTTCTGCTTTCTAGTAATATATTCTTTTTGTCAGTGTAATAAGTCATTAGAATGGTTTTTATGGTCCCTATTTCTACCAGTGTTCTAGTTATGTCTATTTCTTGAATCTTCAAGAAGACAGGACAATTTATAAGCCACAGGAATTTATTGCTAATAGAATCAGGGGCTGAGATTTCCAGCATTGAGATCTATAAGGCAAATGTCTAGCTAGTGGTTGTTTCTCTGACTTCTTCCAAGATGGCATCATTTTGCTGCATCTTCACAGTGCAGAAAGCAGAAGACAAAGGGGCTCAGTGAATTTTCCCCAGTCTTGCTTGAAGGGCTCCCATTTCCAACCCCTTAATTATCTCCCTGAGGCTCCACATTTTAATACTGCTGCATTGAGAATTTGGGGTTGGTTGCACATGAGTAGGTCAGGCCATCATTCAAATAAAGGAAATATACACTGATTGGCATGTTTACACAAACCCACAACAGGAGTGATGTACTAGCCACTTGTCGTTTTTCTCTCCATAGAATAAGGAATAGTTCTATTTGTAATACCATTTAATACCTCTGTTTTGGAGACGTCTTGTAACCATCTGCTGTCTTGCTTCCATATCCTTAATTGTCCTGAATAAGTGATTGTCCCTCTTAAAAATGCTTTTCAGAGTTACTTGGCATGCTGTGCTACTTGGTGTTGAGCAAGTCCTAATAAATTGTATTTTTCATCCCATCAATCTGGAGGCTATACCAAGTTCTGAATTCAGTGTCAGGTGCTGCATCTGGTGAGGGGTCTTCTCACTAAAGCATCCCACGGTGAGGAAATGAAGAAAAATCAATGGCTTCTTCAGTAACAAATAATTCATCCATCATCTGTCTATGCATAGGCATAGACTTAGTAAAATGTCTCCTTTCTTCCTAACTTCTAGTGTTTGGGGCAGGAATGAAATTAAGCAGTTTCTGGCTATTAACCAAAATAGGACTATCTGATTAGTGTAAACATGTCAATCCAATATCTTTTTCTGAGAACATGGATTGTAAAACATGAGAGCAGCTGTGAAATGGCTGTATGACACATGCTTTGGCTTTGAGAGAACAAGGATGAGAGACCATGTGTCCAGTTTTCACACTGTAATGGAAATGCGTGTCGTGTTCTTTTAGCATTTGTGGAATCCAGCATCTGGAGCGAATAGGAAAGAAGCTGAATCTCTTCGACTCCCTTTACTTCTGTATTGTGACATTTTCTACAGTCGGCTTCGGGGATGTCACTCCGGAGACATGGCCCTCCAAGCTCTTTGTGGTTGCTATGATTTGTGTTGCTCTGGTGGTTTTACCCATCCAGGTAAGCATGACCTTATTCATTTTTCAGCATCATGCAACTCCTGGCAGATCGAATCGGTCATATTTTATGATAAACAGTTTCATTTATTTAATAATAAGGTCAGATATTTAAATCATTTCAGAAGTGCCTATTTTGATATTTTACTTCAAACACTGAATTGTTTCTTTCCCTCCAATTACAGCTGGTAACATATTAATTCAGTTAGCTGTTTCCTTTTAAACAGAGTTAACCACATTCATTTATAAGATAAGATAGTTTTTAATTATAGGATTATAAACCAAAGAAGTAAATTTAGGAAGGATTGATTTCTCTTCATTCTTGCAAATAATCCATAAACACATAAACATCAATAGGTTGAAGGTTTATTGGTTATATTGGTCAACTAAAACAAAATTGAGACATACAGTTTAAATATTTTGGGCAGTGACTATGGTGATTCCAAAGGGACAGAAATATTAATTATTTAATGTGATTACAAATGCGTAGAACCAGTCTCTAACTTCTGAGGTTAATATCCTGAGTCCTGGGTGTTACAATGAGGGAGTCAATGATAAATGCAATTTTACCTTGCAAGCTTATTCTAGAACATTATCCCCAGTGTATCTAGAAGCACCTCAAATGTGGCATCCCTCTCCTCATGTCTTCCTGACATTCACCCAGGGTGCCCTCACTTCCCATAAAGTCAGCTTCTGAACAGCTGGAAGGTGGCACTGGCTACTTAGGTTCTGGCACTGCCCTTTGCAAGACACATGAGTGTAGCTAGGCAGAAGAATGTGTATGAACACACATGGAATTTTCCTTTTACCCTCAGCCCATGACACAGCAAGCCAAGACCAGAGGGACAAACATCTTATTGGCCTGACAGGACACCGTAGTAAAATCATGCTCATGTATTTCTTCGGAGACTACACGCTTCTGAGTGACATCGGTGAACTCTGAGGAAATCCTATGATCATGATTTGATTCTCATTGCCTCCCATCGAAGAAACTTGAGTGAAATGAACCATAGATGTACTGCATTGATTTTTTAAAGGATTTTGTATGTGTGTGTGTGTGTTTGTGTGTTTCTGGTGTTTTTATTCACATGTGGAAAAACACGACTGCAGTTCGAGCAGCTGGCCTACTTGTGGATGGAGAGACAAAAGTCAGGAGGTAACTACAGCCGCCACAGGGCCCAGACAGAAAAGCATGTTGTCCTGTGTGTCAGCTCACTGAAGATTGACTTACTGATGGATTTCTTAAATGAATTCTATGCCCATCCAAGACTACAGGTACATTTAGATTGTATTATTCACAATACTGCCGCGTACATCTTGTCAAAGCCAACTAAGCAGCTGTGTGGCCAGCCAGCATTGTGGAGGGTTTTTATATCTGCCTTTCTAAATTTAGAAGCAGTAAATGAAATACAAATATAACTGGGAACATAGAAAAATGCAGAAGGGATAAACAATGCTTTAATGTTCTTTCTTTATACTTAAAGCCAGATGGAATTATGTTAATTCTGGAAACCGAAGATTTTTTTTTTTTAATTAAAAGACTGCTTTCTCTTTCCTTGGGTAAATTATCAATGATAGTTTTTTTTCTAGTGGAACAGTGAATTTTAACATAAAATGTAATAAAAAATAAGGAATCCATTATAAGGTCATCTATTCCCTTGAATACTTAAACATTGTACAAAATACTGCTGAGTGAATTCTAGAAGTCTGGAATGTTCTGTGCTTGTTTTCAGGAATATAAGAAGTTCTATTTACAGTTGCAATAAATGATCAAGATTGGCACAAGAACTAGGCAAATTAAAACGGTAAATGCAGAAAGGTCTTTTTGTCTATACAGATAAAACTCTTCAGCTAATTTTGCTTTCAGAGTACAAGGTCAATGGAGGTTTAGCTTCTCTTCTTTCCTGTTTACTGGACTTAGTACAGTTTAAAGAACTAAAGGTTACCGGTCTTGTACCTCATCAATTAGTTTTTATTAAGGTGTAGAACAATCTCAAAGACCAATACCTTGATAAGAATTTCTAATTATCTTTCCCCTAAAATAAAGAAAATATTTGGAAGGCTCTTTTAACTAGTATGTTTTTACATCAAAATTAATTTATAAATGAAAACCATAACATACATTCCTCTGTTTTTATATTCATAATTTTTCATTTCTTATAGAAAGTCTTTATCACGTTTCATGGTGAAGCCATTTATAATCTGATCTTTGTATATTAAGGAAATCTATTTGGGGAAAATCTGATCCTTCAATAAATAATGTAATCTAATATCGATATGGACTGTGTGTGTGCATGTGCGTGCGCGCATGCCAGTCCTGGAGCTGGACCTGAGGACTTCACATTCTACCTGGGCCTTTCCGTTCCAGAGTATGACATAAGCCACAGCTCCACTCCTGACCCCTCAATGGTTAACCAGCGGTCAGAGTCTCCCAGATCTGTCTGCTCCCATCTGGCTTTGAATCTTGACCCTCAGATCTCATGGTCTTGAGTCTCTGGGATTATAGGTGTAAACCAGGGTGCCTGGCTTCTTCATCCAGCCCATTTTTAGATTAATATAATAATGGAGATGCACCCTACCTGCTCAGTCTTTGTAGATGCTTGTGTGAAACCGTGTCTCAGGGGAAATGGGAGAAAGTGAAGAAAGGGTGACCTGGACCAACCAGGCAGCTGACTCATTAGTTGACTTATGGAATTGTCACCCCGTTGAACTTAATTGTTATTAAAACTAAAAACTCAGAACAACACCTACCCCCCCCCCCCAGCTGATGGTCTGGGAAGCCTTCGTCCTCCCCCACGCGGCCATCGGGCTCCTCACCGGCCCTGTTTTGTCCCGAGCAGGATTACTACGTGGTGATCCTGTGCCCCACCGAGATGGACGCGCAGGTTCGCAGGGTCCTGCAGATCCCCATGTGGGCCCAGCGCGTCATCTACCTGCAAGGCTCGGCTCTGAAGGACCAGGATCTGCTGAGAGCAAAGTAGGTGTTGGCGCCTCCGGGCACGCGGGGGCCGCCATGTCTCCTCTCTCTGTAAATCTCTCCATGGAGGCGGCCTTGATGGGACTCACCAGGGTCAAGATGTGGGAAACCCAGCGCCCAGCTCTCTCCTCCTCCTCTTCTCCGCAGCCTGGCCTGGTCTGCTGGAATGGAGCCCCAAAGGCCCCGCCTGGCGCAGGCGCAGGAGGTTCCCTCCGCTCCGGCTCTGTGCTGCGCCTGCTCCGGGCTGATGCAGCGCCTTTAGGGCCCCGGATCAGAGGGTCCCGCGCAGGCGCAGACAGCCCACCCTGGGGAACCAAAACTCCTTGGCCTCCCACGCCAGCAGAAAGCCGCAGCGGATCGTTTCCCTCGCTTCTTCCCACTGCCTTGGAAGTTGCAAACATGTCTCCATGTTTCTTCAAGTCGCCCTGTGCCTTCTTTTAGATGTAGAAGTCTTTTCGCTGGATTTCCACAGCATAATCCCTAGACCCTGTCAGGACAGCCACTGGGCACCGGGTGTGTGGGCAGACTGCTACTGCAGGCTGGCTGGATTCCTCCCGCTTGTCACCACTGCTTTCCCAGTGGTCTGTGCATCCCAGGAAGACTCCAGACCCGGCTCAGTCCCAGTCCAGGTCATTATCTGAGAGTCCAGAAGGGGTTACTGCTTGACACTAATTAATGTTCTCGATATGCTGATGGCCTTGAGTGGACAATCAGTATGCCCAATGTATTAGATGAGTTAAATTCCTTGCACAGTAAGTACGAATAATCCCCACTGTATGTTTAATATGAATTTGTGTGAAATATGGCAGTTTCCCCTATGAAGTAAGTTGAGTCATTAGTAGCTAAGCTAAATACTATTTTCAATCAACCTAATCAATTTCTTAGTAAGAATATTATCATGAGTGCTCAGAAAAGGCAATCACATTTATGGGAAACTTTCTTTTTCATAGAAATGAAAAGGTACTTGGTTTACTCCTGCAGTCTTAGCTACTCAGATCTGAAGATTACAGTTCAAGCCAGCCTGAGCAGGGAAGTCCCCGAGACTCTTATCTTCATTTCTCACCTAAAATCTAGAAGTGGCGTTGTAGCTTCAGTGGGAAAGTGCTAGCCTTGACCAAAAGAGCTCAAAAATGAGAACACCCCCCCCTCAAAAAAAAGAAAAAGAAAAAGAAATAACTAAAAGGAAAGGAATGAAGATAAGAGATAGCCAGCTACTGAGTCAAAAAACCTGGGTAGATTCGCCAGTGGGAAAAAGAAGGAGTTAGGGCCTCCACAGAAGCTTGAGTTTGGGATTGCTTTGTTGAAAATGTTTTCAAATGCCATGCAATACTCATTATCATAAAAGCCGTGGTTCCACATGTATTTTTCCCCAAACTGTGCTTTGGATAAATTGCACAAACATTTTATCTTTCCTGTCTGTTGAAAATACTTTTGGTAAAGGTTTATTCTATCTTACTATAATAGAATAATAAGACCTTTCTTATTTTGAAAATAAATAAATGTTTTTGTGTTTTTGAACATCATATATCAAACACCAAAAGATTTTTCTTTATTGTACTACTATTTAAGATACAGCAAATCTTAACACAAGGGGAGGAGGCTGGAAGAGGTTGAAGAGTCATCTTCAGGAAAAATAAATATGCAGTAGAGTTTGAGTCCCAATACCAGATTGCTTTGTTCCCACTCTTAATTTACCTCAGACATTGTAGCTGAGATCAAAATAATCAGAAAGCACAGTCCAATGCCATCCCATAATCTGTGCAAATCATTTATGTGAAAATATACAATCATAGGAGAATCAAACTTTTGCTTTTTGCATTAGGGTTCTTTGAAGCAGAATCAAATATTGTCAGGATGTACTAGAAATTCACTTTTTTTTTAAGGTTATGGGTACATGAACACATTCCACCTGTACTGAATGATCTGAGCAGCCAGGAGTTGGTGGCTCAAGCATGTCATCCTAGCTACTTAGGAGGCTGAGATGAGAGGGTCACAGTTCAAAGCCAGCCTGAGTAGGAAAGTCTGTGAGTTTTGAATCCCCAATTAACCAGCAGAAAACTGGAGGTGGAGCTGTAGCTCAAGTAGTAAAGCGCTTACCTTGAGTGAAAAAGCTAATGTAGTGCCGGATCCTGAGTTCAAGCCTCAGTGAAAGCACACAAAAAATAAACACATATATAGAGAGAAAAATAAATAAATTAAGGGGCTAGGAGTTTGGCCTAGTGGTTGAGTGCTTGCCTAGCATGCATGAAGACCTGGGTTCAATTCCTCAGTACCATATACATAGAAAAAAAAAAAGCTGGAAGTGGTGCTGTGGCTCAAATGGTAGAGCTCTAGCCTTGAGAAAGTCTAAGGACAGTGCTCAGGCCCTGAGCTCAAGCCCAGGACTGGCAAATCAATCAATCAATCAATCAATCAAACAAACAAACAAACAGCGCATGATAATTCTGTGTTGTATGGACCGCAGTGTGGTTGCAGGGTGTGACTCTCTTCCTCTGCTGTCTGTGTTCAGGATGGATGATGCTGAAGCCTGTTTCATTCTGAGCAGCCGCTGTGAAGTGGACCGAACCTCATCTGTAAGTTGTGCTTTTCCACAGCAGAAACTTTTTGCGAGTTTAGTTAAAAAAACCACACACAAAAAAACGCCAGCTTAAAAATGTTTCCTTATGAGCTGCAACTATTTCTTAGTCATTTTACCACCATCTACAGCCTTTCACCACTTATTTTGATCCAGGAAAGCATTCTTTGTTTTCTCCTAATCCTCTGGACTTCAGCTGATGAGAATTAAAACAGAGCTAGATGACTTTTTTGTTATGAACTATGTCCATTGTCATTCAAGTGGCCTCGTTGTTCTCAACTCTGAAAGTGTGCTTTTGGTTCAAGGACTGACTTCTGAAAATATGTATGCATTTAGTAAAATCTCATTCCAGGCACCTAGGATGGGGATTGGGAGTCTGGAAAGTTTTTGAGGATAGCCAGCTGCTAAGTTAGGGCACATTGCACTTGTTGGGCCTCTGTGATTTGTGTTATGGGTGTTATCTTCCACAAACTCCTAAGTGAATGAAGTATATGATTGGATTGTGACTTCAGTTTGGCTCCACAGTATCTTTGAAGTGCATTGTATGTGTTTTAAGTGTGTGAGTATTTAGTTCTAGCTGCTGTGTTTATAAACCCATCTGAGCACTGTTCTGTGTGCAGTGCTCACACCAACTAGAACTCTTGATAATGTCTGCAATGATGAAGAAAAGATTAAATATAGAAAATAGGCCTTCATGGACACGCGCCAAGCATGTACAGACTATCAAGCGGGCCCCATCTGTGTCCGCCAGGTCCTCCTCTGTGAAGGCAAGCCCTCGAACTTCCCCCAGTGCTGTACTCACTTCTATAAATATGAAACTGACATTCTACTGCTCATTTGAAGAGGGCGACAATGTGTTAAACTATGTCCCCACCGAGTTTGTATGTTAGAATTCCTAACCCCTAAAGAAGCTTGGACCCTGGGTGGATGTGGAGAGAAGACCTTGAAAGTCACAATCAACTTACCAGGAGGTCACAGAGCAAAGTCTACTCCAAGATGACTGATGTCTTATTTTTTTAAAAAAAGAAAGAGACTTTCAAGACAGATGCAGATACAGGAAAGATTCCAAATGAACATGAAAGCAACTTGCTAGGAGCCAAAGAGAAGCCTGGAACGATTTTTCCCTCCCAGCTTTGGAGGCAACTAACCCTGCCAACATCCCCTCAGCAGCCGAGCTGTGAGACAAGCAATTCCTGTGTTTAATTCACCCAGAGTTTGTGGTTCTTCATTACAGAAGCCCAGAAGCAAGTAGTTGGGTATAAATCAAACAAATGATTAGAGCATTTGTATAATGCTGTTTTTTTAAATACACACACATACACACACACACACACACACGCGCGCGTGCGCACATGTATATATTTAAAAGTCATCACTTCCTTTCTCCATTTACTATTTTCAACCCAGATCTTCTCAGCTCACATGAGTACAATTTCAATAGCTTCCTCACGGATTTGGCATGGTTAGTGGTTTAAACGTATTTAACAAGAAAATGAGTTCAAGTTGAGAATGTTCTTGTGTTTCTTTGATTATCTCATTAATGTAAATTTGAATCTTGCTCCCTCAAATGTTACCTTCATTTTTTGTAAAATACTTAACATTCTTTTGTTCTCTTTCGTAATGGTGATCAGTGAGAACAGTGAACACATTAAGAAATGGATACATAACCTCTTCTAACATTCTCTATATAAAATGAATTTGGGAGCTTGCCACTTAACAATACATTCTGTTTTCCACAAAATCTACCCAATTGGTGAGAAGTTAATGAGTATGTTTACAATGTGAAGACAATAGATTGGCTAAGTGAGTTCACCATGGTAGAATTTTGGAAGTTTAAGAACGATAGGTGAATGGCAGCAGACTGAGACGGAAAGAGTTTAAAATTTAGGCTGTGAGAGGAAAGACTCAAGACAGAGGGTGCTTTTTACAACAGAACCCGAGAGTCTCAAAAGTCTCAGAAAATAGGCGTGCCAGATGCCTTTGAAAGTAGGGCTCTATCTATGCAGGCCTCGCTGTGTGAGTAGTGGTTAAAACTGTAAGGAAGAGAATAAATTGCCCTGGATTTCTTCACAGATATATTGGTAATGACTCTCCATACCTCAAAAGTTTTACCATTTACTCAGTGCGAGTTGGGGTCACCCTCCTTTCTGAAACACCAGGCACAGTTGTGGGGATCCTGAGATCCTGAATTTAGGAGAAGTTGAAACAAGACGCCTTAGGGAAAATGCCAGGCTTTTCCTGCATTGTTTGAATCCTAGGAGCCCACTCCCATCTCCATCAAACCAAGGTCTGTGCGTTTATGTGTGGAGTGTGGTGTTGTGTGTGTGTATGTGTTGTACTTGTGTCTGATATGTAGTGTGTGTCTGATGTGTGCATGTTGTGTAGTGTGTGTTGTGTGTAATGTGTATGTTCATATAAACATAGAAATCTGGAGTTTCCAGATTCTTCATAGTAAAACTCACTTGAAAGGCTCTACACTTTTCACTCAGGTCCCTGTAGCGCAAGCTAGAAGTGGAACTGTGGCTCAAGTGGTAGAGCTCCAGCCTTGGGAGTCCTTGAGTTCAAGCCCCCAGTGTTGGGACACGAATAGGAGAAAAATCAGGAAATAATACTATCAGCCACAGTTAGAAATAAGGAGATAAACGGGAGAATGAGTGTCAGGGCTTCACTGGGGCCCCCAGTGGAAAGCGGGGGACACTGGTGGTGTGGAACTTGTGATGCTGCTACTCTTATGAATGAAGCACAAGCACAGGCTTGACAGCAGTTTTAGTTAAATAGAATTTAGTTTGTGACTGTTTAGGCTAAAATTCTTTCACCTCAAAGAGCCACCTACTGTTTTGAGGTGATCAATGACTTTCTGGTCCTCCCAGCTTGAGGTGACCTGGGAAATGATGGATGAATATTGAAGGAGTTTTCAGTCAAAGCACATCTATTTTTTCATATATTTTTACAGAAGCTCATTTATTTTTAAAAATAGTTTTCTTTTTGCTTAAATTATTTATAAGTATATGCACAAAGGAGTTTCCATTCTCCATATCAGGGTATGAATACAATACATGTTTATCAATGTCAATCTCACAGTTCCTCACCTTCTCAGCCCTCCTCAGTTTTCCAAATTCCATTTTCACATATGTGCTTCAAATATCATGACTGCCCTCACCACCTGCCCTCTCTCCATTTGTCTGCCCACCTGCCCTTGATCTCTGATTCCCCTCCTGACACCTAGAGTTTCAGCTTGTGGAAGCTCATTTTGTGGAAAGGAAAATTCGTTTAGAGGGTTTATACCACTGGCACTCCTCTTGGCATATACCATGCTTTCATGTATTTTTATTTGCTTGCACACACTGAACACAAAAATTCAACTTTCTCAAACTGGATGGGATTATTTAGGCTTGTTCACTACCTGTAGCTCAGAAGAGGCACGTACTAGACCTGTCTAGTGAGGTATAATGACACAGGCAGAATCAGACAGCTATTTTATCTTCAAGGAGCATGCCAGGAAGGAAGCAGCCAGGATAACTAAGGGCAGCAAGCCAGTCCTTAGGTGCCCATGGCCGGGAAGGTCAGTGAAGGTCATTCTGAACAGGGGAATGTGGACAGTACCCCTGGGTCCAGGTAACTGGATGGTGTTGTAAGTCTTGAGAGACAGGAAGCAAATAAACACATGTCCATGAGAGGCAATGACTGTGCAATGCATCTACGGTCCCCAAGCATCAAAACATCCCCCTTTGTTTCTGCTTGGAACCCACAGAAGCCCGGGTGGAGATAGAATCCCATGGTGACTCGTGAGGAGTCTTTCACCTAGAGGTGGACACAATGATCCAAACAAAGTAGACTTATTTAGAAAAGCAACACCTAGACACATTCATTTGTGTGTGTTTGTGTGCAGTGTGAGGACCAGCTGGCAGTGTGAGCCGGGAGGACGTCATATTGCTTGGGAATGAACAGAAACTCGTGGTGTAGATGATTTGTTGGGAAAGATCTGGCATGGTGTGGATGCAAGCACATTCTGTTCCATCCAGAGGGCGGTTCAACAGTTCCCATAACCCACACTTGGCCTGCTCCAGCACTCGGCTGAATTCCATTTAGGAGAGCTGAGGTAGCTGCTCTGTGATTCCAGAAGTAAATATGCGCATTGCTCGCACATTTTTGCAAAGTACCTAGGCTAGCTTATATTTGTTTTTCCAGAGACTGCCTGGTAAATACATAGAAACTTATTCTAGAAAATTCTTTTAGTTGTGTATCTTAAGCAAATAATTCCCTTAGGGAGTTAGGAGGATGAAGAGAATGAATAAATCTTCCTCTCTATTTTCACATTGTTTTCAAACCACGTTGAACTATACCCAGCCTAAGGATTAATTTTTTACTATTAATATCTTTGAATCTTTATATAAAGGAGTTGCCCTTCAACAAAGCACTGTATGACTACCATGTGTCTTGGTGAGTGTCATCTCTTTCAGCATTCTCACCCCTTTTCTCCAAGCTGTCTTTCCTTCACTTTTCTTAATGTTGTTGGATATCCAATGTTGCTACAATGGAGTCAGAACACACGCAATTAAAAGACTTCTTGTACTTTTGCTCAGAAAGTGAATCCGTTCTACTCTTCTACAATGCCCCTTCCATTCCCCATGGTTTAGTTTACATTGATGTCCTGGAAGGAGCTAGAAAGAAGAGTCTTTGGACTAAACCCAAACAGAGTTTAATATTTTGAGTTGTCATAGAGGATGAGAATCCAGCAGAGAAGACCTAAAAAAGTACAACAAGGGGTCGGGAGTTTGGCCTAGTGGTTAAAGTGCTTGCCTAGCATGCATGAAGACCCGGGTTCGATTCCTTGGTACCACATACATAGAAAAAAGCCGAAAGTGGTGCTGAGGCTCAAGTGGTAGAGCTCTACCCTTGAGAAAGTCCAAGGACCATGCTCAGGCCCTGAGCTCAAGCCCAGGACTGGCAAAAAAAAAGTACAAGAAGATCCATCAAAGAATGAGATATACAAACTAAGTGAAGGATGTGTTTCAAGAAATGAGAGACATATATTTTGAATGTTGGCACTGAATGTTTATCATGAGATTCGGCCAAGGTGGAGGTCATTGTCAGCCACAGACTGGTAAACACTGGGTGGTTAAAGTGAGCTTCCAAGTAAATCGGAATCCCTTCTGCCTTCAGCCATATGGAAGCAGCCAGATCCAGAATAGCAATCCCACGCCAATGTTTAGCATTCTGGACATAAAAGAAAATACAAGGCAATTATTTTCAGACTGAACAACATGTAGCGTGGGCCTGTGAGCTGAGAGTAAGGAACAGAGAGAGACCAACCCGGAAAGAAATTTCACTCTGTACTGGAAGCATCAATACGATTCTGGTGAAGAGCAAGCAAGAAAATGGAAGCAATTTGTGATGGCCTCAGGGAGGTGAGAAGAGAGAGACCTGCATGGAAGTGACAAGGAGAGATACCTTCTCTCTCTCTCTCTCTCTCTCTCTCTCTCTCTCTCTCTCTCTCTCTCTCTCTCTCTCTCTCTCTCTCTCTCTCTCTCTCTCTCTCTCTCTGGTTGCAGCAATCTGCCTCTGTCTGTGGGAAATTTGGCTGAATAGCAGGACATGTGTATGCAGAGAGGAGAGTACCTGCAGCAAAGAATAATAATAATAATTTGGAAAAGAAAAAAAACTGCCAGGGAGAAGCAAAATAGCAACCACATGTTGTAGGAGATTAGAACAAAATGTATCTATAGCTACAAAAAGTCAGTGGGCCATGCTGAATAACACAGGTCATTGTTAGATGCAAGAAAGCTCACTCTGCAAAAATAGGGAAAGCCTAATACTGACTGAAATCATCTAAAATAGCTAAAAATGAGAGCTCAACAGCCAAATATTATTGACAAAATATGGTTTCTTTCCAAGTAAGTACCAAAGCAAAGCTAAAAATCTTTGAAGAATAATGGAAATGTGGAGAATCAATAATATGTCCTTCAAAAATGATCAGCCTCAAAGAAATGACTAGACTTGGGAAAAGCAAAACTTTTACTTGGTAAGCTGCAAAAAAATAAATCCATATGAAAAGACAAAGAAATGGCAAATATGACACTATTAGTATGATGCTAAGTGAAAGGACCTCCAGGATATAGAAATAAAAGCCATATAATGAGTGATTGTTGTCCTTAATGTACTAGGTTATCTCTCATCTCTTTTGCTGTCCCTTGGGTATCTCATATTGTTACAGCATTTTATCTTGTTATCTGATATATTGTATATATGCTTATCTGGTTATTTGAAATAGCATAGGGAAGGGGGGAAAACAAGATGATGGGTGGGGGTGGGGGGAGGGAAATGGGGACCAAGACAAGAGAAAGGGTATCAATGTTTGTGAAGTAATGCATCTTCTATCTGGTGAGTATAATGTAACCCTTCTATTAATTACAATAAAATATATAGAAAAAATAAACCTTTTAAAATGAATTGCTAAATAAATTTACAGGGAGTGAATGCCATCATGGACACACTGAAGAAGGAAATGATCACAGAGAGGAATCTAGAGTTGAGAGGTGAAATACTGCTATTCAGTGTGCTGTTCAGTAAAATAACAAGCGTATTTCACCATTATCACATCCCAAGCAAGCACTCGGAGGAGAACAAACAGAACAAACAGCTCAGCACCAAGAGATGGGAAAAGGTGCAACCAAACACAACGTTAGCTGATAGAAAGAAATAAAGAAGAAAACATAAATAAATAACAGATAGATTGGAACAGGAGCAACATGTAGCACTGTCTTCTGGAATTATCAACAAAATGGACAAAATTTCAATTGTACCTTGAGAAAATCAGAGAGAGAGGGAGGGAGGGAGGAAGAGAGAGAGAGAGAGAGACAGACAGACAGACAGACAGACAGACAGACAGACAGTGAGTGGGAGACTGAGAGACAGAGAGAGAGGCTGAGAGATAACGAGACAGAGAGACAGAAAGAGGAAACTAAAATTTAAAATTCAGAAACAAAAGAGAAGACATGAACTAGCCACAAAAATTAATCAAAACTTCAAGATATTACTGTAAAGTTAAACTTTGCATCTCTGTGTAGAAAAAATTTTAGAAAATTTTCTAAATACAGGCAATATGTTATGATTACATCATGAAGACCTAAACATTCAAACAGATGACATCAATAAGAAGATTGAAACAGGTGGGCGCAGTGGCTTACATCTGTATTCCTAGCTACTGAGGAGGCCGACACCTGAGGATCGCGGTTCAAAGCCAGCCTGGGCGCTAAAAAGTCCATGAGACTCTTATCTCCAATTAATCACCAGAAAACCAGAAGTGGCATTGTGGCTCAAGGGGCAGAACAGCAGCCTTGAGCTGAAGAGCTCAGGGACAATGCCCAGGACAAGGGGTAGGGGAGTAGGCTTGAACTGAAGAGCTCAGGAATAGTGCCCAAGCCCAGAGTTCAAATCCTAGGACAGACAAAAAAAAAAAAGGAAGATTGGAACAATTAGAAACTTTAAAATAGACAAAAAATCAGCATCAGGCAGTTCCAAAAGAAAATTCTATCAAAATTTTTTTAAATGGAACTTTTTCTCAAACTCTTTCATAAAATTAAAACACATTATAAACAAACCCACTTCCTGAGGCCAGCTTTCCTCTGATACTAAAGTCAGACAGATAAGGCAAGACAAACAGGCCAGTCTCCCTAGGAAACAGAAGTAAAAATCTAGAAGGAAAAATACAAGCGACTCACATGCAATAGCACTTCAAAAGAATCACATATCATAGTCCAGTTTCACTTTCCCTGTAACATAAAGATGGTTCAACTGAACATAATAATTGTGATAGATCACATCAACTGCCTGAAGGATAAACATCTCATAGCCATCTCAAACAATGCAGAACAAACACAGAAGTAAGAACATTTTTATGATAAGGAAGTGCCATGAACAAGGGAGGGAAAAATCTAACTCTAAATAATTTATGTCAAAGAGACAGCTAGAATTGAAATCAATTGTGAAAAAAAAAACAAAGTAAATTTTTATTTGTTGCTATTAGTGGTTGCATTTAGTGCCAGTCCTGGAGCATGAACTCAGACCCAGGGTCCTGTCCCTGAGCTTCTTTTGCTCAAAGATAATGCACTACTACTTAAGCCACAGCTGCATTTCTTGCTTTTCTCACTTTTTTGGTGGTTCATTGGAGGAGATAAGGTCTCACAGACGTTCTTTCCAGGGCTGGCTTTGAATCTCAATCCTCAGATTTCAGCCTCCTGAGAAGGTAGGATTAATAGATATGAGCCACCTATGACCAGCCTGGAAGATTTGTTTCCCCTAAAATCTAAGATCAGTGATGGAAAAAGAGGCTACTGTTTTCAGCATTTCTATTTACCATCATACTAGAAATTCTAGCTATACTAATCAAGGAAGGGAAGTAAGGCATTTTTTTTTAATCCTAGGAAGGAGTAAAAAATTCATCATTTGCTAATGATACTATCTTTCAGGTATAAGACCCTGAAACCTGAGGGAAAAATTAAAACTGATACATTTTAACTCATTAAAATTGCAAAATACCAAATAAAAATGTAAAAAGTTCATTCAGATGTGACAATAGGTCCTCTGAAAAACAAATAAATAAAAAGTACCCTTTGCAATGTGTCATAAAGAATATATGGCTTAGGAATATTATGTAACCAAGGAATGAAAAGTTATACTACAAAAGTCAACTACAAAACACTGATGAAAGACAACTCGTATGCATGGATTAGAAGACTTAATATGTCGTAGAAGCTTGTCCCAGTTAGTAGTGGCATTGCACATACGTGATGTAAAGAATGAGCTTTGCAACTTGTGGACAGAGATGAAGTTGACAAGGATGGAGGAAGTCACGGGAGGGGGGGGGGCAGGGAGAATATGGGAAAATGAAGGAAGGGTTGACATTGTCCGAGAAGAATTCTAATCATTACCTGACTTATAGAATTATGACACCTTTGTATAAATCCTTAGTAAAAACAATTTTGAAACGGGTATGTGTGTGTGTGGGGGAGAATGTGTGCCTTTCAAATTGTTCCACACACAGATCTAGTGTGTTCTAGTAATAATCCTTCTTTTACAGAGATAATAATCAATCCTTAATCTTATACAATTATAACAGTTGATATAGCCAATGTGATCTTGAGATAGAATGAGAAAGCTGGAATTGTCATACTTACTTCCAGATTTAAAAGCATATTTCAAAGTTGTAATTGTTAAAACATTATGACACAGGCCTGAAGACTTGCATATAGCAGCACAGAACAGAATAAGAGTTTTAAATTAAGTATAAGTGGTTGGGTAATCTTTGACAAGGTTAAAGAATAAACTTAAGAATAATAAAATTAAAATAGTAATAAAATAAAACAAAAACCAAGAACAAAAACAGGCAAAAAGTCAAGAGATAGTCATGGAAAGAAATCACAGTAGGTAGTTGGGAACTCCACTTCCAGAAAGACTTTTAACTTAAAAAGAGAGAGAAAAGAAACCAAATAATCTAAAAGTGGATTATATTCTAACCTAAAACCCAAAATGTAATATAGCTAAAAGGAAAAGTAAGGGCAAGCTCACAGGTCTTGGTTTTGGAATTGATTTCATGACTGTGATACCAAAAGCACAGGTGATAAAATAAAAAGAAATAGGCATATGAGTTTATATTCTAAAAAAGTTCCAAAGAGAGAGAGAGAGAGGAGAAAGAGAGAAATTAAAAAGGAAACTGGGCCTGGGGTGGTGGCTCATGCCTATAATCCTAGCTACACAGGAAGATCAAAGTTCAAAGCCAGCCTAGGCACAAAAGGACCGAGACTCTTATCTCCAAATCTCCAATTAACTCTAGAAAAAGGGAAGTGGGGCTTGGCTCAAGTGTAGGGCAGTAGCCTTGAGCTGAAGAACTCAGGGACAGTGCCCAGATGCAATTCAAGCCCCACGACCCACAAAAAAAATTAACTGGTAGAGCGGAAGAAAATACTTTGTACACTGTATATGTGATTAAAGGATTTAGCTCAAAAATCTATCAGGAGCCTCTATAACTTAATAGCCAAACAAATAAATAAATGTATAGCCTGTTTTAAAAAATGAACTAAGGAGTAGAATAACCATTTGTTGTTTTCTAAGTGGTCTTCTTTCCATTCTCTATTTTTTAATAGTTGTGATTATTTTTTCAATTGCCTATATGTTTGGGGAAAATTAATTTGCATATATTAATTTAAACTTTAATTCAATTTACCTGGTAAATTAGTAAACATAAGAAATACAGCCTAATAGGTAAGTTAGGAAACAAACTCTTAAAAGTATATAAAATCATGTTATCATTAGTAGAATGCAGCTACTATATATTTGTAAATTGAAAACTGCATTGAAAATGATCTTTCATAAGATCAGTTTTGGACTTGGTTCAAGAGTCTAATTAAAAATGACAAGTTCTCATAGATGGGTAATAGATAATTCTTGCATAAAATTTTGTCTAAAAAGTGTTTGAATTCTTCATGAGTGGTTATATTTCAATCAAGCAATACCTGTCAAGGAAAAATGATTTACTTTAGTCCATAGAACACTGACAAGTGCTTCAAGTTCTTTTATAAAGTTATGTCTTCTCTTTTCCTACATTTCTATTAGCCTAAAGTATTATAGAAGGGGTTTTCAGATGGACACATCCATACATGCCTGCAATGTACTTGAACAGACTCACCCCTCTCTCACTCTCTCCTCCCTTGCCAATATAAGTTGACTTCTGCTGGTAGTTTCTTTGTGACTTTGGTTGAAGCATTCTGTCTTTCTAGTGGGCAACATTCGTTTGGCCTGATGGCTCTGCTTCAATATTGACAGCTTTTTTTTCCCATGTTGTCACTATCAATATTTTTACTTTTTGGATAGAAATATGAGCATGATTAAAGAATGAACTTGTCACTAGTGAGGGTTAAAAATTTATCTCATCCTTGGCTTTTGGAAGAGCCAGTTAAAATCTTGTTTCTATGTTTCTTTATTGTATGCATGAGGAAAATGGTTTTGTCCCCTTTTACTTTTCGTACGGCATTATGCCTTCATACACTGCTCATTTCGTTTTGTATTTCAATTAAGGATCCATTTACAAGGTTGCTGATAATTCTTCTGTCTTGAGAGGGTATAGACCACACAAAAATGGAAGTTTTGTGGTTTCCAGGAGAAGTACTTTATGTTATGTATTGACTCATTGTATGGCAATGTGTCCTGTGATTCCTGGTGCTGTTCAAATTAATTTAGCATTGGGACCGGGAGTTTGGCCTAGTGGTTAAAGTGCTTGCCTAGCATGCATGAAGACCCGGGTTCGATTCCTCGGTACCACATACATAGAAAAAAGCCGGAAGTGGTGCTGAGGCTCATGTGGTAGAGCTCTAGCCTTGAGAAAGTCCAAGGACAGTGCTCAGGCCCTGAGCTCAAGCCCAGGACTGGCAAAAAAAAAAATTAATTTAGCATCATTTCTACTTCTCAGTGACTTTCCTTTCAAGAAGGTATAAAAATTAGGATTAGTCAGATGCTGGTGGTTCACACCTGTAATCCTAACTAATTAGGAGGCTGAGACCTGAGGATCCAGGTTCAAAGATAGGCCAGGCCGGGATAGCTACCAGGCTTTTATCTCCAATTAACTACCAGAAGCAAGAAGTGGATCAAGTGGAAGTGGTAGAGTGGCTCAAGTGCCAGCCTTGACCAAAAATGCTAAGGAACAGAGCCCAGGCTCTTAGTTCAAATTCCAGGACAGATACAAAAGAAACATTAGATAGGATTATCATAGTGGAAGGGTAATCCAACCAACTGCTAGAGACTTCAATGCTTGTGTGTGGGCAGAAGAAAATCTTTTTTAGATGAAAGACAACTTCTTAGCAGGGGTGATTGATTTGAGTTTTTCCATGTCAGAAATGCTGGAGGTTTCAGGGCAGAGAAGACTTATCTTCACTGGAGAAATGTCTGCAAATGTTGGGAAAGAGTTTAGGCAACGTTTAATAAATGTTGTAAGCCTTGATATGTTTGGATTTGATGCTAAGAGTAAGGGAAAGAACCAGGATTCTAGGATGCCAAATTCAACAACTTGGTTTTCATACATAGTTATATTTCATCTTGGAGGAATGCAGAATTGTGAAATCAACGACAAAGTCAAGCTGTGATAGATAAGATAGTTGGAAATGGAGCCCTGGCAGCATCTAAACTTAGAATTGTTGGTGTTTAGGACATGGACGCCTGGGACATGCTGTGTTGGGGAGGCCATCGATATCATAGCAAGACTTAGAAGACAAGCAAGGAAACTCGAGGTTGAATGAATTTATAGGAAGGAGGCAGTCAGTACTTGAGGACTTAGGAATGTAGGAAAAGCAGGTACTCTCAGTAGGAAGATGAGTGTGAGTTAGGAGGGAAAAGTCTCCATGATATCTGACCAGCCATCATTTAGGTAAGTGTCAGCAAGCCATATTTTCTACAATCAACTCTTCAATCCCAAGAACCAGATCCAAAATAACTTTTCTCAACTCCTATTTTATAAGCTTCACAGTGAAGATTAGAGCCCAGGACTTGTGATTTAAACACATCACACATTTTCCACTTATTCTTTTTAATTCACTTGAATTTTCAGCAGAAAACATTGCAGAATAATAGATTTCCATATCCATTCCCTCAATAGTCATCTCCTTAAAAAATCTTCCATTACCATAATATGGTCTGTTGTTTGTAATTGTGCAGTTGAGGAAGTGAAGTTTAATTGCTGTTTAGTGGATACCCATAGTGGCTCACTCAGTGTTGTCTGACCTGGGTTTTTCTATGGTGAAGAGTAGTTTCAAGGCTTGAAATCCCTACAGTGCTACACCTATGTGGCCTGGCATTCTTCCTTTCATCTCAGTTCTTGGCCATCCTGACCTTCTGACTTCATGGTTTTGTCATGTAGTTGAATTCATACAGCATTCAGTCTTCCTGTTTCACTTGTCTATGCTATATTTATATTGAAAATTTATGTATGTATGTATGTATGTATGTGTCTACCTATCTTTCTTTCTGCCTATCTATCATTTACCTTCCTATTGTCTACCATTTAGCAATCTGTTTATCTGTACAAATTTAACTTTTCTGCTAAATTATATTAATTTGAATATAGTTGAATTAGTTCATGGAATAATAAAAGTAGCTTATACTAAATTAACTTGTGAAGAATTTTATGTGTACTATTTATTTTTACTAATAATCTGAAGAGACAGGAAATATCCACGTTTTACAAATGAGGGTCTCTATCTTGTCCAGATTCAATTACACAATCAGGATAGATTTTAAAAAATACGCATTTTCCATCTTCGTGGCGAGTTGAAAATCCATGGTTCTGACAGGTTTGTTGTCAGGGAAGCCTGATGTCCCAGCTCTTGAACACTGACTTCTTGCTATAGTGGCTCATGGTTGAAAGGGCTGTGGCACTCTCTATAAGAATGTTTTCCTTTGAAAAGTGATTATATCTTTTCCCAGTGGCCCTGTACACTCACGGCAAGTGGGAAGCAGGCAGCATATGTAGTTCATTTCAGGTCCAACTATTAACTAACTCTTTTGTGCATTTGAATAAACAGTCAACTGCATCACACATGGATATGGGGATGGTTTGATCTTCCTTTTCCTCCCTAGAAACATTGCCCAGTAGAACTTTATACTGTGAAGAAAATTCCCTGAGTCTCCACCCTCCACTATTGCTGCTGTGTCTCCATCTGTGGCTTTGAACCTTGGTAGGCAGCTATTTGGTTGAAGGTATTGAATTCTGTTTCAATTTTAGTTGCCTTAGACTTAGCATCAATATCTGGATTTAAGTATTATCCAGATACTGTTATATTAGGATATCCTTGTATAAAATGTTTTAGCTAACTCCACGCCATGTTTCTCTACCTGTCTTTCCTAATTAATCCAATCCATAGATAATTATAGGGATCAGTACTTTGCAGAATTTCATATTCATTAAGTTTGATCCTCTTTCTGAACAGAATATCCTACTTTTTCAATATTTTTTTTGCCAGTCTTGGGCTTGAGCTCAGGGCCTGAGCACTGTCCTTTTCATCTTTCTATGCATACACATACACACACACACACACACACACACACACACACACACACACACACCCCAAATTCTCTCCCCCTTTACTATACTATTAAAAGCATAGGAGACATGCATGGACACTGTAGCTGTTTTCCTTTCATCTGTCTTCCTAAATATGTTAATTCTATGAGTTAATATTTCTGTCTCTATGAAAATTTTTGCTACATGCAATTAATGTTATTATTAGTTTTTTGAAATCCTGAGAATTTCTAACTACAAAAATTGTTTGGAAAAATTACTTTTGCTAGTGATGGACTTATTACTCACTACAAATTTTCTAAGTGATATTAACGAGCACTGATTAGGTAAGTATTGCTATCTTATTTCATAGAGATAAATATAGGTAAGATCTCAAGGTGAATTATTTGATGTGTTTAATTTTCAAATGTGATCTGACCAGTTACATGGATTGCTTATTTCTTCTTTACATATAAATAAACATCCTATTACAATCTCATGATATTTTGATTTTTACTGTTTCAGGATCACCAAACAATTTTGAGAGCCTGGGCTGTAAAAGATTTTGCTCCAAATTGCCCTTTGTATGTCCAGATATTAAAGCCTGAAAATAAATTTCATATTAAGTTTGCTGGTAAGTTTTACTTTTATTTTTTACTGATATTTTTGTTGTTAATGAGGTTCTTTGAATTCTCACAGACTCCCACTGCAAATTCAGAGCTATTTCTTTAAAGGTATTCCCAATAATATAGTAATGAGTCTATAGGTTCAAAGCATTTCCTTTTAATCACTTACTTACTGTGATTTCTTCATTTTAATATAGGAAAGATAATGTTTAGGACAAGTCATTACCTTTTAATTTAACCTGATCATTTTAAACAGTTGAACTATCAGGGCAACTTTGTTAACCTAACTAAATTAACATTGGGAGAGATTTTTATATAACACACACAGATTTCAAATGCTCTATTTATTCATTTCTCTTTAACTCTAGACATAGATAACCTTTGTATATGTAATGGATAGGCTTACTATGTAATTTATTACATAATAAATTCAGATGTATTTTGATATTTAATATTTTATTGTGTTGTAGACTGAAGAGAATGAAAGAAAAAGATACATTTGAGTATTTGTTTTGGTGGCATTGATTTTAAAATAATTGGTCACATGAGATTTTGCTTTGAATTGTTAGGAAATTGGCAATAAAATGGTGTTTTTTTCCTCAGATCTGTGGAGAAAAGAATTAATATTGATTTAGTTTTATTGGATGCATCAAAAGAAAGAAACAGTGAAAGAGAAAGAAAAGAAAGAGAGGAAGGAAGGGAGGGATGGAGGAATGGAGTGAGAGAGAAAGAAAGGGGAGGAAAGAAAGGAGGAAGGAAGGAAGAAAGGAAGGAAGACCAACCTTTGGAGAGCCAAGAACAAAATACTAACACAAAGCAAGTCGGCGTCAGTATGAAATCTAATGATCAATACTGAACATGTGTCTCTAAGATTTGGTACAAACATACTTATCTACATAAAGCAGATTCATTCAGAAATTTTGGGTACTGTTAAGATTGCTCTGTATGTAGAACAATGGAGGTGATTGGCATCTGAAAGAAAAATACAAAATTGTCATTGTCCTTATCAGACCCTCCATGGGGAGAATTCAAGAGTTACATACACACTCTCTTCTTGAGGTATTACAACAATTTACACGATTTTCAAAATAAATGCCGTCTTTGGAACCCATTATGAACTTCGGTTTTCTGTCTCCAACCTCACTGTCATTCCATCTTGTGACCCTTCTAATAGGATTTCAAGACGAGGCTGTGTAAAAGCAGCTATTGATTTCCTGGGCTATGTTCTTTAGCCACTCCTTTCTGCATTATCTACCTAGAGCTCAAGCACGAAACTCAGAGTCTTTCATCTACTGCACTCAATCCATCATCACGCCCTGTAGGTTACCAGCCCGGAAGAGCTCACTGTGCCCCTGGCCCCTGCAGCATCTTCTCTCTTCATGCTTTCCTGGCTCTGTAGGAGCTGATCTAAGTGCTCTGGCTGCTCCTGTCCCCCAGCCCACGTGGGGGAATGAGTGTAGCTGTCACTGAGTGTTTCCAAGAGCAGCGTCAGACAAAACCTACCTTTCCTTTCCATAGTATCAACATACTCACCTCTTTTTACAATATCATTCTTTTCACAGAATTTCTTCTCTTGGATTAGTTTGGATCCACTTTCCTGCAATCCTAGCTCCCAGCCCAGCCCAGCCCAGCCCAGCCCTTCCTTCCTTCCTCCTTTCCTCCCTGACTTCCTTCCTTCTTGCTACTGGGATACAAGGGACTAAACAGTGTCTCTGAGCTTTTATGCTCAAGTCTAGTGCTCTACCATTGGAGCAGCAGCTTTTTTGAGGGGTGGTTAATTGGAGTTATGCATCTCATGGACTTTCCTTTTGAGGCTGGCTTCAAACCATGAATCTCAGAGCTCATCCACTTGAGTAGCTAGGATATTAGCTGATGCCTGGCTAAGTTCCAATCAAATCTGATACAAAATCCCTTGGGAAAAATAAAATGCCTTGCATGTTGTTAAATCCTTCATAAATTGCTTCCTTTAGCTCCAAAATGATGATGAAGGGGGCAGAAAGATGAGTTCTGCTTTTTAGATCTGTTTTTGTAAGCTTAGCATTCAAGGAGACAAAAATTAAGCCTATATTTATTTTTCTTCTCTATATTGCAAAACTGTTAAACAACCTCAACTGCAGAGAAAGAGAGAGAGAGAGAGAGAGAGAGAGAGAGAGAGAGAGAGGGGGGGGGGGAATATGTTTTATGAAGGAGAAAAGAAGAGAACCCTGGATGATCTTCTGTGAACTTTCAGAATAAACTGTATTCTTTAAGTAATCAGTTTCATTTAAAACAAGTTCTCTATTTGTGCCAAAGTCAGCCAAAGTTCCCCCTAAGATCAGAAGGAAGGAAATTAATGTTATATTAGTAAATGGATTGCTAAATTTAAGTTCAACTTCTGTTTATATCCCTCAACTAATGTATGAGGCCATCTTAGATTATTCAGTTTTGCTTATTATAGTTAATTCTGTAGGATCTTCTGAAAATTTTCTATTGCAGCTTAAAAGATATGAGAAGACATTGGAATGAAAAAAAAATTGTCAAATTTTCACTTACAGTAGAAATAATACAACCAGTGTGTCAGCCAATGAAAATTATTGATTACCTATGAAGTCCCCGGATTTCCCTGAATCTTACATGAATTTTATCTTCCAGTGTTTTATTCATATTTTATGTGATTGTCCTTCCAGAATGAAAAGGCAGAATTTCATTTCAGTAGTGAAATGCTCAACACTTCCTAAGAAAAGCATGCCCAGAAAGGATAGCCATCATGCCAGACTCAGTTCCTTTTCTAGAAATTAAATAATTTCAGTAGGAAATGTGATGTACAGAAAGCATGATCGGAGCATTGCTCCCAACAGTATTTTAGAACATTCTTTTCCTACGCAGATGGCTCCGCTGTGCTACAGAGCCACACCCTGTGTGCAAGTGCAGCGGGGCCTGGGTCTGGTGACTGCACCGTGGAAGGCTCCCGGCCTCTCGGCCTGGCCACTGGCTTTTATTGGAATTCGAGACTTTTCAGTGCTTTACTTTTTCCTGTCCCAAAAAGAGAGAATGAAAAAAAAATCCCAAGCAATATAAATACTGGGAAATGTCCTATCTGTTTCTAAATCACATATGGTGGTACAGGCCTGACTTCCAGCAAACAGACAAATGTGATTTTTCCCTGCTGAATGTTTTTTCCATTTCCCCTGTGACACCTACAGTCCACATCTGAAACTTCAGGCTTACAACCTACTGAAGAACACAATGCTGTGAGTGCCTCTATTTTCATAATACAAAACGGAACAACAAGCTCATAGGTTAAATGTATATATATATATATATATTTTAAAACAAACAGCTCACCATTTTTCAGAAAGAACTGTGACTTTTTAAAAATTACTTTGCAGATTATCAGAAACTACCATAAGACCAAGTTCAATCTAAGAAGCAGCTAGAGAGTGTTTATTTACAACATTCCTTGGTATTCTCTTACGTTGAAAAAAATCTATAGTTCTTAAAAATAACAGACAATAAAACTTGCATTCATTTTGTGATCATTTAGGGATTGTTGACATTTTACACATTTGTATTCTCTTTGTGTTCACATATGTCACACATGCATACATCACATCTGTCATATGCACAGTTGTCCCTTGCATGCAATGAAAACATTACACAAGCATGTCACGCATGCACATTGTACACATCGAGCACACTTATATAACAAATATATGTCAGACATAGGCATTATACATTCACCTCATGCTAACATCTTTACTCTGTGTGGAATGATAATAGTTCCATACAGCCAGTTCAGATTTTCATGTATACAGTTGATCACCCAAGCTTACCTTGAAGTTGTTTTTAAAGTTCAGTATAATCACCAAGTTTAATTTTCATAATGGTCAGTCTTTTTCTTCTAATATTCTATAAGATTGGTGTAACTAGCAAATTTCACATATAGCCTCTTGTTTCATAGCTTCTCCCATCTGATATTTATGTATCATAAAATTATAGATCAGAACTCAGGGCCTGGAACTATCTCTGAGCTCTTTAGCACAAAAGTAGTGCTCTACCACTTTGATCCACAGTTCACTTCCGGTTTTCTGGTGGTTAAGTGGAGATAAAGGTCTCATGGACTTTTCTACCTGGTCTGGTTTGGGGCCGTGATTCTCAGACCTCAGCTGCCTGAGTAGCTAGGATTACAGGTGTGAGCCACCAGTATCCAGCATATCAAAGATTTACCTTTTTTTCTTTTGTTAGTTATGGGGGTATATATTATTTTTTTGTGGGTCATGGGGCTTGAACTCCGCCTGGGCGCTGACCCTGAGCTCTTCAGCTCAAGGCTACCCCCTTACCCTCGATCCAAGCCCCACTTCCCATTTTTCTAGAGGTTAATTGGAGATAAGAGTCTCAGGTCCTTTTGTGCCCAGGCTGGTTTTGAACCTTGATCCTCAGATCTCAGCTTCCTGAGTAGCTAGGATTATAGGTGTACGCCACCGTGCCCGACCTACATTATTTTTAACTGAAATATGCTATTGGGTGTCATTTCTCCTCACAAAAAATTTAATAACTTATTTGTTTCATTTCTTGGAGTAACACACGCACACACACACACACTTAGCTTCCAGTTCCTCTGGATATTGCTTGATAAATTTGGTCAATCTGATGGCTCTGCGATAGCTCTTCTAAGTTTTCTTGATTCCTGAAATAATTGCCTTTTCCTTAACAAGACTCTCTTAAAACTGTAATTTTTAACTTCACAGAATTCTAATAGGATTTATAGTAAGTGCACATGAGAATTATAATAATGTTCAGTTTATATAATTGACTCTGTCATAACTGTGCATACGTTTTTCATGGTGTATGTGTACCCACATCTATGTATATGTGTATGTTTGTACAATGTGAATGTGAATGACCATGTTGGGTGATGATGATTAGATCTGACAAAGGATTTGGAGCTTTGTTATGTATAGAAGGATAAGAGGCTAATGAAAGTATTAAATACAAACATAAAATTTTAGCTAGGTCAGAAAGTGACTGGAGGGAAAAGAATGCAACGCAAACTACAAAAGACCCTCAAAGAATGGTGGTTTAGGAAGCCATTACGGTTTCTCAGGTAAAAGACTCTGAGACACTGAAACAACGTGGTGATCATAGAAATGGAAAGTGAGAACAGATTCATGAAAAATGTCTTAGATATTCTATAAAGTTAATAATCAAGTGGCTCTGGGAACCCAAAGATGAAAAGTCATTTTAACTCTGGATAACTCATCTTTATTTGTGTATCCTCACCATTAATAAGAATTTTATTATGGTAGTCAACTATGTAATTTAGTGCTGCTTAAACATCTCGAATATAAGACTCTGAAGTCTTATTTTTGTGCTTTATCCTTCCACTAAACACATAGTGCTTCAATCATTGCATTTTATTACTAAGTAGAGCATTTGCTATGATTTAAAACTCAAAAGATCCCACAAGAATATTTTAAAATAACACTAGATAATAGTAGTAAAAGATGTCAAAATACAGGAAATTGTTTGCAGATAGTCAAGTGCTATTCCTTCATGTTGAAACCACAAGGGAGAATTCTGGAGAGAAGTAAGGAACTATAAAAGATATCAGAAATCCAAATATGCCTCCGTGTTTCATTTGTAACATTTTTAAAGACGTTTTTTGTCTTCTGTAAGTGGGTATACAAAGGAGTTTCCACTCGACAGAACAATTTGTAAATGCAGTGCTTTTTGATCAGTATCATCCCTTTTCAACACTTTCACCCACCCCTCCCATCCCACCTCTTCCCTCACTTTTATTAATTTTTAGGTTATGTATTGAAATTGGTGTCATTTAACAGTGTAATTATATATGCAACACATTTTGATATATCATGATTTCAACATCTTTATCCCCTTTCGGCCCACCTCTTCCCTTTTTTTCAATTCTGTGGCCTGTACAATGCATTCTTACTTGCATTCAACTCATTTCCTGTTCATTCTTCTACTCCTCTCCTCCGCCACCACCACCTGCCACCAACACCCATTTCCTAGTACTCATTTTGCTAGGTTTTGACTTAGTCTTTCTAAAGAATTAGACTAGTTGTGATCGTCTATAACCACGTGTGAACCACTGCTAGATTTATAGTTATAATGAGGGAAACTGACATGTGTGTTTCTCGGTGTGTGGCACACTTCCTTTCTCACAATTCTCTTCAAGCCTTTCCATTTCCTTATGAATGAGGAATATATGACTCTTTCTGATGGATGAGTGGGATTCCACTCTTGATCCCTTATTCGTTGACTGGCCTCTGGGCCGATTCCTGAGCTATGGTAAATAATGCTGCAATGAACATGATTGTGCTGGTGGCTTTCGTATTTACTCATTTGTGGTCTGTTGGAGTGGAATTCCAGGAGTGGAATTGCTAGGTCATAGGAAAGCTCTATGTTTCGTTTTTTGAGCACCCATGCTGCTTTCCACAGTCGTTGAGCAAGTTTACATTCCCTCCATCAGTGTAATAGAGTTCCCTTTCTGCCACATCTGTGCCTACTTTTGTTAGTGTTAGTTTTCTTGATAGTGACCAATCTAGCTAGGCTGAGGTGAAACGTGATGTTGTTTTGATTTACATTTCTTTTTTGGCCTGAGTTGATAAACGGAATCACATCCAACTTTAAAGTTTCTACTGACAAAGGACATAGATAACAAGCAAAATAAGAAGAACGATGACAGAATGGGAGAAGATTTTTTTTACCAGCTATCCATCAGATAAGGACCTAATATTCAAAATATACATAGAGCTCAAAAAATGGAATTCTCAAAAAATAAACCCTCGAAGAAACAGCAACTCAATAAATACATGGGCTAATGACTTAAAGAGAGACTTCTTAGAAGTCTCTTCCAAGATAATAGATGCATGAAAAAATGTTCAGTGTCTCTGGCCAGAAAAGAAATTCATGTTTTTTTATAATGAGTGTGATCCAAAAACAGCTAGTGGCCAAAATGTGTTTCTTAAAAGTCGAATACAAAAGATAATTCCTTTCGTTTTGTTTAGAAGAATAATGTTGGCATGAACATCAGTTATATAGATGGCATGTGGTGATATTAAGTCTGGGTGAGGGTTGCTGCTTATTCCTTGGTGTGAGAAAGATCAGAGCACCTATCAGTGCCTATGCCAATTATTACCTCTTTGTAAAAAAAAAAGTCATCTTTAGTTGTCATGGGATTTTGTACTTGTTGTGAGCTTTGCTGGATCATTTCAATCTGAAGCAAACACGTTTTGGTACAGATCTATGGTGGCAAAAGTAGCAAAATTACATGAGTATGAGATGAGTAATGTAACAGTTTGAAAAATACAGCCTACAAAATAATTGACACATCAAGTCACACTTTTATCAGCTCCAGGAGTTTCATTTGTGTGTGTGTGTGTGTGTGTGTGTGTGTGTGTGTGTGTGTTGAGTGATATGCTAGCATCTCTTTGCAAGTTCCAACAACACGGCTTAGTATCACAATCAGTATAATAGCTGCACCTTTTGAGATGCTGCTGTCTGTTGATCCAATATGATACAATTTTTCAGAGTTAACTTGATTAAAGACAAGGAAATGGAATTCATGTCACATCAAGAACAATGCTTCAAGTTAGTACAGGACATTTTTACTTAATTTAGTACTTTCTTCTGAGTTTTTTTGTAAGTGTTAGGGTTATGTGGTATTTTATGCCTTACAGAATGATTTGATTCACTGAATGTTTTTCCTGTTATGTTGAGAAAAATTTCCCGAGTTAGAGAAGCAAAAAGATAACTAGATGTCGGATCAACCTAGGTCATCCCACAATTCCTATTCAAACTCTTCAGTCCCTGTGATATACACTGTGTTGTTCTGATTAGAAGTCCCTTGATACTCTGCAAAAAATTCATACACAGTTCACTTCAAAATGTGGTCTAGAGGCCAGCTTCATCATCACAGACTCTCTGGATACTAACTTACAAACGTGGCCATTGAGAACGGGCTTTTAGAACTTGCACAGCAATTTGACATCACCAAGACTTTCAGCCATGACATCTCTGGACTCCCTTTTAGAAACCCTACAGAGTGGCTCAGGTGTTATCAATCCATGGATCTCACGGCAAGAGTCGTTATCCAGTTAGGTATCAGTCTTAGAGCTGAACTCCATATGTCTGCATTGGGATGGAGATTAGAAAGCAAAGAATATGATTGCTCCTCACAGATCATGTGGGAAACATGAACACATCATTTGTGAAAACTGTGTCTCAGATCCCTTCTATTTCGTCTTCTTATCATAACAAGAACACTACCATCATCATTTTATTCCATCAATATTCTGATATTTGTCCTCCCCCGACATTGGTTTCTACCAAACAGTTATACACTTAAATTCTAAAGGGCTAGATCCTCATTGTGGACTGATTTCTGTTCAAATCACGCTTTCTCTGGCAGTTAAACTTTCACATTCGACCTTGCTTTCTAATTCTTAGAGACAATAAAATACACTGGCAAATGGCTATTTCTGTTGTTGCATTTAGAAAGTATTTATTTGCTACTAATAATTTTCCTAGACATCATTCATGAGTCATTCAAATTATGCTACTGCAGTTACCATTTGTATGTTGATGTGCATGTGTGCACATATGCACGTGCGTGTGTGCATATGCAGAGGCATGTGTGAATGTTCCTGGGCATGTGCGTGCATACATGTAATCATGTGTGCTCTGGAAAGTATGTGTGTGTATACTCAAGGAGGAGAGAAAACAAGCCTACAGCTTGGAGCTTCCTGGTTTTATTTCCTCAACCATTAGAAAACATGAACAACTACTACTGTCATTGTCTCCCTGGGAGGAAGTAATTATTTCCACTGATTTTCAGGACGTGGACAAATTTAAACTCTATGGTTTTGTACAGTTCTTCATAGAGAGTTTGAATTTAATTAGGTGATAGACTTAGGCAAGTAATTTACCCCTCAGAATATTTCATTACTTACCTAGAAACTTTTCCTCAATGTTTATGTCATACAATTTGTTGGGAAGTTTATAAATTCACATACATGCATCATTTAGCACAAAGCTGAAGTATTACTGTTATTATATTACTAATAAGGTGCTTCAACATCCATAGTTTGCAATACTGTAATCGATAAGAAAAGAATACTTCTGGTTAGAATCCAGAGAGATTGGAGTTTGGAGGATAATAATTTAAAAATTTATTATTATGACTTTTATGCTTTACTAAGAAGTAAAAATGAAGGGATAATGAACTTGAATTTTTCACTAGAATGCCAGGAAATTGGTTCTTTGGAGCAATTAATTATATCATTAAAATGGATGTTTAAATAATTATGAAAATGCAAATGTGCTTTTAATGCATATTACTGAAATGAAACACATCTGATTCACAGAATATTTTTGCATTTTATATTACTTAGTAAGCATTCTTTTGCTTAGATCTTGTGAAACTAAGAAACTTTCATCTATTTTTAGCTGGTTAGTAGTTGAATGATTTCTAATCCTTGAGTTGGCAAAAATCTCTAATGTGTGTACCTGCCACAAACACCCCAAACATGCTCCCCAAATGACCACACCACTCAAATACAAACACCTCACACAAACACACACACATCTCCCCACCCGCACCCCAAATGCACACTCCCCACACAAACACACTCTACACAAAAAACAAACACCTTACACATAGCACACGCGTACAAACACCTCCTCACAAATACTCCAAACACACTCACCACACAGATACACACCATACAAATACAAACAACTCACATAAACACACATATGCCCACAAACCTCAAATACTCCCCACACAAACACACACCACTCAAATATAAACACCTCACACATAAACACAGACGCACACACACACTCCTCCCCACAAATACAAAATACACACTTCACACACAAATGAGCACACATAGGCCCTTCCCACATAAATGCATACACACACACATACAGACACAAGCATTCACACACACACATACACACACAGACAGAGTTGGGTAATTTTATCAATGGAAGCAACTAGGTCAAAATTAAAATCAGTTGATTGCTAGGCATTATGCATTTCTGTAAGAAACAAAGACTTTTTCATAGAATCAACTGCTCTTAGTTATAAATACAATCTAGAAGGCAGAGGGTATATGAGAAACATGTAAGTCACAATTTTGCTTTTAACTTATTTACATTGATTCTGTTTATAAGATCTTTCCCCAAGGACCTCTGCTTTTTTTAAGTCACAAGCCCAGGACTGGACCGGTTTAGTTGCATGGTTGCCTGCTTTCCAGAGGCCTGTTACCTAGCAACTGTGCTGAGGAGACTTTCTAGCAGGGCAGATCTCACAAGAACTCAGGAAACAAGATGACACTGCAGACAATGGAAAATATTTTCTGACTTGCTAAAAAAAAAGGTGGTTGGGGTGGGGGGACAGACAAACTTGTTATACCATACCTATGGATTTGTTTTTTCTAACGATAGTGTTTAAAAACGTGCAAATTTCAATGGATAAAAATAGCCACTGGCAAGAATCTAAAATTCCCATCCTTGCGAGCTCTGTGTGTGCCTTGAGGTAGATAAAGGGACTGGTGTGTCACACCATGGGGGAGGTACCCGGCCCATGAGGGTTGTCTCTCTCTGGATCAGGATGAGCATGGCATGGCAGGAAACAAAGCAGGGAGAAAAGGCAAAAAGGCCAGGGTCTTACAGTCCCCATACAAGGCCACCTTCCCCCCCTGCCATGACTCAGAGACCTCCAAGAGACCCGACTCCTAAACCTCCTGCCTCCTTCCACGCAGGTGAGCTGGGACACACCGAGAGGGCTGTGGCAGCGGCCTTAGCTGAACCAAACCCAGCAGGTCCTGTCCTGTGCTCGTTCATGCTCATCACCCATTTTACCAGAACGGGATCCTGTTGTCACTGTGTAACAATGGGACATTTTATTTGCCTCTCCTGTTTCAAATGTATGTATTGGCTGACGATACTGAGTTTTACACTCAGTCTGATGCTTCGTTAGATGGGTGCTCTACCAGCTGGGTTACACCCCTTTGCCCTGTTAGCTGTGGCCATTCTTAAACAGGGTTCTGGCTTTTCTCCCAGATTCTCCCAGTTCATCACAGTTCCCTTATTTATGCTTCCTGCTAGAGCAAGGGTAACAGATGTGTGCCATTCTATGCAGATGTATCGCTGCTGTTGTTGAAATGGACTTGTTAACAAACTTTCTGCCTCCCCTTGAGCCACACCACCTCCCAGGCTCCTCCTCTGACTACTATGCCACTATGCCTGGCTGGCCGATTGCATTTTGGGTCTATGCATCTTTCCATCTATGCATCTTTCCATATAACCTTATAGACTAAATGCCATTGCTGGTCATATTTCAGAGATAAGGTCAGTTAAGTTTGGAGCAATGAAAGAATTTAGGTGCCTCCTGTCATGTTCAGTGTCCGTGCTGCTTGATCTATCAGATGGTAACAGAGGAGAAAAACCCAAATCAAACCAGAAACTTTAAGAGGATAAGACGGAAACACAAGATTAAATATATGCAGTATTGGAATAGGAAATACTTTCTTCCATAGAGGAAAAAAATAATAAAATCTCTAAGAACAAATTTTTTATTTGATAATGAGTTATCTTTGTTTGCATCATCAAAACTGGGCTGTGACCCATAGATGGTATTGGCAGTAAGAAAAACATTTAGAGAATAAGGCTTTCTCTTAAAAAAATAGTAAAAACTGCATATTCCTTCCCATCCCTAATCTTGCAAATTAAATCATGTATTTAAATGGAAGCTGGAAAAAATAATTCCTGCCAGAACAGCCAGCCGTCCATCACAATGGTGGGGGAAGGGAAACATAGGCGTCTCCTCTAATGAACAGGAAGGAGAACCAGTATTGAATGAGGTAGTAGTTTCGGCCATAGTTCAATATTTGCTGTATGAGTGTACGCATTTAGCAAATAATATACTGTTGACTCTTTAGCCCTCCCCTACTTCAGAGCCCCATCAAGAAGTACAGCTAGCGCCAGGTGCTGGTGCTTCTCACCTGTGACCCTAACTAGACAGGAGGTTAAGATCTGAGGACCATGGTTCAAAGTCAGCCTGGCAAGAAAGAGATTCATATCTCCAAATAGCCAACAGAAAACTGGAAGTGGCGCTGTGGCTCTAAGTGGGAGAGTGCTAGCTTTGAGAGTAGAAGTTCAGAGACAGTGCCCAGGTCCTGAGATCAAGTCCCAGTTGACCTGCAGGTATCTGGTGAATATGGCTCCCACTCGAGTGAAAATGACGCCATGTGCTCCATGCTACAACCATTCCACAAGCACAACAAGTTGGAGCTAGCTCACTGAGATAACTTCTTGATGACATAGCCATCATGCCTCCAGGGAGGGCATCCCCCCAGGGACAGAGGGACCCCCAGAGCCCGGCAAGACCATGCTGGAGTGAAGCCCACTTCGGCAGGTGGAACGTGACTTCTTTGTCTATTCTTTACATGGTCTCTGTTCAACGTTTGCTGTAGCCACGGCGAGAGTGGAAGCTGCAATGTACTTTTTCCAGTCTAGGTGAAGTGTGTGTACCTACACTCCAAGCTGTTTGCTAAGGACTGTCTTAAACCTTTGTTTATCTTATGGATTTTGTTGCTCTCCATTTTGAATCCAAGGAACCTTGGGTTGTCTAAAATAGCAAGTCTGGGAGGGAAGGGAGTGCAGTGCTTTGATTTGATTCGTGCCATAGCTCAGGCCTATAGTCTGGCTGAAAAAAATCTTAGTAGGAGGAAAGGGCTTTGATGAAGACTTGGAAAGAAGTGTCAGCTTCTGCTACTTAGCTTCAGTTCTTTTTTTTTTTCCCCAGCTCTGCAGGTGTCCAGATTTCTAGACCCTTGAATAGATTTCTGATTGCAAGCAAGCCAGGGCCTGCTGATGTAAAATGATTCTGTATTTGCTAAAGTGATCAATTCTTACCTCTTTCTATTGATTATACTTGCTTGTCAGAAGTCGCACATAATCACATTTACTTCTCTTGTCTTCTTACTATTGACTTCCAGGCATTTTAGTATGACTCCTGGAAACAAAGCACATAGGTAAAAGATTATCTGAAATTTCCACTTTCTAATCCCATCCTCCCTATCTACACTTATTTCCCTCAGAAAAGTAGGACTATGGGATGGAAAGTTTTAGTCTCATAATCTTCCATATACATATCCACTTGTGAGCCAGCATTTCTCCATGTGGTTATTTCTTCCCTCTTGTAATTACCCATGAGAAATTTTTGCACATAGGACTGAAAAAGTGCACGGAAAGGGTACATTTTGGTAAATGGCCTTTCTCCAATCCTGACTTGTTATGAACGTCATTTTTGTAGACTTCAGAGTATGTCCTATTTATTTTAGGGCTTTTGAAAAGCCATTAAATTCACTGGGCTGGGCTGATGCAGTGCTGTCCAGAAGGACTGCTTAAGGACAGTGGAAACATCTAACCAAATCCAATATTGTAGCCATAAACCACAGTGGTGGCTAGATTGATGGAGGGACGGAGCTTCTTTTTGTCTGCAATTTTAATTTATTAAGTAGCTTCACATGGCTAGTGGGGCAGTATCATTTTTGGAGGGCCGTGGGTGGAAGGCCGGGTGCTAGAAAACATGAAGATGCATTAAGAAGTTCCTGTGTGTGCTTCGGTGAGATGCTGGGTTTGAGTCACTGTTCCTGATCTTTTAGCATCATTTCCAAATTTAAAAAAAAAACTGTTGAAAATTGGAAGTATATGTGTATCCTTGTTGGTAGAAAAATATGAACTTGACTTGATGTAAATTCTTTGGAGGCAAGATCCTGCCCAGAGCTACTATGGAAGAATTTAATCTTTTATTTATTTATTTTTCAACTTAGTATAAAGATTCACATATCACAGTGAGAAATAATAGTGCTTTTAAGATCAGATTGTTCCCTAGATGTATTTTATGGACAGGGCAAAATGGAAACCCTTTGTAATACTAATGAGTGCTAATAAAGATGGGTAAATAAATTATTGTAAAATCTGGTATTTGATCCTCAGGAACTGTGTCTGAGGACTGAACTTTTAAAGAGATTTCCAGGGAGGGGATGTTGATGGTGTATTATTAATAAGCTCTGACTGTCATAGAATGAACATTTTCACGATTTTTGTTGGTTTATAGTCCACGAGGACTATGGAGTTATGTTTATATCTCCAACACCATGTCAATGACCTTGGGTACCCGAATATTGAGTCATTGCTCTTGTACTGTTTAGATCTAATATCCACATATCAAGGATACCATGTGCCTTTTGTTCCTTTGGCCTTGACTTATCTCACTCAACAAGATTTGCTCTAGTTTCATCTACTTCCCAGCGAATGCCATTATGATTTTACCTTGTCTGTTGGCTATGTAGAATTCCATTGCACATATATACCACATTTTTTGTATCCATTCATCTGTAGTAGGGCATCTGGGTTGGTTCTGTCATAACCCTGTATATGATGCCATTACTTTTCTCATTTTTTAGTTTTTTTCTTCTACCCGTGGGGATTTAATATACTTTAAATTTATTTTTATCTACAAGTGGATGTAGAAAAGGGTTATAATTTGTCATGCTCGTTAATACCTACAGCGAGTACCTCTTGGTGAGAGTCATCCCTTCTTTCCCTCATTCCTCCTACCACCACTACCACCCCACCCCTCATCCATCACATCAGGTTTTCTGTTTCTTTTCTCACATATGTGCATTAAGTATTAATGTTTATTCATCCACCATTTCCACTCCCATTCATCCACTGCCTTCCCTTTCACAAGGCTTTCGGTTGTCCACTGTTCACGCTCTTAAACTACCTGCTAATTGTTCATAGGGTTGACCACATGTAGAGCACTGCAGGCCCGTGGGCCCGTGGGTCACATGTATGAGGTGGTGCACCTGGGTGTTCACCTCGGAGACTGCATTTTAGGTCTAAGGTACATCTTCTTCTTTTATTGGGGGAGGGTGGGGCTTGAACTCTGGGCCTGGGTGCTGTCCCTGAGCTCTTCAGTTCAAGGCTGCCGCCCTACCCCTTGAGCCACAGCACCACTTCTGGTTTTTAAGTGGTTAATTGGAGATAAGAGTCTCATGGTCTTCAGTGCCCAGGCTGGCTTTGTACCACAATCCTCAGATCTCAGCCTCCTGAGTAGCTGGAATACAGGCGTGAGCCACTGCACCCAGCAAGGTGCACCTTGGTGGAGAATGCATTTTATTAATAGGAAGTGACTTTTGTCCCTATAAAGCGTTGGCTCAAGTTTTACCATGTAAGTAAGGAGACAAGTCCTGCCTGTTTCCACGATCCATTTGCTGGCTACAGTCTTCTTTGGACACCCTTTCATCAAGAGCCAATATTTGTTTTTGTCAGAGAGATGAATTTTTTTGTAGACAACAGATGGTAAGGTCTTGTCTTTTGATCCAGCTTGCCTTTTAATTGGGGAACTAGTTTAATGATACTGAGTGTTAAAATTAAAAGATATCTAGCAGTTCATGCCATTTAAGTTTTATTAGGTTCTTTCCCATTTTCTTCCCTTTTTTCATATTTATGTGTTCATACTTTTTAAGTGTGAAGGTTATCTTTGACAATCTTCTGTAGTGTTGGATTAGTGATGATAAATTATTTTAACTTTTGTTTGTTGTAAAATATGGCTATGTTTCCCATCTGACTCCAGCTAGACTTTTTCAAATGAAGTCTAGTGATTTTTACTTTTATTTAACAAGGAATTTCATTTAAAAAATGCTTCTGTTGATATATTATCTTCTTTTTCCAGCACTTCTTTTAATATATTGGAATGTAATTCAAATTAAATAGAACTATTGACACATCTAAATTTAATTAATATAACATCTGAATTATAGCATGAAGAACAATGAAAATCAAAATAATGAGACGTCTTTGTTAATACACAAAGGATCAAATATGAATACCCAAAAGAATTCAGTTAAAGGGAGAATATACACCCCAAACTGCAAAAAATAGAAGCTGATATTGATAATAAATACTAACCACTCTATCTTAAACTTTTCCTGGTGAGTCACATGCCATAATGAACAAAATAAAGAAATGTTTGAATCTGTACAGCACTTGTGGCCCTAAATAATTCAGAACATGATTATGTGATATAGTGAAAAGATTATTTTAAATTCATCTGGAAATTTAAGTGCCTTTTGATGGAAGGGCCAGTGAATCCTAGAAAATTTTTACTTAATGAAGAATAAAAGACATGTACATAGAAAAATAGCTACCTGAAGTAGATTTGTCCTTTCTTCCTGTCTAGTTTGTGCTGATATTATTAGTATAGTTTTTTTTAATTACCCGTATTCAATGCACAGGTGTGATAAAGAAGCAAGAAACTTGAGGAGATGGGGGAGGCTGAGACCATTGGGGGAGAATGGTGGGTGGGGTGACATTGATCAAAAGGCATTGTAGGGACCGGGAGTTTGGCATAGTGGGAGAGTGATTCCCTAGCATGCACGAAGACCCGGGTTCAATTCCTTGGTACCACGTACTTAGAAAAAGCCAGAAGTGGTGCTGAGGCTCAAGTGGCAGAGTTCTAGCCTTGAGAAAAAAATCCAAGGACAGTGCTCAGACCCTGAGCTCAAGCCCAGGACTGGCAAAAAAAAAAAAAGGCATTGTAGTCATAAGTTGAATTGAAATACTTTTGTACAACTACATAAAGGTAATAAAGGAACTACAAAGTTCTCCAGTATGGTATAATTCTCCCCTAAACTATCCACTTTCAAATTCACAGACATAGCTCCAGAAAAAAAAATGAAGGGAGCCAATATTTTCCTTTTAGCTATTGAAGGAAATTTTAACAGGACTCTTACAAAGATCACACATCTACATTCATTCGTATCCTCCATGTAAGAACCATATTCTGTGCATTACTGAAAGAGAAAGTTAATAATTACATGTGTTATTATATATGTGGTAATCAGCCTTCCAAACGTGCTGTTACAAAGATCTGCCTTATGTTGTGCTATAATACATGTACATATTTTTTCTCAGATTGTATGTTCCAATTTTGGGGCTGAAACTTATGAGTCCCCTGTGGAATCCTAGCACAGGAGTCTCAAGTAAGAGCATTCTGCTTAGCAGCTTTGTTGCATTATGTTCACACAAGAGGCACACACATTCAACAATTATTTTGAGAAATATTGAAATGCTGGTTTTAATGTACTGCTCTTTTAAAATTCAGTACACTTTGCTTGCTTGCTTTTCCTGCAAATTTTTAGATGCTATAGCTATATATTTTTAAATTTTCTTTAAAGATCATATTATATGTTGACAAGCAGATGTGTATGTACATGCATGTGTAGGAGAGAGAAGAAAGAGAGAGTGTGAAGAATAATTATCAGGAGATCCTAATGCTATCCATTTTCATTTATTTTATCTAAGCATAATTTCTTCCATGAAATGTGAGTGAGAAAATTAAAACAATAAAGCACTTAAACAAAGAAAAAAATCACAATGGGGTCTTTCATATGCTAAATATTATTCAAAATATGACTAAGGTCAAAAATTATACAGAGCATTTGCTAACCCACTTCCCAAGTAACGTTTTTGTATTTCAGAATCTTAAATTATGTGTTTTTTAAAATTGTTTTCTAGCTCACTCTCACTGGCAACTCCAATCTTTCATTGCTTACTGTAGCTAAAACTGCTATTTTCTACCTAAGATAATGTGTTTTTCTTAGAATTTTAACAGTACCTTTATTTCTAATACCAGACATAACTGCCCATTGGGGAAGGAGGTTTTCATTCCTGCTTTCAAAATAAACAAGTCTATTCACTTCTCTTTAACTGATATCTGTGGAGGATCTAGTGCTGGCAGCTGGATTTCTGTTTCCCATAGGACAATTCTCCTTGGGGGCGGTGGCTCTGGCCCCTACAAGGATAGCCTGCTCCCCTAACAGCCAGCACCTTCACATGTTCTATTGCCTTCATATACCTGCATTTTAGTCACCATTTATCATCTTTCCTGGCTGATCCTCATCATACTTTGCATCCATGAATCTCAGTCCTTCCAATGTATTTTGGCATTCGTTTTGTCGATTAATGTCACAGTTTTTTTTCATAAGTTGAATTCTCTTATCTCTAGACTAGGTTAATATGGTCTAACCCAGCTTTTAATAATTATGAAGGCCAAGGTTACATGGCTACGCTTTTAGAAAGTCAATACCATTGGATTTCCTACCTTAGAATGGTCTGGACTAAAGAAAGCTTTACACTTTCATGGTGGAGGGGAGGCAGAGGAAAATTCAGTACTTAATCAAATATCCCCATGTTAACGGGAGGCGGGAGAAGGGAGAACTGGAGAAGACCCTCATCCCCCCTACCCCCAACCTAGTTCCTTAGCAGCAGTCTCTTATTGCTAATGTAAAACCATTTCTAAATCAAGTGTGCTTATATGGAGACTTCTGTAACTCATCATTGTGTAATTGTCCAGTCTCATCCTTCCTCATGGTCAACCATTCTAATTGGCTCATTTTATTTCAAACAGATCACGTTGTTTGTGAAGAAGAATTTAAATACGCCATGTTAGCTTTAAACTGTGTATGTCCAGCCACATCTACTCTTATTACACTACTGGTTCATACCTCGAGAGGGCAGTAAGTATTTTTTTCCTTTGAGATAACTTCTTTTAAATTATATAGCCATAAGTACAATTATGTAATATGTACTTATTTTCATTGGTATGTTATCTTCCACCGATGTGTACTGTGTTTTGAAGGGAGTCTAGTGGACAAAATTAACAGTCATTTGATGTCCTGTGTCAGTAATCTTTGAGATAGCTTGTTGCATGATAAATTCTATGCATCATTTCTTCAGTTTAGAGTTATATCATGGTTTTTTTTATTCACAGTTAATATTCCATATGCACATATCATTTTAAAAATAGGATACTAACCATTACTAGTATAAGACCATAAAAATAAGTATTTTCCTAAGGTAGATTTTTATCTTAAAGCTTTGTGATGTGATTAAGCTCAATTTTTAGTTCTGTGATTTTTTTCAAAGCATGCATTTCAAAATAGTTGGGACAAAGAAATATTACCAGAACCATCTTTTATTTGTATTTATTTTAATGAATTTTATAACATGCAGATTAAAAAATTTGGATGACTAAGGAAATACCAGGGAGTGAACTTACTGCTCTTACTTAAAGAGACACATATTTTACCACATTTCATATTTTTCTCAAATTGCTAACTTGATACCACAGACAAAATGTTGAATTTCTAAGTACATATGGATGACTGTGAAAACGTGTTTAGGATCAAATAAATTCTGAAAGTTAATTGAGAGAATTATTAAATGAGCTGGCAATTCAAATCCTGGATGAGCAAAGTTCTTTCTTGGGATTTATATAAAGTAGAATAAATTGCTGATATTAAACCAATAGATGCCTAGTGGTATTTTGAAGTAGATGATAACCTCTACTTGTGTTTTTGCTCAGTAGCCATGGTAAGGATTTCTCAGCAGTGAGTTTCTCCAGTTCTTAATGGGGATATTTTGATTCTGTACATTCACAAAAGTTCAATCTGTTAATAGGGACAGAGAAACAAGAGTATGAATGAGACTTTCTAAAAAATAATACCCAGAACTGTGATGCAATTAAACTAAGTAGTACAAATTCATCGAGACAGCAGTTGACAGAATGAGAGCTCATCACATGTGCTCATCATTTTTCCATACATCTTTGTAATTTGATCAGTTAACTTTCATGCCAAACACCTAGTCCAATTCACTGTTGGATATTCAACTAATACCCCAAGGTCCACTGATTATATCTAATGCAGTACAGACCACAGACTCAACTTGATCTACCTACACAACCCCTGGTAAATATCAATCATTGAGGTAGAACATTGCCAGATTTAAAAAAAAAAAACTTGTACCTGAGATATGTTGAAAAGGAAATTTTCTCTCAAAAGATTAACTTGAAAAATCATTTCACAACTAGGTCACCATACATTTTGTAGTCCACCATTACTTTCTTTGTTAAAGAGTTTGAGATTAAGTCATACACCATCCACTTTACCCAGCAAGATGCACATTACCACTTTGTAATTGCCGAACACCATGAAGAAATCTAGACACGTTACAATCACACTGCCTTATTCATTTCAACCCTGGGCAGTCACAAAACTCCATCTCTTCTTATAGGTTTTCCTACTCAGTACATTTTCAATCCATGGAATCACAAAATGACACGTTTGGTTTGCTCTGGTATCTCTGGCTTGAGACACACGTCTGAAGCTTATCGATGCTTTGTACTACATTCATTTCCGCAGCTGGTTACTGGCCCATGGTGGGATATATCCCATTTCATTTTCCACCATCACTGCTGGATATCCAGGTTGCTTTTCACATGGAGAATGCAGGCATTAGTGTTTGTGTCAAAGTTAATGCATGGATGTATGCTTTGGTGTTGTTGCGTGTGCATAGCTAAGACAGAAGATGTGGATCATATCACCACTCTGTTCATCCTTTCTTTAGTGACGTAGAGCATTGTGTAGATAGGCTGCACTATTGAATTTTTAACTGCAGTGTATTGGGCTCCCAATCGCAGCAGCCATATGGATTTTTTTTTGTGATACCCACCCTGTGCGTGTGTGGTGATACCTCATCTTGTCGTGATATGCAGAGCACTACTTTATCCATCTATTGGTACACAAAGAAGATAAAATTCTGTGTCATCGTTGAATGAAAGCATACTCAGATCCTTTGCCTGTTTTCATCTTCGATTAGTAAGTTATAAGAGGTACATATTCGGGACACATATACCTTCTCAGAGATAAACCATCAGTTGAATACAAATAACCATCCAAACAGGAGATCATTTAATTTAACATTCTAACCTACTTCATTAAATGTTATTTGACAAAATTGTTTGTGTGTGTATGCCAGTCTAGGTACTTAATTGAGGGCCAGGACACTGGCTCTGAGCTCTTTTGCTCAAGGTTAGCACTCTACCACTTGAGCTACATCTCCACTTCCAGCTTCTCAATGGTTAATTTGAGATAAGAGTCTCATAAACCTGTCTGCCTAGAATGGCTTTGGATTGATATCTTCACATTTTACCCACTAAGTAGCTAGGCTTGATTACTGTTGTGATGGAACTGTTGTGTGTCTCTGAGCAATTCACCTCAAACCTAGCACTCTACCATGTTAGCGCTCTACCACACTAAACCACAGCACCACTTCCTGGAGTATTTTTTTTAATCGAAGCATTTCTGTTATGCATTAATTGAGTAGTCAAGATTCCCTAATGAAAAGAATGTTTGTACTTTTACCTTTGAGCATCAGTAGAAATTTAAAAAGCTCCGATATATTGATTTAATAATAAGAGAACAAAGTAAGAAACTGAATTAAGTATTATAATGGGAAATAGCACTGACAAGTCTGGGTGTTTTTATATGCAAGTATTAGAAGACTGCTAATTAAAAACAAAGCAATGAAATAGTATTAAAACTCTCTCTCTTAAAAGTAGTAAGATTATTTTACCATTCCACACTACAATAAATGATTATGTATGAGAATTGATTTTCCCAGGCCATGTGTCCCTTATTATTGATACAATATGTAAAAATAGATAGGCTATAAAGTCAACAAATCTAGCAATGAACCATTTTTAAGATGCATTTTGATGCAGTAGCAGCAGTCCTTGGATAGCCAAATGTCACCTCTTCAAGTGACAGAGCTACCTTGGTGTCACAGTAATCATGGACTTCTCGATTCCATTCTAGCATTGTATAGCTACATCCCTGTCCAGGGACCTTCTTCCTTCTCCTGCTGGGCCTCGCCTGTCTGCATGTGGACAGACAGACTCATGACAAAGACACACACCGAGGCTGCCTTGTCAATGCTTGTCTAAGGGGAGCCAGCCATGTAATAGACATGTAGATGCTTTTCCAATCCTTAGCTCATACTCTAGGATGGCTTTCCAGGCCTGTTCTCCTCTGCTCATCCATGTTCTTTCCCTAGGCATTTCTAGTACTAGGTGGGTTCCAAACACTAGTGATCTTACACATGAGTATTTCTGCTGTTGGCTGGGAGTTCATCCTAGTCTTTCAAGCCTCCCTATCCCCTCCTCATCACTGAGCTCTCCTTGCATTTTATTGCTCAGTGCTTGTGGTGTTGGCAATTCTTTTTTTTTTGCCAGTCCTGGGCTTGGGCTCAGGGCCTGAGCACTGTCCTTGGACTTTCTCAAGGCTAGAGCTCTACCACTTGAGCCTCAGCACCACTTCCGGCTTTTTTCTATGTATGTGGTACCAAGGAATCGAACCCGGGTCTTCGTGCATGCTAGGCAAGCACTTTAACCACTAGGCCAAACTCCCGGCCCCTGGTGTTGGCAATTCTTATTGATAAGCATATTAGTTTCCTTTTTTTTAAGGTAAGGATAAGCTTATTCTTTAGATAAAATTACTGTAATGCCTTGAATATAGATTCTGGGACAATGAAATTCCAAACCACCTGGTCGGTTCAATGGACTCAGTGACATTTTACTCTTACCAAAATTGTCAAACTTTGGCAATTCATATTTGTTCATTCTTTCTTTAACACATCCCCTCCTCCATTTTCTCCTGTCCTTTATTGTTCCGTGCTGATGACCGAACCCAGGGAAATTGTATGGCTAGCCCAATACTCTATCATTGGGCTGTTTCTTTAGCCATTTTCTATTTGTTTTAATGAAATTATTATTGTTATTATCATTACACAAAAGATGTGACTTTTTGGTGTAAGGATTAGTCATTGGGAAAGAACTATATACATGGTTTGACAGAAAGGTAAAGGAGTTTACAGTGGGTATGCCTGTGCTCTGACGAGAACAGCCCTGGTGCTGGAAATTGCTGGCACTCTGGAATCCTGTGAAGAGCTGGTTATGGAACCCACCCAGGAGAAAATGGCAGTCCTGATGACTTGAGACCTATGGCCTCTCAGAACTTTTTCTGTGGTGCTAATAAAACTAGTATCTTCTCATTTTTCATAATGCCATGTTTATATCAATATGCCTGCTCTCTGTCCCCCTCTCTCTTTCTCCATCTGTCTCCCTTTCCCCCTATTTTTTGTAAGCTGGTACCATAGCTTAAACTCAAGGCCTCCCACTCTTACTCAACTAATTGCTCGAAGTAGGCTCTACCACACCTTAAGTCCAACATTTTGCTGGCTAATCTAAGATACAAACTTCTGCATTTTTCTGCCTGGGCTGACCTTGAACTAAGATCCTCTGAACTCAGCTTCCTAAGTACTTAGTTTTACAGGAGTGAACCACCCATGCCTGGCATACATTGTTTTTCTAAATGACATGTAAAGCACAGTACCAGATTTTGTAGGAAGTTTATGTTGTTGGAAAGATGTCAGCCAGCATTCTAGATCACTTATTGTGTGTTCTCATAATCAGAATGGTTCTCTCCACTCCCTCTATCTCTCTAAATGGAATACAAATAAAGGTTATTCAAATAATTCAAGTTAGAGTATTTGCTGTGAGGATGATGGGAATTATTCATATTCTAGAAATGTTCAGAAGGTGCTATCAAGATTTGTAGATCTATTGCATGTAGGATGGGACAGACAGAGAGGGGGATAGGAAGAGTAGACTTCAATTGGACTGAACAACCCAAACTGCTGCCCTGGAGAGCATAAGGAAGATCTTTACTTGGCACAAATTACGTTTGAGATAGATACTTTATTAGAATGTTCACCTTTTGATGGGTATATGAGGTAGAGTTAAGTATGCACTGAAGATGTGATCAAGTGTGGGTCTGATTGTCACCAACATGTGGGTAATTTCTGCAGTCAGCATCTGGGGAAGTCAGTCGATGGAAACCTCCCTGAGGTTTCGATGATGCTGCCATCACAGAAGGTTCAGTTCTGCTGTGTGTTGTATGACTATGTGTCAGTCAGATACTCAGCATCAAAATCAGTCTTGCAATTTGCTGTCAGGTTGGACAGGTTGGGGAAAGCAGGAGAAATGTAAGACCTTATGTGTGATATGTGACAAAGTGAAAGAAACCTCCCTCACATATCTTATCTGTCTCAGTTAGACTATTCAGGGCCTATGCCAAAATGTAGCAATTATCATCATGGCACAGGAATTAATGCTAGCTACTTTATTTGGACACTTCTTGGAGTGATGCTATTCACGAGCATATAGATGTAAATGGCCTCTGAAGTAGTAAAAATCATAGTATGTCTCTTCCTCATGGCTACACTTGGGAGTCACTGTTTTAGATTTTACAGAAAATAGAATGAAGTATATTTTGAAGAAGATGTGTGAGATACCTAAAATGTTGGACCTTTACATTTTCCAGTGGCCAAACATTCAGGCCCAGGAATTATAAGGAAGAGTGCCAAATTGAGTTAAAGGAGGGTTGAAAATCATTAATTTCCTTGAAAGATATCCATGCTTTTTAACATATATGTGGAAGCTAGAGGCTTGAACCTGTAATGCTACCTACTCAGGAGGATGAGATCTGAAGATCTCAGTTGAAAGCAGCCTGAGCAAGAAAGTCATGTGACTTAACTCTAATTAACAACTAAAAAGCTGGATGGAGCTGTGGCTCAAATGGTGGAGTGCTAGCCTAGAGTAAAAAAGCTCAGGGACAGTGTCCAGGCCCTGAGTTCAAGCTCCAAGGTCAGTATGCATACCTGCACACATATGCCTACACACACACACACACACACACACACACGCACGTGCACATAGGTTATGTGGAGGAAATGAATTATAAGAGTTATATGAATTATTTAAGAGTTATATGAGATGAACATTACTGGAAAATGTAGAAGAATAAATGCAGATTTTTAAAAAGTTGCTAGTAGATTTGGATGACAACACAGTCTTACAAAAGTATGTTGAAATGATGTCATTTTACTTTACATTACCAAGACAAGAACACTGGGAATGCTAATGGGTTAGCATTTGATATGGATGCATATTTTATATACTTTAAATGAATTAAAATATGTCTGGATAGGACTGAGGGAGATGTGGGGGAGAAGGATGGAAGGGTTCACATTGATCAGTAGGCATTGTTCACATAAATTGGCATGTAAATTGAAAATTCTTTGTACAACAAGTTAGAGACAATTTAAAAGCTTTAACTTGAGGGAACCAATACTATGTTCCATGAGAAAACACTGAAAATAAGTAGATGTAAGTAGCATTTATATTCTAGCAGGATCTATTTTAAAAAGTTATAATTTTGTAAATATAGTCTTTGGGAGTAATTATTTCATGAGAAACCCTTCATTAATTTACTGAGCAAAAAATATTATTTTCCTCCTCAATGGGATCAAATAGCAGATTTGGATATTTCTGTAATGTCCCTTTTATAAAAAAGAAAATTAACTTAGAAGTACTAATTATCAAGTTTTGAAGAATCTTTTCAAAATATTTAGTATATTACAAATGGAAGGAGCAAAATCAGAATACTCAGTTCATCGTTTTTCTACTTAATTTTCTAAGTTTTAGCAGACTTAACAAAAGGCAAAATATTTAAAATTATAGAGAAGTGATTTGTTCCAATTTTTGTTATAAGCATTAAAATCTAAATGAATTTTAGGATTTCACAAATAATTATTTCACCAGATATTGCATAACACTTTGCAAAATCTGCAACGCACAGTAGAAAATGATTATGTCAAATGCCATGGAGCTAATTTGTGTGTGGTATGTAAATTGTGGTTCTGTGATATTATACAATTGCCAAATTTGTGTTCTATGACTGAATTAACAGTTTTGGATGGATGTTGACACTCTTCCTCAAAAACAAAATTGCATACTTAAAGAAAGTTGAGAAATATTAGCTTAAGATTTATTTCTTTATTGGTCTTTTCTTTTTTTTTTTACCAGTCCTAGGGCTTGAACTTGGGGTCCTTGGGTTTTCTCAAGGCTAGTACTCTACCACCTGAGCCATAGACCAGTGCCAGCTTTTCTGTGTATGTGGTACTGAAGAATCTAACCCAGAGCTTTGTGTATGCTAAGCAAGCACTCTATCACTAGGCCAAGCTCCAGGCCCCAAGATTTATTTAAAAAAAAACACACACACTTTTATTATCTTTAAATAGCTTTTAGACCTATGGAACAGTTCCAAAAAATAGTCAAGAAATTTGCTTACATACCTTCTCCCTGTGCCTTGTTTAATATTTTTATGTCTTCTTTGATTATAGTGCAATTACCATGTGAGGACTTAATACTGGTACATAACTATCTACCAAGTTACAAAATTATTAATTTTTGCCAGTACTTGGGCTTGAACTCAGAACCTGGGCACTGACCTTGGGCTTTCTCAAGCTTAGCACTGCACCACTTCTGGTCTTTTCTGTGTATGTGACAGTGAGGAATTGAACCCAGGGCTTTGTGCACGATAGGCAAGCACTCTACCACTAGGACAAACTCCCAGGCCACAAAATTATTTTAACTTCAGTTTTTGTAACAGTTTGCAAAATAACTATTATTTTAAAAATGGAGGAAACAATCAGAACACATGGTTCATAGATTTTTTCCCTTAGTTTTCAAAGTTTTATTGTAGTTCTAACAAGTAAAATGATTTGCCCACTTTCTAGAAAGTATTTTATCTTTTTGGATTCACCTTTTTAGTTTTTAAAACTACCTTAAGATGTTGTACGAGGGGCAGTCTCAAATCCACGAATCACTTTCTGAGAACTCTACTCATCCCTATCCTGCGTTTTCTAACTCGGAGCCCTTGCCAATGCCCTAGCATATATTATATTTGTTTTCCCTTTAGCTTCTTTCAGCCATGTGGCCATTTCTGAGATGTGATTGTGTCCATATAAACTTGGATGTTTTACACCCTGCATAATACATCAATACAAAGGTATGAATGTATGTATTTCCACTATGGCTGTTAAAAGGGTTGGAAAAAGTTAATTTTCATGAGCTGAGAAGTGATGGCACCTCCTTAGGAATGAACACGCCTCTTGGTTAGGTCTTGCGCATTAAATATCATTCTTCACTAAAATGAGCCAGTGTTCCCTCCAGCTTGGGTTGATATGATGACTAATGCACAAAATATACCAATGCGATCCTGAAAAAACATTCTGGGAACAGGCAGTAAGATAAAATACTGAGAACTTGTCTAATGACCTCAAAACCAGCTGAAAGCGCTGCTAATGTTTAAAAAGGAACGATTTGACCCATCAGTAATGGTAAACTAGAAGTAACAATATGAACTGATGAAATAAAATACAGAGGCCAGATAATGTTTTCTTACTGAAGATTTCCTATCAGTAAGCCAGGCGCCTGAGTCCATCTACTGGTGGAAGAAAGGCAGATATCAGGGCCATTGTGCATCCAGGCCATCCTGCGCAAGTCACCAAGACTCCTGCTCCGTCCATTAGCTAGACTTGGTAGTAAATTGGTTGGCAGAATACAGTCCCAGGATGGGCCTGAGCCATACTGTAAGACCTCATCTAAAAGGTAACAAAGCAAAAGGTGCTAGGTATGTGGCTCAAGAGGTAGAGCACCTACCTAGCAAGCACAAAGAAAAAATGAGAGAGAGAGAGACAGACAGACAGAAGACAGACATTAAGCCGTTAAGCCATTAGGCAAGCATCATGGATAGTAAACTGTGATTCCTTATATGCACACTTATAAATATGAGTGAAAACTTAAGGAGAGACGTAATTGCCTGATCTCGAGTCCACTCCCCAAGGTCTTTAACAACCGTGAAGTTGAGCCCGGTGAATGCCACCTTTGGCAAGGGATTGAGGGAAACACCATCCAGAAGACACTGTGACTCACTGCAACACTAGGAACCCAGCACCCAGGCTTTGCTTCCCTGCCAACATTTTCCAGTCACCTGTGACCCCATTGTAAGGGGTCCCACAAAATGACTGAGTGGCATTCTCTTTGAAGTGTGATAGGAGAGAATGCAAGGAAAGACAAGCTCTACATTTTCATTTGTAGGCATTTTACTCCACTTGGTTTCACAAAGTTTTAAATATTTTGGCTAGTATTTTTTGTGGTTGTTTTTGTTATTTTTGCTGGAAGACTTCACTCAGCAGAAAGCAAACACATATTTGATTAAAACCAAGACCAAGCAAAAGGAAGACAAAGCGCAAACGAGGCATCACTCCAGGGCTTTTGGCCACATGACATCTCCAGTGTTTCTTTGGGGCAAAGAAACAAAACAAAACAAAAATCAGCCATGAGTCCACCATTATCATTTATACCTCAATTACTACTAAGTCTGTACATTTAAACACTGTGATGAGACCAAGATAAAACCTAACTTCATGCTTTGTCACCAGAAAAAGAAAAAGAATAGAACAAAGACCATGCAAAACCCCTAGGGAGAGAAGCAGTGGACAAGGACAACAGAAGGAAGACAGCATGGCCCTTCAATCCTCAGTGCCTCCTCAAGAGCCCCCAGAATCAGCTGCCATGTGTGTGCAAGGGAAAATTTCCTCAAAAGTCGTAGCGATTCTAATGACCATCCTGACTACCAGAATGGAAAAGGAAAAAGTAGCAGCCTATGCCCGAACGTGCTATCTTTTGTCCCCTTGGAAGTTTCACACTGGGGACAAGGTGACAGGGGACTGCGTCTTGTCATTCTGCAAATCCAGCCCAATCCCCTTCCTCCTGTGGATGGATGAGTCGAGGAGAAGATGCACCTTGACTTCTCCTTAGAGTGAATGGAGACATGTGCAGATTAATTTTAATATGCTCAGTCACTTTCTATCAGCTGATTTTCAGAAGACAATTTTCATATAAGTTTGTAAAATCGGAACTTTTATTTCTTGGAATATATATGTTTCCTTTTGTGTCAGTGTCTCTCATACTATTAGAAACACACACACACACATTATTTTTATATTTTGATCATTCGTGGGGTTTGAACTCAAGGCATGGGCTCTGTTCCTGAGCTTTTTGTGTGCAAGGTTAGCATCAACTACTTGGGTCACAGCTCTACTTCCATCTTTGTGTGTGGGGGGGGTATGGTGTATGGTATGGGTGTACATGTGTGTATGTGTTTGTGTGCGTATGGCATATGATGTGCGTGCGTGTGTGTGTGTGTGTGTGTGTGTGTGTGTGTGTGTGTGTGTGTGTGTTTATTTGGAGATCAGTGTCCCAGGAATTTTCCTGTCTAGACTGGTTTCAAACTGTGATCCTCACATCCCAGCCTCCTAAATAACTAGAATTACAAGCATGGGCCACCCGTGCCTGACTAAATTACATCTTTATTCTTCCTAAGTAGTTGTAGAAAAGAGTTGCCATATAAGATATTATTTTCTAAGTCCCATGTACCTTGTTGATGTCACCCTCATTCTCCCTCATCTTGGCCAACCTAATTCCTGCCCTCAATTGTCCTAGTTTTCTGGGACTAGCTCATTGTCCAGAGTTGTCCTCCTGGAACTTCTTCCCCGAGGGCCACCTCTGGTTGCTGTAACATTATTGACCTCAGGACCTTCCAGGCAGCGAGTGTGTGTGTGTGGGGGGGGTGGCTTTATCAGAGTAGAACTGTGGGTGTGCTTCCATGCTTCCCTTTCGAGTGGTGATATGTATGTTGGAGATGGAGTGGTGGATCCATTGCTGTACATAAATAGATGATACATAGTTGATACACAGGTGAAAGGCAGATAGACAGATATCTTTTCTGTGCCAAACGTGTGTGTGTATGTGCGTGAGTGTGAGTGTATTTGGTGAGAGTTTGTCTTATCTTGCTTCATGTATCTCGCAGGCCTCTGCTTAGGGAGTTGTATGGATGTGGGACTGACTTTCTGTGGCCAGGCCTCTGAACTACAAGGAAAGGGGGTTCCTCTCCCTGCAGTCTGCCCCCTTTCCTTGCTCTCTGCCCGGGGCCTCTCTCCCTAATGCCTCTGGAATTTGTGCAGCAGTTCACTCTGGACCTTCTGGGTGAGACCAGCTCAGTCTCACCCTACCGCTCTGCTCAGTGCTCCATGGACTGGGTGATGAAGCTGCCCCCCAAATACGGCACCCTGCAGCTTCCTCAAGAGAAATGCTTCTCCTGACAGTTCCCGGATGCTGGCCCTCCTGGGTGACGCTGGCTCTCTCCAGTGACACCTCTCTCCAGCTTGCTGTGTCCTCGGATGGCACTTCCTCTGCGTGCCCACGTCTCCTCTTCTTTCCAGGATGTATGTCAGATGGAAGCAAGGCTCACTTGCCCAGCTTCCTGTCAACTGTCACATCAGTTACACGGCCCAACTCCGAATGCCATCTCATTATGTGTTACAGGGGATTCAAGCTCTCACATCAGGATTTTTGGAGCCACAGTTCACCCAGAAGCTCTGTGGAGGTGCCAGGAAACCCATCCACGATTTTTCTTCTCTACAGAAACCCGGCTTCTTTAACCCGTGAAATTAAGAAAGGCGGTGTGGTCTGCATGTTCCTTGTGGCCCTTTCTCCATCTGTTTCCCAAACATCAAATGACAATTAAATACTACAAGGCTGGAGATGAAAATGAAGGCCCTAAATCGGGAGTTGTGCCTCACACCCGTAGTTCCAGCTACTCAGCAGTCTGAGGTCTGAGGATCCAGGTTCAAACCCAGCCTGGACACAGAAGTCCATGACATTCTTATCTCCAGTTAACGACTAAAAATTGAGTTATATTAAGGGAAAATGACATACTCTTAAACTTTCTCTTCTTATTACTGGTTTCTTTTTGATAAGCTGAGGTGTACTGGAGGTTTGGGCAGGAAAATATCAGCAGCCATATGTGACCTGAGAAACAATGTCCGAAGCACACTCACTGAAAGGTCAACTGGACGGCCATTGTATCAAGTGCATTGTAGGAAATGTGTACAGCCTCAAAACCTCTCCATGATCAGCCTTTAATCACTCACATTCCCAGCCTAACTAGATCTTCACTTCTTTCAAGCCCTGTGTGCTCAAGTCTAATTTATTTTTACATCCATATCTCCCCTGGGTTTTGTGCACATATAGCACATTCTCCAAATAACACCATCCTAAATAGACTTGGAGCTCCTGCCTTCCCTGTGCCTTCCACATCCCTTCATCCTTTCCTGCCGTCTTCCTAGATTTTGTTATATCAAAATTCACTCTTCTCCTCACTATTTTTAAACTCCCTAATTTAAAGTGATTTCTCCCTTCTGTAAACGTGCACACAATTTTTTCTGTCAGGGCATGCGTTGTGTGTGGTGTTGTTTTATGTGATTAAGGTTTTGCTTTCTTTTCCCCCTACCTAATAGGTGATGATTCAACTAAATGTCGATAACATATTCAACATTATTTTTGATTTTATAATTTTTTAAATAACCTAGGCAGTCAATACTCAGTGAAATAAATTAAGATGATTCTTAGAGGGTTCTGGTTCAAAATATTTCATGGGCCATAAATGTGTGTTTTTGTAATCCATCATGAGACTCTATCAAAATAATAACGGCAAAGTAGACTCATAAGACCTCACTGTGTAAAATTAAGTGCAAGGGTGAAGGATGTTAATGCATTTCTGAAATAAGACCTTGAGACCAGAATGAAGCTGGAGAGTGATATGGCAGGGTGGCATGCCAGCCCCAGTGAGATTCTAGGGAACACGATCCCCAGAAAAACAGATCACAGGAAAATTAAATCTCTGTATGCAGAGCAAGGACGGTCCTCTCCTTAATTCACCACAGTGTCAATTCCTTGCAATTACGTCTAGTCAGAGATTTACTACTGGGAAAAAAGGAGATGATTCTTCTAAAGGGAAAAAAAAACAAACGGTTTAAAGTATACGCTGGGAAGTGATTTGAAGGTGGGACTCAGCGTTAAACAATCTGACCCTTTCCTGCCCACTCAACACTGCATTTCACCAAACCATATTCACCGGGAAAGAAATCTCTGAATTATCCCAGGTCCCACCTTCAGAATTCTTATTTGTTGACTGTCAGCATACAAGGTGGAATGGGGGTGCATTCAGTAAGGTATATTTTTGGAATTGTGGAGAGCCCGTTGGGAAGATTTTTAGCTTTGTCCAATACCCAATGGTAAACTTTTTTCTCTAGAAAGCTTCTTCGAAGCTTTAACATTTGAAAGGAGAGCCAACTGAAAAGAGCATCCTTCATACAGATTAGAGATCCGAACCTTCAGATTTGACTGCCCATTTTGCTGTTTTTCAGTATTATGAGGTTTACAAAGGAACTGTCGGTAGTTTGCCAGAACCATTAGGTGAACACAAACATTAGCCTCTGTCTAGGCCACACCGGAGGAAAAATTCTCACAACCACACCAACTGCAAAACCAGGCAAGGGGGCAATGGGTACTCAACCTTGGTGAGCAACACTTCCTCTTCAGGGTCTGCTGGCACACAAAGGAATCTCTCTGACCTGCCAGTTTCCTCATTAGGCTCATTCCCTAAATAAAGTTCATGAGGGGACTGGATGACCAGTTGTGGGTGCGGGCAGCGGGGGACGCAGGCGTGACGCCACATACACGCAGAGTTAGGATGTGTCCAGATGTTGTTTTCGTTATGGTAAGGAGAGTTCGCATTCTTTTAGAATACATCAAATAATGGTGTGGAGAGAAAGCAAATACCTTCTCGGTTATAAGTAGTTTTAAAAGAAATAGCAGCTAGGTTTAAAAGAAATAGGGCTGAATGGCAGCCATGAAGGTGGCTAGAACTGTCTCCCTCTTTCTCAGCATGGAGGGAAGGCAGCGGGGGGGGGGGGGGGGGGGCGGGGGGCTGCAGAGGACAAGGCCCTGGCTGGGAGGCTAAGCCCTTGGCTATTGTTAATTACGCATCAGAATGACACAGGCATGGGAGAAAACCCCAGTGAGTGCCTTGCAGGGTTTGAGTTGATTTCCTCAGCTGATGGGAGCATGGAAGGCAGGACACAGCAGGTTTGTGTGAAAGCAGAAGAACCATGAAAGGGAAGCAGAAGCAGCCTGGAAGGGGCCAGGTGTCCCCCAGGGCTGGAGGGCCAGGGTCCCCTCACCACCTCCTGCTCTACACAGGGCCTGTCTCCTGCCCCTCAGTGGGTGCCTGACTGGCCCAGGGATGCACAGGCGCTGGAGAGGTGTGTCCTGACTGTCCCCCTGCTCTTCAGGCCTTACCCCTAAATGCCCCTGTCCACCCTCTGTCTGCAGCCAGTCCTGGCAGCCCTGTTCTGCTTAGCCCCGCGGCCTAACTTGGTCTCAGAGTTGAAACAGGGGTTCTTTCTTCCCTTTGTAGAGGGCACCCTCCTTCATCTGTGCACTCAGTTCTGAGTGCCAACGCGAGGCACCGCTGGGACCATCTCACTCTTCCCCACGGCCCAGGCAGTGACTGCCCTCAGAACGCACACTGCCAGGCCAGGCTGCCTCCAGGCTGTGCTTGCTTCCCCTGGCGCCTTTGCCTGCAGTCATTCAAATACACATTATCTGTCGTGGACACCCAAAGGCGGTGCCACTTATTTTGTAGTTTAACTTGTAAGTGAATGTCCAATACCCTTGTGAAATATCGTAATGCACGTGTGTTTGTAGAAGAAAAAGGACCTTGTAAATAGGTAAGTGGAATCAGGAAGACATACCCAGAGTATGAAATTGTATTCCATGGGGTTGACTCTTTTAGTCCTTTGTTTTAGACTTGTTAGATTTACTTTTAGTCAATAAAAGAACGTTAATATTGCCTTAAGGTCGAATCTTGGGGAGGAAATTTTATTTTGCTTATTTAAAAATGGACTTGAATGGGGGCCGGGAGTTTAGCCTAGTGGTAGAGTGCTTGCCTAGCATGCACAAAGACCCAGGTTCGATTCCTCACTACCACATTCATAGAAAAAAAGCCGAAAGTGGTGCCTTGGCTCAGGTGGTAGAGCTCTAGCCCTGGGAAATCCCAAGCCCAGAACTGGCAAACAAACAAACAAACAAATAAAGACATGTGATTTTCTTTTCCTAAGGCAAAATAACCTGCATAATGTTATATGATGCCTTCTATTATCTACTGAAAATGTATTTAATGGTAAAGATATTTTGTGACAACACGTTCTTAGTTTCCTTGCTGTAAAATTACTTTAACTTGATACCATGGATAAGTATATAAGCGCAGAATTAGATAATACTTGTCTGTTTCATTAAATTTGTAATGGACTGTTTAGCATGTGTTTAGAGACATTATTTATGATTCAGAAGAACAAAATGTATCAGAGAAAGTAAACCCAGTAATTATAACCCAGAGGTATTTAAAACAACAAATATAATATTTCCAAGGAGGCAGACTCCCTTTATTGATTGCCTTTTAAACCTTTAAAGGAAATGTTTCAAAATAATGCCCTTGTTCTGTAGCTTTCCTTTAGTATGACAACCTTTAAAACATATAAGCATTAAGAAACCATGAAAAATAAAAATAAAAATTTACTTTCTGACATCTGTTAGCCTGAACTGCATAAAATCAGACCACTTCATTTTTTTAAAAAGACTTGGCAGTAGAACAAGGTTTGATGATATTTTAAAAAAGATGCAAACAACATGGCTGGCCAGGATAATTCACTATGCTATTTGAAATTAGAACAGACTATACAACATAATAAGGTTTCAACATATTGTATCCAGAGCAGAAAGTTCTGATTAATTCATTTATTTCTCCCTGTGACACAATTTGATATGGAGGAATACTCAAAAACTCAAATTCTTTCACTGAAAGAATTTGTGTACTACGCACTTGTGTAGAAACAGACTGAAGTAATAGTAGCTCTTACCCCAGGTTCCATGCCATTTACTCTGTTGAAGCAGAGACTGGTATGTGAGTTCATTTGTTTTCTGGTTATACATATCAATTTGCCTTGATGGATTAATGAGAAAGTGTTTGAGAATTTCAAACACATTACCTTGTCAGAATTGAGTTATACATGATCCAAAATTAACTAGGCAAGTAATGTCTCTAAGTTGGAAATAATAAACAGAATAGAGCATATTTCTTAGAAATCAATAGCTATGTTGACAGGGACTCTCACAAGTCCTGGGTTTATTGATTGTAGTCAGTTGATTGTAGCTCTAAAAGAATAAAGAAGGCCCAGAGACAGCGCCCAGGCCCAGAGTTTAAGTCTTACAACTGACTACATGAAACAATTAATTAATTAATTTTGGCTAAAATATTTATTATAAAATATTATCTCAAGATTTAAACACTTGATACCACACATAATACCTCATAATATATACGTATATGTATATATATAATAAAATTAGGTAGTGAAATTCTTAACAAAAAAGAATAAAGTAACCTGCTTTATCTTCCAATCTTCCGACCCTTCTATAAAAAGATGATCAGATGAAGGGATAAATGGACAATGCCTGTGTTTTCCACCCCAGCCAAAGGAAGCAAAGATCAGAGAACTGCTAATTGTTCTGAGAAGAAATCGTTCACTGGAAAGTAGACCTAGCTTCTCAATGCCGGCGAGACACCCGCTTCTGTAATCTTGTGTCTTTTTGAAGAAAAAAAGAATAAATAAAAGAAGGCAGGGAAGATAAAAACCAAGCAAACCTCTCTCTCTCTCTCTCTCTCTCTCTCTCTCTCTCTCTCTCTCTCTCTCTCTCTCTCTCTCTCTCTCTCTCTTCTCTCTCTCTCTCTCTGTCTCTCTCTCTCTCTCTCTCTCTCTCTCTCTCTCTCTCTCTCTCTCTCTCTCTCTCACACACACACACACACACACACACACACACTCACAGCAGTAGAGCAGCACACATGTCCATGGCAAAATGAAAGTTCTGAAAAGTATGAGCTAAGTTGTTAATATTCCATACAAGGTGAAGAAAACTCAGGATTTTTTGAAGTCTGTGGAGAAATCAAGGCATCAGGACTTCCCGCGCTGAGTACCAGCACCACTACCCCCAGAAGTCATCTTCATGTCTCACCAAGGTAGCCAGCACTTGGTCATCATCACAGTGACCACCAATGGCCAGTTACTCCAGAGATCTCCCACTGCCCAGGGAAACCACGCCCGAGGTAGTGTAGTTAGAAACTCACAGTGGGTAGCCCGGCACTTGAACCTGAACATGATTTAAAAGAAGTAGTGCAGGGTCATAGGGGAGCTCTATGGTTAGTCTTTTGAGGAACTGCCATACTGCTTTCCATAGTGGTTGAACGAGTTTGCACTCCCACAGCAGTGTAGTAGTGATCCCTCTTGGTCACATCCCCTCCAGCATCTGTTGTTATTAGATTTCTTGATCCTGGCCATTCTAACTGGAGTGAGGTGGAATCTCAAAGTTGTTTCTATTTGCATTCCTTGTATGACCAGAAATATTGAGCATTTCTTCATGTGTCTATAGGCCATTCTTATTTCTTCTTCAGAGAAGACTCTCTTGGCCCATCTTTTAATGGGATGGTTGTTTCTTTGGAGATTAGTTTGGGAGTGATTCAATTTTTTGAGCTGTTGATATATTTTAGATATGAGGCCTTTGTCTGTTTTATGTTTAGTGAAGGTCTTCTCCCACTGTGTGGGCTTTCTATTTAACTTGCTAGCTATGTCCTTTGCCATGCCCCTCAGTTGATGAGTGGATCAACAAGATGTGGTATTTATACACAATGCAATTCTATGCTGCTGTCAGAAAGAATGACATCGCCCCATTTGTAAGGAAATGGAAAGACTTAGAAAAAATCATATTAAGTGAAGTAAGAGATTCAAGGGACATAGGCTCAATGGTTTCCTTCATTTGTCATAATCAGTAGAAACCTTGGGCTCTCCTAGCAGAGATTTACAATAGAACAAAACCTAGACACATAAGGCCTTATAGAATGAAGCTAAATGAAAGGACCTCTAGGATATAGAAACAAGTCATATAATGAGTGCTTGTTGTCCTTAATATATTATGTTATCGCTCATTTCTTTTGCTGTCCATTGGTTATCTTATCTTGTTACAGTATTTTACCTGGTTATCTGATATATTGTGTGTGTATATATATATGTATATATATGTATGCATATTTGGTTATTTGAAGTTGGATAGGGAAGGGGGGAAAACAAAATGAGGGATGGGGGTGGAGGGAGAGAAATGGGGACCAGGACATGAGAAAGGGTATCAATGTATGTGAAGTAATGCACCTTCTCTCTGGTGAATATAATGTAACCCTTCTATTAATTACAATAAAAATATATGAATAAAAAAAGAAAGAAAAGAGGGCTGGGATGTAGCTCCGCGGCAAAGCCCTTGCCTAGCAAGTGCAACGTCCTGGGTTCGATCCCCAGTGCCAAAAAAGAAAAGACAAAACAAAATGCAGTTAAAAAAACAACAACAATAACAACAACAAAAAAAAACCACCCCCTGGCCAGGTGTTTGGCCTAGTGGTAGAGTTCTTGCCTAGTATGCACCAAGACCCAGAAGTGGTGCTGAGGCTCAAGTAGTAGAGTTCTAGCCTTGAGAAAAATCCAAGGATAGTCCTCAGGCCCTGAGCTCAAGCCCAGGACTGGCAAAAAAAAAAAGAAGTAAGGCAGGCATTTGCATGTCTGAAAAGTACAGTCTTGACACTGCCCTGGGTCTGTTGAATTACTTTCTCCATTGAGATGTTCATTTAAAGTTTATGATGAAAACAATCACAGATATAAGCTTCTTTTTCCCCTGTGGCCTTCCCACCAAACTATTTACCAAGGTTTTTTTTTTAATGACTGTGGTACTGGATGCCTGAATTCTGAACCATGGGATTTTCTTTATTTGGGAGAGAGTAGAGACATAATTCAAGGCAGCAACCTCAGAAAGCTACGGAGTAGCAATCTCCAATATTTCTTCACGCAATGAGGCATTCTTTTTGGTTCAAAGTACGTAGTAAATCTGTGGACATTTTTTTCCCCATTGAATGTTCATTTAATTGGTATAAACACATTTTAAATCTTCACTAGATAGCTTTTCATAATTTTTATTGGCTTCCTATTTTGTCATTTTTTGTTCCTCATGTCTTTTTGTTTTTGCTCTCTACTGTTTTACTTAATTATAATGTCCAATTAGTGTAACATTATACATCGACAAATCATCATTCTTTCATTTGAACAGAATAGGAAAGTTAACTATTTAGATCCTGAGAAGAGTTTTTGTTAAGGAAAAGGGAATTTCAAATAACTAGAGAAGTAGCGCATTTGAAACTGAACATAACATTATTAAACTCATTTGTATTCATAACAACACATTAACCAAAGCACCTTCTGTGTGTCAGAAGGGATGTGACATAGAGTGTTTACCTGCAAATCCAACATGATCCTTTTTTTTTTCCTAGAGATAATTTCCCAGGGAAACAGAATAGCACTAATTAGTACAGTGTAGAGATGCAGGATTATAAAGTACAGGCACTGCTGCCAAACTGAGGAAGACATGTTTAAGAGGAGGGTCAAGGCTGGGAGTGACTTTTCAGGGAACAGCAGGTTGGAAAGCTATGTATGAGCTAGTGTCTTTGTTCACAGAAATTCAAGACTGCTCTTGCCTGGAGCACAAGAGATAAGGAGGACGTGGATTGATGAAGCCTTACAGTCACACTGTAGGTCAGGATGACTGTTATAATCAGAAATATCTTCAGCTTTAACCCAATAGAGCAAGGAAGCCCTTTAAGCCTTTTCAATAGCATAGTAAAGTTAGTGAAATGGACTGACTTTCAAGTACCTTTGCAAATAGCATATGATACCTGTGCTTACTTAGGAAATTTATTATGTTTTCCTCAGCTCCTGAAGATAATTTGCTATGACTGGATCAGGATAGCTCATACATCCATCTCCTCAAATATTATCTTCTGTGTATATTGAGAATCTTTGAACTCTTTTTCTTTTTAGGACAACATAAGTGAACTTGAAATGATCTGCACTGGAGGCAAAGTCATATTGTTATGTGAAGTTAACACGCACTTTTTTTTTTTTGCCAGTCCTGGGCTTTGAGCGCAGGGTCTGAGCACTGTTCTTGGGCTTTTGAGCCACAGCACCACTTTTGGCTTTTTTTTTCTATGTATGTGGTACCAAGGAATCGAACCCCAGTCCTCGTGCATACTAGGCAAACACTCTACCACTAGGCTAAACTCCTGGCTCCAACATGCACATTTTAAAGGGAAAGATACCAAATGTTTATGAAGACCCACCTATACTGTCTCTGATGGATTTCTTGTAAGGACAAACTTAGTTGCACTGTTGAATCTGTGAATTCTTATTGTACTTCATACTTCACACTTAATATTTCTCTGTGATGTTTTTATAAGTATTGGTGCTTTCATTTTCATTGTTCCTTCATTATGTGGATGTTTCTTTCTTTGTTTATCTGCCTATATTTTGGTGCACATGATTATTTCAGGTCATGAACAAATACTTTCACCTCCTTGAGAAGAAAGCATGTCTGCTCATAACCTTCAATCCCAATTCTTTCTTGCCAATTTGTAATCACTCAGTAAAGTTTCCATGCTAGGAATGGGACGTAGTCAACAGTATTTAGTAGAATTGCTGTATCTAACAGTTTTTTCCAACAAAAGATCTAAAGGGCAAAATTTAGCATACTGACCCTTAGCAGACTGCAAAGATTCTCTCTTGCCTATTAAATAAGCCACACAGAATGGAAACCCTCAAGAACTGATTCTTTCTGAGGTGAAGAGTACCAACAGGCACTTCACAGCAGATTAAAAAAGCAATGGGTGTAAGCAGATTCATCTGAACTGTCCTTGTTTGACCCCATTTCATTGCTCTTCTCTTCCATGGCAATACCCATTCCTCTTTTCTTCCTGTTCTCATCTCAGCTTCTGGAATTAGATGGTTCTCTCCATTAGCTGTTGAAATCCTTGAGTTATACTGCACTGACCCCATGTTGACTTTCAGATCACACCTACACACTCAAAAAAATCTTGATAAAATTCCAACACTATCATTTTACGTTTTCAAACACTCAGATGACTTTTGATTTTTGAGTATCTTCCTGCTAAGTGATTTCAGGGCTCACAAAAAGATAATGTTACTTGTGTTCGTTAAAAGCAATAATTGTCCACCAAGAGAAATCACTCTTAGGAAGCAATGATTAGAAGTAGCCACTTGCAATCAACAGTCCAAAGTGTCTGGTTTTATTGTTTTGCCTATTTCTTCCAATATAGTAACATAATAGAAGAATGAAGAAAGGCTTGGAGGTGAGTTAACCGGCTTACTAGACAGATCAATCATGGCTCCCAAGAAATCACAGAAGAAAAAATAGAGACATGTAACACTTACTGAGGGCCTTTTGTGATCCTGATGTCTCTGAAGTGATTTCCTGGCTTTATCTCATTCTATTTGACATAACCAGATGTTCATTGTTGTTTACAGAAGAGATAGAGACTCAGACTTGTGATTTAGGTCACGCAGTTAAGTTTCACTTTGACTCTCAAATGTACTTATGAAGGAATAAACTTCTATAATAATAGTAAACCACAACAATAATAAACTGTGATATGCTTAAAGTGTATTTTAACTGGCACTTTGGAATTGTATATGTCAGTCATAATCCTTTAGTTAACACTCAAAATTAAAGTGACTTTTTAAATTTTAAATGTGATGTCCTATATTATGCATGTCTACCATCTATAGAAACTATAATGATATAGCTTTATTTTTTTCTATCAACTGCTGCTCAATTTACATGTCTAATACAACTCACAAGTTTTGTCCAATAGAAGTTAGTTTATTATAAATAATGAAGGAGAATAATGTATATGTCCATTATAAATTGTGTAATAATTGAGTTTTCATTATATTTCGGAAGCCATGGGGTAGGCAGGCCAAACCAGAAGGTCCTGGAACCAAAAAAGTAACAAGAAAAGAAAATACATTTTGTGATGAACTTATCTTATTTTTAAAAAATTTTTTGGTCCGTCATGGGGTTTAAACTCTGGGCCTGGGCACTGTCCCTGAGCTCTTCAGCTCAAGGCTACTGCCCTACCCTTGAACCACAGCCCCACTTCCCATTTTCTGGTGATTAATTGGAGATAGGAATGTCATAGACTTTAGTGCCCAGGCTGGCTTTGAACCGTGATCCTCAGATCTCAGCATCCTCAGTAGCTAGGGTTACAAGCATGAGCCACTGTGCCTGGCTTGAACTTACCTTCTTTTTGGAAAAAGATTTCTGGGATTGTTTTTAGAGATATTTGGTTGATAGGGCTATTGACACCAATCATCACAGACAGTGGTTTATGAACAAAAGAAATGAGGATGCTGGAAATCTCAGCACTGAGTTCTAACATGGTCCTGAAGGAAGACCCACCGGCTTCTGACTTCTTGTAGAGTAGAGAGAGGCAGCTTGCACTAGTCATGGCACATATTTCATTTATGAGTGGCCTGCTTTCCTCCCAGGGGCCCCAGCTCTGTACAGGAATTCAGACAGATAGGGAGGGGGGTCACAAACATCAGATCTGTTGCAAAGTTCTTAACACAACCAACGTGGCTTTCCACAAAGCAGAGTTTTTTTCTACACAATCTGAAGAAAGTCACACCATGCAGGAAATCAAGTATACTTCCTATGAAACCAAATTGTTGAACTGGAAAAGGACACAATTGAAAGTCAAAAGTAACATCAAATACCCCCATGTGCCAGCCAATGCAGGCCACATCACAGAGACAGTAAGCAAATATTGTTTGATGTGCTCATGACAGCTGTTCCCCAGGATGGAAAAGAAATGCTGGATCCCATCTTGAGATCGGAGGAAATTGTTAGGGATCAGCTAGGTCTTAAACATATAAAACAAGATTCCCACACGTGTATAATGGATGTGTATTTCTCAAGCCTGTCCAAGCGTCACATTGATCTGCATGTATTTGAGAACTCCTGTGTGTTCAGCGTTGCGGGCCCCCAGGCTCAGCTGATTGTTTGGGGGAGGGGGTGCTGGGAAGGAAATGCCCGTCATGTGATCACACTCACTGTGCTCTCCTGCTTGTGTGTGTGTATGTGTGTGTGCGTGTGCTGCAGGGAAGGCCAACAGTCGCCAGAACAGTGGCAGAAGACGTACGGTAGATGCTCTGGAAATGAAGTCTACCACATCGTTTTGGAAGAAAGCACGTTTTTTGCAGAATATGAAGGGAAGAGTTTTACGTACGCCTCCTTCCACGCACACAAAAAGTATGTTTCTCCTTCCAGAACGGAATTAAAACGTTGGTCAATCAGTCATGCCATTTAAACATAGTTTTGCGAAAAACACAATCCCTACATAGCACCTGTGGGTTTGGAGCTCATGACATTTGAATTCTGCCACTGTGTGGTCTCTAAAAGTTAAACTTATCAGGAGAAAATTTCATTTTTAAGCAGATGTAGCCCAGAGAAGCATATAAAACTGTTTTTAATTACCTTTTCATGTTATTATTACTTTCTTTTATTAGATATCCAATAGCTTATAAATTTTCTTTAGAAGGGTTATTTTCAATGTGGATTTTTTTTTTGTCAGTCTTGTGCCTTGAACTCTGGACCTGGGCATTATCCCTGAGCTCTTCAGTTCAAGGCTACCGCCCTACCCCTTAAGCCATAGTGCCACTTCCAGATTGTAAAATATTGATGAAAATGAAGAATAGTGCCTATACTTTTTACAGAAGTAAAGTTTTCATAAAAATCACAACCAATATTTGTATTAACTTTATAACAGAAAGTATGTTTTCTATTCTTTATCCTTTTTTGTTTCTATGTGCAAATTTAGAGTAGTCATAATCAATTGTATAGATTTGTAAGGGCTTTTTTATTTCTTATGAAAATGAGAATCTTCAGCTTTTCAGGGTACTTAATTCTATTGATTGCTAGTTTTTACTTTGTCCTGGTTTATGAGCAGTTACTTGAAAAGAAAAGGGGAAAAACTAAGACCTCTGTAGAAGTCAAATTCTCTTTTTATATTCAGGTTTGGTGTCTGCTTGATTGGGGTGAGGAGGGAAGACAACAAAAACATTTTGCTGAATCCTGGTCCTCGGTACATTCTGAATGCCACCGACATCTGCTTCTACATTAATATTACCAAAGAAGAGAATTCGGCCTTTAAGAACCAGGACCAGCAGAGAAAAAGCAACATCCCACGGTCATTTTACCACGGTCCCTCCAGACTCCCCGTACACAGCATCATTGCCAGCATGGGTCAGTACAGCCGCTCCGCAGACCCCAGGGCCAGGGGGAGAAAGGACTCTATTTCACTAACAGTTACAGGACAAGTTTAAGACAGGCATGTGCATATTACAAACCACATAGATATGTGCAATACATATGTGGCAAAAATATATGTGGGCATAATATACACCATACACCAGCATGTATTATATATAACAGAATATATATTGCACACACACATACTCATACATATGTATACACACACACACACATTCATCTATATGCATTGCTGAGCTGTTAGTTTGGTTGCAAAGTAAGATATCCCAGCAATAGCCATTCTCATTTTTCATTTGTGATTATTTGTAAATGGACAGCCTCCATATTTCTCTCATGAGTTATCAATCGAACGATTGGCAGAGGCTGCTCTGGACACACAGTTTTGAAGATGCTCTCACATCTTTCCTCCAGAGCTGTCTTCAGTTCAGGCACAACTTGCCACCACTCTTGTCATGAGTAAGACAATCTATTCTTCCTTGGGTCTCCTGTCATATGACTTGGCTCCTGGGGCAGGGTCACCTCTCGTTTCCTTGTCACTATATCCTGTGGCTTGCTTCACACCAAACGAAGATAAGGGCTGGTTGATTTGTACAAGTTAAGTCTCCCCCCTCCCTCCCTCAGATCCATCCTGTCTCCCCCAGGCCACTGAACTGCATGTACACTCATGATTTGTTTGCCTAAATCTTTAACCTAAATTTCCCACTAATATTTGTGATGAGGGCATCTTACAGTGATGTAGATGGAATATTCCATTGAACTTTGTCTGCTCACCCTCATTTACCCATTAAATCCATTTATACCATTATCATATGAGTTATAGTATAATGGTTCTAACCTATCATTAGCTCTCACCCCACATACCTCAAAAACATATCACCAGATTCTATGAAATCTCATCATGACATCAAGCCCGGGTCCTTCGGGTCGCCGCAGGTCCACTGGCAATGATGTCATGCCAACCACCTCTATCTTCCTTTCTGGAGGCTCAGCCTCTCCCCGTGCCCTTTTCATGGCTCCAGTCTGGCTGGCCTACAAGCATTCTCCATCAAAAGCCAGACTAAACCATCCTTGCTCATTTTCATCCTTGATCATCCTTTATCATTTGGGTAATGTCATGCTCCTGAATAGATAACTGCAACCATTTCCTATTACCCATTGGGGAAAAGAACCTAAATCCTGTCCTTATAAATGCTTATACACAGGATGCCTAAAAGATCTTATTTGTGTGAAGTAAGTACAGTTTTCCCAGAACATTTCAGTTTTTAAACATTGTTAGGGTATAATTGTTGAGAGTACCCATTGTTATTTCCTTCTGGAATATCCTAGTTTAGAAGATAAGTTACAAACTTATAATGCTTACATATTTTATCCATTAAAGTACTTCCAGCCCTACCATTTCTCTTAATAATCCCAAACCACACTAAATCCCTTTCACTCCTCACATACTTTAAAAATGAGTGGATCTTATTAACACATAATATTCCTCCCACAAGCACTTCTCAAACTTGGCCAAAGGAGTAGTAACTAATCATTGCTGTTTCAGTCTAAATAATCCTCCTTCCAGAATGGCTCTGCAGCCCTGGGCAGATTTTATAAAATACCTATGTATACTTGATAAATGGTGATGGTTTTATCCCATATCAACACGATTTTCTCCATATATCCAACAACTCTTAGGCAATACATGTGACACATGGCCTTTCACAAAATGCCATGAGGGCAGTGCAGGAGGAGGTGGTGGGGAGATGAGGGAGGAGGACCTGGAGGAGGTGGTGGGGAGTTGATGGAGGAGGACAGGGAGGAGGTGATGAGCAGATGACAGAGGAGGATGGGGAGGAGGTGGTGGGGAGATGAGGGAGGAGGTGGTGGGATGAGGGAGGAGGTGGTAGGGAGATGAGGGAGGAGGAGGACTCAGAGCTGGCAGTCAAGCGGAGCCCACAGCGCTGCCTGCCGTACCTGGGCCCATGTTCTTCAGGGGTGGAGAGTCCCCGACGAGACGCTGATGCCCGGCCGAGGGTCTATCACAGACTTGGGTCCTCGCTGACTGGCCAGGGTGGACAGGGAGATGGGGTGGATGGGTGGACAGGGTGGATGGGGGTGGACGGGGTGGATGGGGGGACAGGGTGGAGGGGTGGACAGAGTGGATGGGGCTGGACGGAGCAGATGGGGGGGACAGGGTGGATGGGGGTGGATGGGGTGGACGGGGTGGATGGGGGTGGACGGGGTGGATGGGGGTGGACGGGGTGGATGGGGGGACAGGGTGGATGGGGTGGACGGGGTGGATGGGGGGGACGGGGTGGATGGAGTGGACGGGGTGGATGGGGTGGACGGGGTGGATGGGGGTGGACGGGGTGGGGTGGATGGGGGTGGACGGGGTGGACGGGATGGATGGGGGTGGACGGGGTGGATGGAGTGGACGGGGTGTATGGAGTGGATGGGGTGGATGGGGGTGGATGGGGTGGACGGGGGGCGGGCAGGGTGGATGGGGTGGAAGGGGTGGACGGGGTGGACAGGGTGAATGGGGGTGGACGGGGTGGATGGGGGTGGACAGGGTGGATGGGGGGAACAGGGGGGAAGGGGTGGCCGTGGTGGACGGGGTGGACAGGGGTGGCTGCGGTGGCCCGGGCCTTCCTCACGGCCTCCCCGCCTCTCCGCGACAGGTACGGTGGCCATCGACCTGCAGGACACGAGCTGCAGGCCGGCCAGCGGGCCCACGCTGTCCCTACCCGTGGAGGGCGGCCGCGAGGCGCGCAGGCCCAGCATCGCCCCGGTGTTGGAGGTGGCGGACGCGGCCTCCATCCAGACCTGCGACCTGCTGAGCGACCAGTCGGAGGACGAGGCCGCGCCGGACGAGGAGGCGGCCGGCGCCGAGTAGGTTGGCGGGGCGCAGGTGGAGGCTTGTCCGCTGGGCTGCGAGGGTGGGCAGAGAGCGGGGGCCGGGTCAAGGTCTGCCCTGGCGGCTTCGGGAGCCTCCTCCACACCTCTCCATGACACTGCCCCAGCTGCCGCACTCTGGGCCTGGCTTCCCTGACCTGCCCCCCTCTACAGATGAATGCAGCGTGCACACCTCGTATGCTACGTGTAGATGAATACAGCGTGCACACATCGTATACACGTTATACACTACGTACAGATGAATACAGCGTGCACACATCGTACACACATTATACACTACGTATAGATGAATGCAGCGTGCACACCTCGTATACACATTATATACTACGTATAGATGAATACAGCGTGCACACATCATATACACATTATATACTATGTACAGATGAATACAGCGTGCACACATCGTATGCACATTATATATTACGTATAGATGAATACAGCGTGCACACCTCGTATACACATTATATACTACGTATAGATGAATGCAGCGTGCACACATCGTACACACATTATATACTACGTATAGATGAATGCAGCGTGCACACATCGTACACACATTATATACTACGTGTAGATGAATGCAGCGTGCACACCTCGTACACACATTATATACTACGTATAGATGAATGCAGCGTGCACACATCGTACACACATTATATACTACGTGTAGATGAATGCAGCGTGCACACATCATATACACATTATATACTATGTACAGATGAATACAGCGTGCACACATCGTATACACATTATATATTACATATAGATGAATACAGCGTGCACACATCGTATGCTATGTGTAGATGAATGCAGCGTGCATACATCGTATACACATTATATACTATGTACAGATGAATACAGCGTGCACACATCGTATACACATTATATACTACGTATAGATGAATACAGCGTGAACACATCGTATACACATTATATATTACGTATAGATGAATACAGCGTGAACACATCGTATACACATTATATATTACGTAGAGATGAATACAGCGTGCACACATCGTACACACATTATATACTACGTATAGATGAATGCAGCGTGCACACATTGTATGCTATGTGTAGATGAATACAGCGTGCACACATCGCATACACATTATATACTATGTACAGATGAATGCAGCGTGCACACATCGTATGCTATATGTAGATGAATGCAGCGTGCATACATCGTATACACATTATATACTATGTACAGATGAATACAGCGTGCACACATCGTATACACATTATATACTACGTATAGATGAATACAGCGTGAACACATCGTATACACATTATATATTACGTAGAGATGAATACAGCGTGCACACATCGTATACACATTATATACTACGTATAGATGAATACAGCGTGCACATGTCGTATACACATTATATACTACGTATAGATGAATACAGCGTGCACACCTCGTATGCTACGTGTAGATGAATGCAGCGTGCACACATCGTATACACATTATATACTACGTATAGATGAATACAGCGTGCACACATCATATACACCTCGTATGCTACGTATAGATGAATACAGCGTGCACACATCGTATACACATTATATACTACGTATAGATGAATACAGCGTGCACACATTGTATACACATTATATACTACGTATAGATGAATACAGCGTGCACACATCGTATACACATTATATACTACGTATAGATGAATACAGCGTGCACACCTCGTATGCTACGTGTAGATGAATGCAGCGTGCACACATTGTATACACATTATATACTATGTACAGATGAATACAGCGTGCACACATTGTATACACATTATACACTATGCATAGATGAATGCAGCGTTCACACATCGTATACACATTATACACTATGCATAGATGAATGCAGCGTTCACACATCGTACACACATTATACACTATGCATAGATGAATGCAGCGTGCACACATCGTATACACATTATATACTACGTACAGATGAATACAGCGTGCACACATCGTATACACATTATACACTACGTACAGATGAATACAGCGTGAACACATTGTATACACATTATATACTACGTACAGATGAATACAGCGTGAACACATCGTATACACATTATATATTACGTATAGATGAATGCAGCGTGCACATATCATAGACACATTATATACTACGTATAGATGAATACAGCGTGCACATATCATAGACACATTATATACTACGTATAGATGAATACAGCGTGCACACATCATATATACATTATATACTATGTATAGATGAATACAGCGTGCACACATCGTATACTATGTATAGATGAACACAGCGTGCACACATCATATACACATTATATACTACGTATAGATGAATACAGCATGCACACCTCATATACACATTATATACTACGTATAAATGAATACAGCGTGCACACCTCGTATACACATTATATACTACGTATCGATGAATACAGCGTGCACACCTCGTATACACATTTTATACTACGTATCGATGAATACAGCGTGCACACATCGTATACACATTATATACTACGTATAGATGAATACAGCGTGCACACATCGTATACACATTATATACTACGTATAGATGAATACAGCGTGCACACATTCTATACACATTATATACTACGTATAGATGAATACAGCGTGCACACCTCATATACACATTATATACTACGTATAGATGAATACAGCGTGCACACATCCCATACTATGTATAGATAAATAGAGCCTGCACACATCCTATACTATGTATAGATGAATACAGCGTGCACACATCCTATACTAGGTATACATAAATAGAGCATGCACACCTCCTATACTATGTATAGATAAATACAGCATGCACACATCTTATACTATGTATAGATGAATACAGCATGCACACCTCCTATACTATGTATAGATGAATACAGCGTGCACACATTGTATACTATGTATAGATGAATTCAGCGTGCACACATTATATACTATGTATAGATGAATACAGCGTGCACACATCCCATACTATGTATAGATGAATTCAGCGTGCACACATTATATACTATGTATAGATGAATACAGCGTGCACACATCCCATACTATGTATAGATGAATACAGCGTGCACACATCCCATACTATGTATAGATGAATACAGCGTGCACACATCATATACTACGTATAGATAAATACATCATACACACATCATATACTACATATAGATAAATACAGCATGCACACATCGTATACTAGGTATAGATGAATACAGCGTGCACACATCATATACACATTATATACTATGTATAGATAAATACTTCGTTCACACATCGTATACTATGTATAGATAAATACATTATACATATATACTATATATATCATATATATATACAGATATATGCAGAGAGATCCGTATCCCTCTATATAACTTTGTATGTCATATACTATACACACACACACACACACACACACACACACACACACACACATATATATGAAGTTTGTTGCATTTCATGTGAAGTGTTACTGGTATTTGGTAAGCCCTTACCTCCCCCGCACACCTTTAGAACACTCACACCTTTTGAAGTAATTGGTAGACCCAGGAAGGCCCCCAAATGTGAAGGGAGTAATCCAGATGTACATGAATATACTTGTGGGATCGAAGGTCAGGGGAAAGGGAGATATGAGGGTCAGTGATGGTGTTTTGAATTTTATACTTCTAAAACTTGGAGCAGGAGAAAGGTTTTATTCAAGAAAACTGAAAGTGATCGTGATGTACCAGGGGGGCACTGCCCACTTCAAGTCAGAGTTCCCTGCCTCTGGCTCTCAGCTATGAGCTCCAGAAAACAGATGTGCTGGAGTCTGCAACTCATGGTTTTGCAGGTAAAGGGATGAAAATCAAGAGCCTTTTTAAAATTTCTTAATTGTCATTGATGCTGCCCTTGTAGAAGTTCCATTTTTAGCCAAAAAGTGCACGTGGTAATTTTTTTTAAGTCAGCAAGCCAACAAAATATCTTCGATACTGTTTCGAATATGATTCCAGGAAAACTCCATGTTTAAGTAATTAAAGCAATTGTGTCTTTTCTTCCCCACTATCAACGGAGTATTTTTGGCTAATGAATATTGATGGAGTGACTCATGATGATATGTTTTACTTTAAATATTTCTCATCAAAGTGTCAATATTTATTAAAATGTATATCTACATGTTCTAAAATGGAGGCTGGCTTAGAAATATTTTCTAGGAAAAAACTCTTAAATGTCTATTGAACTTATGCATTCTGTTGTTTCAAACATAATTTATAAAGAAATGATAACAACTAGGTTCCAATAAAGTAGACTTTTGGGCCTCAAAGAATTTCCACATGATAGGAAATACAATTTCTTTTTAGATTTTCTTTTTTTTGGTGGTATTAAAGTTTGAACTCAGGGACTTATGCTTACTAGGCTGGTCCTTTATAACTGAGCCAGGTATCCAGCTCTTATTTTAATTAATTAATTAGTTAATTAGATTTTAGTTGGTCATGGGGCTTGAACTCTGGGCCTGGGTACTGTCCTTGAGCTCATCAAATCAAGGCTAGCACTCTACCATTAGAGCCACAGCACCACTTCTGGTTTCTAGTGATTAGTTGGAGATAAGAGTCTCGTGGACTTTCCTGCCCAACCTGGCTTTGAACTGAGATCCTCAGAGCTCAGCCTCCTGAGTAGCTAGGGTTACAGGCGTGAGCCACCGCACCCAGCTCTTATGGTATTTTTAACTTACATTTGAAAAATTATTAAAAATTTCTCTCAACTACTTAAAAATATTAAAATATTACTGTGAACGCTGGACATCTTACAGTGGGCCAGACCTGATCTGGGCATGATTTGCCTGTGTTCTAAACTATCTCTTTTTCAAACTGCAATTCATCTTAACTTTATGAACACAGGGGAGGAGGAGGGTGACATAAAGTTCCAGCTTTGCAGGACTCCCCCAGGGGTGATGTTCTGTGGTGTTTTGCAGGTATGCTAAAGGCTACCCACCATACTCACCGTACATAGGGAGTTCACCCACCTTTTGTCATCTCCTCCAGGAAAAGGTGCCATTTTGCTGCTTAAGACTAGACAAGGTAAGCATTTGTTCTCCTTGCTTCCCCTCCCCTGAAATGTAATGGTAGAGATTTCAATTACTTATCGTTATAGTATTTACAGGATTTGGATGACAGTACTTCCAAGACGATTATCATTCAAATGTAAATTTGGTTACACGTACCACTTCACTTCATTAAAACATACCCAAGTGCACGGTTCCTCTAAATCAACCAAATCAATTAGTCAATTCTCTTTTTAAAGAGGATGGAAAAGCATGAAAGACTCAATTCCCTCAAATCACTTTAGCTAACTGTGCATTTTTAAGTCAACTACTTTTACATGGGATCTCAGGTTGGAACTTTTTAAATATGATCCGGTTTTAACATGTGAGACAGGAAGTCACATTTATGGGTAGACTGCACAGCCGTATGGGACTGTTTCTCCAAACTTTTACCAGGTTTTCCCTCCTTGTGTTTGAAAACCACGCATGTTAGCCTTTGAACCTTTTTCATAATGCAGATCACAGAGCTTGATCTATATGGTTTATCCTTCTGAAGTATAAGAAAACTGATAAAGAATATTATATTCCTTCCAGAGACTCAACTATATTACTAATTCTAGACAGGACTTCCCTATTACAAATTTTGGAATTTTTGCTAAGATCCCATTTCTCCATTCACAAGATGTGCAGCTTAGCCAATTATCCACACTAAAAAATATTCCTTTCAATTTAACATAATTAATTTCAAAGAACATTTTGCTATGGTTATATCCACTAATAATGTGATACATGCTTTAAGATAAATACCTTAAACTCTAAAGGGACTGATTTAACTGACTAGATGCAATTCACTTTGTTAAAGTTTTAGCTGTTTATTGACATAAAAAACACATTGTAAATTTTAGCTATTCCTGCCATTTTAGAGGAAGGGGAAACAGGCACTAAAATTTTCTAGTGCTGATGGTATTGCTTCTAAATATTCTCACGTAGCCATTGAGAGAGGGAATTCTCCATCTCTCAAAGCCTTATTGTCTTGTAGTCTTTTGTGCCCAGCCGTGTACTCTTGGTAAAATGCTAAATTTCAAGGTGACTGACTTGCCCTGAGTCCCTCCAAACGTTTTATGACATTACTTTTTGAGATAAATAGTATAAAATTATTAAAACTTTTGTGGCTCTTTTCCTCAAAAAAATTCCTGAGTACATTTTAGAAACTTCAAAATCTAGACTTATTTCTGATGATATTTACTTCTTTTTAATATATATGTTCACGGTGTGTGTGAAGGGGGAGTATCAGGAGATCATTTATCCTCAAGCCAGGAACCTGATCCCATTGGAAGGCTAAGTTGACCGGTGAGAATTTGTGTGACAGCAGTAGAGGCTCTCTCAAAGTCAGAGGATGGCTAGCTGTCTCTTTACCATTCTAATAAATCTCGGTTTCTCAGTGCTGCTGATTGGTTGAAGCTTGGTGTTTAGAGTTACTGGGGGAGCATGAGACTGGTAGGAGTGGTTTGCTAAGGGATTATGGGCTGGGATTGCACAGTTAACTGTGTCTGTACAGTGTGTTAGTTCTGGTTCAGCTGATGCAAGCCACGCTGTTCTAGTCTCAACAGGCAATTGGTTGGATTAAACCCTAGATTGTAGATGATTCCCTTGGATTTTCCTCCTTAGTGAAGTGAATGCTTCATCCTCACAGATTTTGAAGATCAAATTGACCTAGCATCCTCTTGTCATTATTCTCCTTCCCTTAGTACTTTCCACTTTCTGAGTGACTATAATTATTTTTATGAATTCAGATTCTCTGTGCATGAATAATTTTCCAGGTGCCTGTCCAATAGGGGCTTGCTGGTTTGGTCTTAGCTATTTCCTTTGTCCTCTCTTTCTTGTGTATTCATTTTTTTCTAAATTCATTTTCATACTGGCCAGAATAAGTCCATTAAATTTGCTCCTAAAAAGACTGTTGGGAAATGTTTTCAATTATATTTCACCTACAAATGCCCTTTTACTTTGTGTCTGTGGTTATTTTGTCAGTCTTGGGACTTGAACTCGGGACCTGGGTGCTATCCCTGAGCTGCTAGCACTCTACTACTTGAACCACAGCACCGCTTCTACCTTTTTTTTCAGTTGATGTGCTACTGAGGAATTGAACCCAGGGCTTCATGCATGCTAGGCAAACACTTTACCACTGGGCCACATTCCCAGCCCCTGTGATTATTCTTAAAAGACATTTTTCCTTGGTGTCTAATGCCGGATGATTATACGTTTTCCCCTTCTTTTCCTTTTCTTCCCTTTTTTCTTCCATCTCACTCTCATTCCCTTCCTTCCTTGCTCTCCACTTTCCTATTTACTAATTTCTTTATTAGCATTTCCACATCTTTAATCCATTTTGCTCACTTTTACTGTTGAAAGACAGCCTTATTCACAGTGTTTGTTCCTTGTAAGTAGTCTCTCTGTTCTTATTGCTTTTAGATTTCTTTGTTGTGCAGACTGATCGATTATGATACATTTAGTTGTGCATTCTTTTTATTTATTTGGGTTGGTAACCATTGACTTTTTTTGGGATTTGGGTTTCTTTTCCACTTGAAGAATAATCTATCAATATTTGATTGGATAAACTTTGGGATTCTGGTGGTTTTCAGTTATTCTGATTCAATGTATATTAGATAGTTCACACTTTCATTAATACTTTCTAGTTTTTCTATCTTAGCATTTATTTTCTTCCCTGTCTAGAATTTTGGGTGATATCTTCAATTCTATCCCGAAGTTGATCCTTTTAGTTGAATTCTTTATGTCACTTAATTATCTTTTGTGTTTACTGCTAAGTTAGAGGAGACACACAGAAATAGATATGACATACTTTTTAAGTTTTTTTTTTTTTGCTGTTGTAAAGGGTCTTTGTCCTTTGCTTTCTCTCATTTCTCTAAACATAGTTAATACCTTTTACATTCTAAATGCAACCATAGCAGAGGCGGTGGTGTTTGAAGGGATGATGATCTTGTATGTTTCATTGTTTTGCTCATGATGTCTGGTTCCTGTCAGGGTTTCGTAAGTCTTTATTAAACAAGAATAGCAAAGAATATTCTAAAACTGATGAATCCACAGACAACTATCTAATCTCAGTCCAAATAAATAAAAAGAAAACCTTGTAGAGATATATCAGGGTAAAAAACAGGGCACCAAGCAGCTCTCTATACTTAATAGTAGTCTGTGTTTATCAATATTAATTAATTTCAGTACAGCTTAAACTCAAAGAGCAAAATTCGTTCTGAAGTTAAATTCTCTCAGGCCAATAATGGATTTGAGGAATGTGTGGTTCTTGCTTTTATTTTTATTACTAGATTTCTTTTGAGAACTTACATTATGACCCACACAGAATGAGTGGATTTCTTTGTAGGCTTGTTTTATGTTTTATTTTGCTTTTTTTCCTCAGTTATTTAGCTAGGCATTATGGAAAATGTTGCTGAGGCCATTTAACGCCAATACTAGATGTGTATAGAAATTGAAGACTTAAGTAGATAATTTCTTTTCTGTCTTTTTATTGTAATATATAGAGGAGTTACAGTTATATTCACCAGATAGAAGGTGCATTTCTTCTCACTCATTGATACCCCTTCTCATGTTTTTGTCCCCATTTCCCTCTCCTCCCTCCCAATCATCTTGTTTTCCGCTCTTCCCTTTCTTATTTCAAATAAACAAATAAACTTATATACAACACACCAGGTAACAAAGTCAGAAACTGTAACAATATGAGATTAACCAAAGGGCAACAGAGAAGAGAAATAGCATAGTACACTAAGAACAACAATCACTCAAGATAAAGCTCTTGTTTCCATATCCTGGAGGTCCTTTCATTTAACCTCATCCTATATGATCTTATGTTACCTAGGTTTTGAGCTATTGCAATCCTCTGCTATGAGAGTCCTAGGTTTTTAATACTAATTACAAATGAGGGAAACCACTGAGCCTATGTTCCTTTGGGTCTGTCTTACTTCATTAAGTAGATAATTTCTAATACATGTATCATCTTGCAGTAAAGTAGACTGCTTCACATTGACTTGTATAGTCAGAATTCCTTCCCACCCTGCCTCTGCATGCAAGCTTTAATTCCTATCTCAAGTGAGAGAATAGAGCCCAAACAAATGTAACAGCTGTCAGATTTGTGAGAAAGTTAAATCAGATAGATTTTACATCATCATATATTCTAAGTTTTTTCCACCAAATTATAGTGAAGTACAAAATGACATTTCCTTGTGTAATTTTTTTCTCTAGAGCTGCCAGCATAACTACTATGAGGACGCAAAAGCCTATGGATTCAAAAATAAGCTAATTATAGTTGCAGCTGAAACAGCTGGAAACGGATTGTATAATTTTATCGTACCTCTCAGGGCATATTATAGACCAAAGAAAGAACTTAATCCCATAGTACTGCTGTTGGATAACCCGTAAGTATGTTTTAAAGTATGCAAACAAGACAGAGTTTTGATATTATTTTATGTACATAAAATAAATGACTTTAATTTGCTTAGAGTATTTTGAATCAGATACATTATGGTACACAACTCATAGGGAGTTATATTCTGTTACAATAATTTTAAAAGTGTCATTGAATATGGATGTGCTTTGTAAGTACTACTTAAAACATCACTGGAATATTCTGAGAATTTTATTTAACATGTTTATACAAGTTAAAATCTATTCATTATTCCATGGGAAATAGACACTTGAAATAATTATTTCCCTTTTGCTAAATTAATCAAACTGACATGAAAATAATCTCTTTTCAAATCAGACAATTTTGTTGACTGTAAAATGAACCACTGAATATCAGAGAAACATTTATTGATCCACTATAAAATGAATCATTAAATATCAGAGAAGCATTTATTGATCCACATCTATCTGTTATATCATGAAACATGGTCCTATAGTTTCACTGCATTACTGTAAGAGGTTCACTTTATAACATAGTGGAGATAATGTTTGTGTCAAACTGTTGGATTAATTTAAAGACTAAGATTCAGAAAGCAATCCCACAAATATGTCACAGAATATAATAGTCAACATCGTTATATTTTGAAACTATGATGACTTTTCCTATGACTAGAAACTGACAGTGGGTAGTCTTTAGTTAAATCTATTTTAGGATTTTTTCCATTCTTTATTCATTACAAAGTGATACAAATTTCAGGGTAAATTAAATCCCATCGTGTCTGGCTTCTAAAATAAAAGTTTCTCCAAAGAGATTTCCCCACCCCCAATACATTGGACCTGCACAGCCTTGCTTTTCTCAATATATCAACATCAAAAGATTTATTGATGCATCCATATCTTTTTTTAAGAGCAGTATCTTCACAATGGCAAAATGGTAGCTAAAATCTTGCAGAAGTGTCAGTGGAAGAATTCCCAAGGATCAGGACACAGTACCTTCTTGGTAGCCCAGGAAGTGAGAGCCATTGCAGGTATGCTTGGCAGAACAAAAAGTTGGATCCTGGGCAGGGAGTTTGGCCTAGTGGTAGAGTGCTTGCCTAGCATGCACGAAGACCCAGGTTCGATTCCTCAGTACCACATACATAAAAAAAAAAAGCCAGAAGTAGTGCTGTGGTTCAGGTGGTAGAGCTCTAGCCTTGAGAGAGTTCAAGGACAGTGCTCAGGCCCTGGATTTAAGCCCAGGACTGGCAAAAAAAAAAGTTTGATCCAGTATCAGAAAAAAATGAAAGTATATTAAAACAAAGCCCAGGAGGGTAGCAGTGCCACTGCAGTCTGGGCTAGCCTGGCCTCCAGCCCCTCCCAACTCCTCGAACACAGCCTTATAGGTGAATCTTTTCTGAGGGAATACGGGCTGCCAGGGCATAGCTGAAGTGGTCAGCATAGAGAAAATAGAGCATGCCAACGCAAATCTGTGAGATTTCAGCTTGTGTTGTGTGTTCGTTTACAACATCTATACCTACTAGGGTCATGAATGGCTGCAATGAGTCTTACAGTAGCTCCATCTTGGATGGTTTGAATCAGTTCAAGCCCCAGCTCACAGGAGGAAAGACAGGATGAGGCTTGAGAGAAGTTGAGGAAGCAAGCTCGAGAGGAAAGCAGTTTGTGTGCACAGCATCTTCTCTAGTAGGGCTAAGGCTGGTGCTGCACTTTGCACTTCTTTGAGTTATTTCAGTATAAGATTTCATCTCCTGAAGTATTGCCCTGCCACTGTCCCCGCAAACCTCAGTCTGCACACTGCGGAAGCATGACTCTCCACATAAAGCAATGGCAGGCTTCTGTTTCCATTTCATCTTGCTAAGGAGCCTGATCTCTCTCTTTACCCTCCATATAATTAAAGCAGGGTCACAGGGGTAAGAAGTTCCAGAAGTTGCACTCTATGGTCTATCTCTGTTGGTTTTAAATAATTGGGTCACCAAAATATCTGTTTATTGAATGTTGAGTTTGTACACTAGGATCAGGGGGTTGTTCGTGCAGTATAATTCCTGAATTTGCACAACCACAGGAAATCTGAAAACTTCTCTGAGGACTGATAAACTGGACCACTCTGTACAAATATATATAATATTCTTATCCAAGGGTATGCCATTTGAATGTGATCATAAGGATCACATACTAATGTTAATATTATTTAACGTGTTTACAAGTGAAAACCATTGAACATTTCTACTCATTATCGTCAGATGATGTTGCGCCATGTCAAAATCTTAGTGTAGCAAGAAAGAGGTTCTCATGACCCAGAGAGATTTACCATCAAAGCACATACAAAAGTATATCATCCTGAAGTTTGCCACGGACAGTGCAAAGCTGAGTGGCTCTGATGGTTCATCTTTATTTATAAGTGATGGAAAATTGAGTCTAAAAAGTCACAGGGCATCCAAACATATTCTCCAAGGTTGAATTCCAGCATCAGAGCCTTCTATGCAGTTTCTACTTCATTGTGCATTTGGCTGCACAATCTTACTTAAAAGTCTTTGATATGGGAAAAAGTACATATGAATTGTCAGTTATTTTTAGAGGCAAGAATATATGTTTACTGCAGGTAATTTTTTTCTTTCATATATTTTTATTGTAATTATTAGAAGGGTTACATTATAGTCACCAGATAGAAGGTGCATTACTTCACAAACATTGATGCCCTTGCTCTTGTCTCGGTCCCCATTTCCCTCCCCATGCCCCCGCCCCTCATCTTGTTTTCCCCTCTTCCCTATCCAATTTCAAATAACCAAATACACATATATACAGTATATCAGATAACAAGATAAAATACTATAACAATAGGAGATAACCAAGGGACAGCAAAAGAGATGAGAGATAACATAGTACATTAAGGACAACAATCACTCATTATATGGCTTTTGTTTCTATATCCTGGAGGTCCTTTCATTTAGCGTCATACTACATGGCCTTATGTACCTTGGTTTTGCTCTATTGTAAATCTTTGCTAGGAGAGCCCAAGGTTTCTACTGATTATGACTAATGAGGGAAACCACTGAGCCTATGTTCCTTTGAGTCTGGCTTACTTCACTTAATATGATTTTTTTCTAAGTCTTTCCATTTCCTTACAAATGGGGCGATGTTCTTTCCGACAGCAGCATAGAATTCCATTGTGTATAAATACCACATCTTGTTGATCCACTCATCAACTGAGGGGCATCTAGGTTGATTCCATATCTTAACTGCAGATGCTTTTGCATTAGTCATTTCCTTAGCTTTGTCATGGTTTACAATTTGGAATCTAATTTTTTGCCTGATACTGCAGGTTGATGATTCTGGGGATTTATTAGAAGACACTAAATTATGGCATGTTATACATGATCACTATTTTACTTTGTTCATTAAGCTGCAGTACATGCTGTAATGCCTTTTGGCTTTCTGCATACTCTCTAGGGATGTCTAACATTGGCATTTGTTGTACTCTGTTTCTTGGATAAGAATGAGGAAACAGAATGTAAACACCAATAAATAATGTTCCTGAAAGTTTTACATAATTCCCTCTTTTTTCTTTCCTTTTTAAATAATGAGGCTTTTGTTCTGAAATGACTCACGTTTTTCAGTCTATCTTTTCATAACACAAAATGAGCTTTCTTCTTTAACATTTTCCCTTGCCATGAGAATTTTTACAATAACTATATGTACTTTCATAATTATTACTTAGCTTGAGAGCTTGTAAGTTCCCATGAGTAAGGCTGAAGTTAATAATACGTACTTGAGAATTTAAGAAATTTAGCATAAAAACAATCAATTTAACATATCAGAAATAAAATATAGCATAATATGGAATTATTAAATGGTAATTAAACATATAATGTCCATACATAGAGTCTGTATAAATAAACATTCACAGTCAAAATGATAATTAAATAAAACATGGTGCTATCGGAAAACATCATTTACTTAGTTCATCAGAGCACTTCTAGTCTTACACATTTTGTTTAAAACTGGACACACACAAAAACATGTACGTGTCCAAGTTTATACTACTAACTTTTAACTGATGTGTGACTTATTCATCAAATCTGTAAAGTCTGTCAAGAAAACTTTAGCTTATTTTAAAATAATGACAGGACTGGAAATGTGGCTTAGTGGTAGAGTGCTTGCAGTATGCACGGAGCCCTGGATTTGATTCCTCAGATTCCACATAAACAGAAAGTCAGAAGTGACACTGCAGCTCAAGTGCTGGCTTTGAGCAAAAGAATCTCCTGGGCAGTACCCAGGCCCTAAAGTAATGACAAGATACCTTGTATCTCAATGCCCTTCTTAGGGAAATTCATATGGCCTTATACAGATCTGAAATAATGCACAACATTTCTCCCTTTTGATAGACCTGTTTGCAGGACATTGAATCTCTGTGGTCAATTTGGACTTTTGGTATGTGAAATGGTTAGAACTTTCCCCAAGTTTTTATGAGACTAATACAGAAAGTAGTAGTGCAAGATCTGGTATGTAAAAGGCAGTGGAGAGATTTGAGTTTCCTTCCCGAAAAACCCAGTGTTATTACTCTGCAAATATACAGAAGGTCTGGTATGAAAACTCAGTTATAAAGAACTCCAGGCAGCAATGTAGCTCGTGGAGGAAGTGTTTTCCTAGCATGCCTGGGGACTTGCTTTCAAGTCCCAAAATAGGAAGAAGAAAGGAAAGAAAGAAGGAAGGAAGGAAGGAAGGAAGGAAGGAAGGAAGGAAGGAAGGAAGGAAGGAAGGAGAAATAAATTTCAAGTAGTTGCAATTAAACTTTAATAGCGTGTGAAAACTTAAACCATCTAAAAGTACAAATATGAAATTTTGACAAAGTAAGCTGCTCATAAAAAATATTACACTTGTTTCTTGAAGTTGAAATTAACACATTAATTATTAGGATTATGAGTGCCATAGAGAGTTATTCAGCTCCTGGAGCGCACTAGGTACAAGAGTCAATTTTTATTATGAGAAAAATTTTTAAGGAGATGAAGTCTGGGGCTCATAAAAAGTTACACTTCTCTGTAGAATTATACTAGGGACTAATTAATGAATGTTTATTTTCTTCCGCTTACTAATTCTTTATATTTTTATTTCAATTATTACTAATTGTTTGACTTTATATTTTAGGTTTGTACATTTATCCTGCTCTATATTTGTTTTCCTACCTTATCTTTCTCTGATATTGATTCTAAATATTTATTTTAGGATTTTTTTTCTTTTTTTGCCAGTCCTGGGCTTGAGCTCAGGGCCTGAGCACTGTCCTTGGACTTTCTCAAGGCTAGAGCTCTTCCACTTGAGCCTCAGCACCTTTTCTGGCTTTTTTTTCTATGTATGTGGTACCGAGAACTCGAACCCAGGTCTTCGTGCATACTAGGCAAGCACTCTATCACTAGGCCAAACTCCCGGCCCCTAGTTTTAGTTTTTTATTGGTCACACGGCTTGAACACAGAGCCTGGAAACTGTCCTTGAGCTCTTGCACTCCAGGCTATTGATCTACCAATTTAGCCACAGCACCCCTCTGGTTATCTGGTGATTAACTGGAGAGAAGTCTCACAGACTTTTCTGCCTTGGCTGGCAGCAGCCTCCTTAAAAACGAGGATATTAGTTGCCAGCCACTGGCACTTGGTTTTATAACCAACAATTTTTGAAACTGGTTTCTTAGACATTAAAGTTTTTGTAGTGCTCTTTAGTTAAAACTGTCAGTCATTGAAGCTATCATTTTGAAAAGTTTTCCTTAACATAATTTCTTATAGTATAGACAAGCATTCTCCCTGTAGCAGAAAAGTATCCTGTTTACATCTCTGCATCTGTGTTAGTGATAGAACATAAAGAGACATCTCTGGTGTTTGTATTATGAATGTCTCATGGGTCCGTTTAGTATTTCTAAAAGGTAGTGCTTCTCATTATTCAGGTATGTTTATCAATCGGCTGTCTCCCAAAGACTGAAAAGATCAGTCTATAAATAACCAAAGTTCTAATTAGTTTTCCTCAATTTTGAAGCAGAGTGTGTCATGAACACTGTTGTCAGTTTATTTAAATAAGCAGGCACAATACTTAGGAATGTCAAATGGAAACTTTCATTACATTTCATGAGTAGGTTTGAATCATTTTTTTCAATAGCAGTAGTTGAAGGATCTACTTATTTAAAAATGAAATCACAAAGAATACAGAATTGGAAGATCTTTATGTTAAATGAAGCTTGTCAAGATTATATGTTTTTCAGAGTTTAAGGGACTTGCTTTACCTGTAATACAGTTTAAAATTATGTAAAGATGAAGAATTCAAACCCACATTAAAAACAACTTCTAAGAATCTGAAAGGTTGGTTGTATCGCAAACACATGCATGGAACATTATGCCAGCCACTAGAAATCACTTGTTTTCTAAAGCAAGGAATAAGTTTGATGACCAGTGAGCTGTAGATGAAGCCAAGCATGCAAAGATCTGCGTTCAGTTTTCTCTCCACGGAATGGTAGTACACTATCACGTAACAAAGGATAATGTAAACCCTTACACTCTTCCTCCCTAGACTTGTGACATTATTACACAGGCTACTCTTTCAACTTTTTAGTGATAAACAATCCAGTACTACTAAAGAATGTTAAATGCCTATAGAATAAAGATAATATTATGGTGGACAAATGCTCAGAGAAAATAACCTGGAGAAATGGACATTATCTGAACTTGAAAGAATGGATCAAATGTAGAAGGAGGTTTAGTCCATCTATGTACCTATCTAGTATGCATATACATACATATATGCGTGTATAGATATGTGTGTATATATATATATACATGTTTTGGACACATGTCTGTTAGATAAATTATTGGCACTTGACATGTTCATTTTAGGTGAAACTATGAAAAGTTTGAAAGAAAGGGAGTGTGATAGAAATAGGTTAAAAAAATAAAAAGCGCAACACAGGCTAAAGGACTTTGCAATCCCCACAAATATCCCAGTTGATTCCATCTTGCATCCTTCCACTTTTTTTCTACAAAGCAACCTAAAAGATATAGAAGGGTCCTGAATGTTCAGGGCAAACAGCTTTCTTCATCTTAAGAAAAAAAGGAAAGAAAGAAGATAGTGCCTAGGCAAAGAGAACTAGAAATTTCTACTGTCCATCACCATCAGATGATGTAATCAGTGTATGTTATTATGTTTCTTCTAAGCAGCATTTACTAAAGCTTTAAAGCGTATATGATAATTTAAGAATATTCTGTAAGTATTTGGGGCTATAGATAAAAATGTAAAATATTATCTGAAGTTGTATATACCAGTGATCTATATAAACTAAGTTTATTGTTATTATTATTGTTGATGTTGTGGTAGTGTTTGTGTAGTTTGAACTTAGGGCCTTTATTAGCATGACAAGTGCCCTATCACTCAAGCCACAACGAAGTGCCAGTGCCCTGTCTAAAACCCAGGTCCTAAAACTGACTGTAACAACTAATAGTGTAGAGTAACATAATGTATACATTGAATAACTGAAGTTTGACAAAATGAACTGGGGTATATTTAATAGATGTGATAATATTGGTCTTTTTAAATGACTATAAAGGAATTTATTGTGGAGTTAATTTGGTCAAAAATCACAACAGTCATACTCTTTGAAAGATGTCATTTTTTTATACATCGCTCACTGGATGCAGATTTTTTTTCTTCTTGGAGAGTAAGGAGGTAGGGGAACAATCAATAGGAAGAAAACGGAGGAGAGAATTGGTCTCTCTGGAGCTCAGCATATGGGAAATTGTATGTGCTGGAAATTGTGCTTTAGCTGGGACTTCCTCTCCAAAATTTCTTACTAGATTCTTACTCTTTATCTCCCAACTGCACCATTTTTCAAGCTTGCCTTTAGGTACAACATACTATTTTTTAGGTTAAGAAAATATTTCAATTTGTGCTTTTGCATATGTACTTGAAATCTGTGTATCTAAATGAATCTGTTATTCTTCTGTAAATACACATTAAGAAGATAGAGTTGGGATACATACATGCTGGATGAATAGATGCATTAATAAATTAATAATCACAAAAGAAATATAATATATTGAGTGGTTTCAGGTTTATGGTCCTTTCCTCAGATGTATATATGTAAACATTACAGGCATAACAAAAGTACTCAAATTGCTGTAGGCTGAGTAAATTGATAAAGAAATACTTTTATTGTAATAGCCCCTATTTTGCATGGGATATAGTGTCTTTTTATTTGACATGTTGATACTCTTTGGAGGCTGTTGTAATCACAACTTCCCTAGACAACAGCCCCAGAGGAGACACCCTAATAATTATTCGTGGCAGGTATTGAAACCTCTCCTCTTAGGTCAAGTTTTAGGAGCAGAAAACAAAATTCCAGTCTTCCTTTTCAAGGCCTCTTCTGAAGGAGCAATGTTATAGTATATTGAAATGATATCTTAATCCTCATTAAGAGTATTAATTCAGTACCTTTTGTACACTCGTACCATAATGTTTCTGGTTTAGAAAAACTAAGTTCTCATGTTTAACAATTCAGAATGCATGGTGCCTTTGCACAACTGGCAAATGACAACTTCTAATGAATGATAATGCAAAAGAAAGACAGACTCTTGTCATCATTGTTGAGTTTTAGAAATGCAAACTAAGTGAACTTGCCTCCTTTCTCTAGAAGTGCTGCCCCTGTTGTGACATTGTGTTTCATTTTGTAACCCGTCTGCCACTTAGGCCAGATATGCACTTTCTGGATGCCATCTGTTGGTTTCCAATGGTTTACTACATGGTGGGCTCTATTGACAAGTAGGTGACTAAGTCCTCAGCACTTCACTGTGTGGTGTCCTGTGGCGTGTCCCATGCATGATGCGTGTGGTTCCGTTGTCACTGCAGTCATGACAGACCCTGCATGTGCAGCTTAAGTTCATACATTACTTATCTTATTTAAGCTTCCTACGCAGTAATCTGTTGTTGAATTCCAACAATCCTGTTGCATGCTAATATTGTCAGTGTGCAAAGCTACTCCCATTCTGTGTCTTCTACTGAATTAACGTGGTTATGATGATTATTTTATTATTATTAAAGTAGGAAGATGCCTGAAATAGTTACCAAGGTGATAGACTGATACCTGTAACAAAACTTACTGAGACTCTTTTAAGATACTTTAGAGGAGCTCACTCACTTGGAGTCCTAAATAGCAACATCTTAACTATTCCAGGCTGATATCAGAATTGATGAAATTTAAAATGTGTGCTTAGAAAAAGTCTTGTATGCATTCACATAAAATCAGGCGTATTTATGCCTCGCCATGATAATAAATGTAAAAATATGAAACATTAGTAATAAAGAAAAAAGTAAAATATGTCACTTTGTCCACTGAAAAAAGCTCAGTCATACCTTGACCAGTTGAGAATGCTTGTAATTAGGCTCATCCTTCAGATGCTGAACATCACCTTAAAACTATTTCTTAGCTGTGGACAGAAGAAAGGTGAAGCATACCAAACTGTAGTAAAATCCCCTATTACATATGAAAATATATTATTATTTTTAAAATAGCATTATATTATGCGCTATCAGAACAATAACCAGCTAAAATGTTGTCAGATAGTCTATAAAATACTGCTTTAATCCTACACATGATTATGACATAACTGGTAGTGCTACTTTTAAGTGATCATTCTATTAAACATTCATCAGAAAAAACGTGAAAAAGGCAAAAAAAAAACCCTACCTGCATTTTCTGATGTAAACTAAGAAGCAAAATCTCTATTTAGACTATCTTAAGGAAAAGAATAACTGAGAAGGTTCAGGTCCTAGGGATGGAGACACAACAAAATGGAATGTAAACTGATGACTGTTGAAAGAGGCAGACAGGAATGTAGAATTTTCACTATGTGATTTTATTTTGCTTAGGTCTGACATCTTTGGCTAAACTTAAACTTGTAGATATCACATTCTAGTTCTTGCAAAAAGGAGATAAAAAGATGACTATTAGATGAATTAAAAAAAAAAATCTTTCAAAACTTGACTTTGTCGGCTGCCACCTGGTGGCAGAACCACTTCAAACAGCCATGTTGAAATGAGATGCTGGAGACAAATCATGACAGATGAAATACCAGAACTCAGTAGCCTACTCAGGAAAAAGAAGAAAGGACTTAATGTAATATTAAAGGAATTTAAAAAATAAAGTCATCTTTTTATGAAGAACAAAGTTTCCACAGGGTTCATGATTGTCATTTAAAGGTATGCATGTTCTGTAGATTTAAGCTCATATTTAATGGCAATTAATGACAGTTTACCTTAATTAGGAATAATTAAACCAACCAAAAAAAATTGAGGATGAAGTTAACTGATTTATATGGATACTGGTAGCTATTACAAATACAAGTAACTCAAGAGTGAATCTTTTCATTGTTAAATATCAACTTCAGCTGCGTTAAACGTTTGCTGATTCAACATCCATGTTTTCTAACCTAACTTCTATTTAAATATCCCTTTCCAGCCTAACTTACTCCCATTTTCTATAAAATTACAATACAGTAATGTTTTCTTTTAAAATGGTAAAAATTATAAAAGCTGAGAGGGTAGGATTAAAAATTATGAGCTGGATTGAAGGCATGAGTTTATACTTCACAAAGTACCATATTGCATTAATTTTACATTTTATTTACTTATTTATTTGCTTATTTATTTAGCAGTGCACTCAGACCTTGTACATGCAAGGCAAGCACTCAGCTATACCCTCAGCTTCTGGGTAACTTTATATTTGATTTGATTTTTTTCATGTGGATCCTAGGGCCTAGGCACTGGGCTTTTATGCTCTATCCCTTGATCCACAGCTCCACCTTGGATTTTGAGGATTTAATTGTAGGTAACAGTCTCATAGACTTTCCTGCCTGGGTAGGCTTTGAACTGCAATCCTCAGATCTCAGCCTCCTGGGTAGCTAGGATTGCAGAACTGAGCCACCAGGTCCTGGCTCGAGTAACTCATTTTATAAATTCATCTAAATAGATCTAAGAAAAATATGATAAATATCCTAAGTAATTCCCAAGTGTTCTTGGGTGGAAACTTCAAGATCATCTTCTCCATTAGTTGTGATGAAATGCATTTATAAATTACTTGAAATAAGTTACTTACCATAAAATTTTGTGTCCACAGTGTTAGCCATTAAATTTCTGCAACAGAACATTGCTTCTGATGCAAATGAGCTATTTTTTTTTCTGAACTTTGGTAATATTCTCACACCATCAGAGTAAGAGATTCTGCTTTCCACCCTTCCATAAAAGGGGAAGGACTCATGTGCAACTCAACCAGCCATGCATGGACTTGTGAACACTTTTCAGGGACTTAAGCTTTTAAAAAGTCATGGCCATTCTTTACGTTTATCCTTCCTAGTTTAAATCAGAAGTCCAGTCGGTCACTTAATCTAGCTTTCCTTCTCTGTCTTTCATCAACTTCAAACATAACATATACTTGTCACCGCTCAGTCAAGTTGATTTTCTTGATCTGGCCAATTCTATTTAGTGTAAAGGCAAAGAGAAGAAACCTTTCCCTGTTGTTGGTCCATATCCATTTCATTCCCTGGGAGGATATCAAGTATTTTGTTTCTGAGGAACATGAAAGGCCTTTTATCAGAGGTAGGGAAAAAAGACTGATGGAAGGACAGAGCACAGGGTATCCTTTTCAGTTCTAAATCACTTCCTTCATAAGAAGAAGAAGGAGGAGGAGGAGGAGGAGGAAGAAGAGGGGGAGGAGGAGGAGGGGAGAGGAGGAGGAGGAGGAAGAAGGAAGAAGAAGGAAGAAGGAAGAAGGAAGAAGGAAGAAGGAAGAAGAAGAAGAAGAAGAAGAAGAAGAAGAAGAAGAAGAAAGAAGAAGAAGGAGAAGAAGGAGAAGGAGGAGGAAGAGAAAAAGGAGGAGGAGGAGGAGGAGGAGGAGGAGGAGGAGGAGGAGGAGGAGGAGGAGGCAGCCCCTGGGTTCAGTCAGTGGCTCCTTCACAACTTGGCCTGGCTAAGTAGCAGGCCTGAATAAACCAATCCCTGGGTTTCCCCCATGTCCACCACACAGGCCTCACAGCACAGGCCTCACAGCACAGGCTTAACCCAGGCCTCACCCAGGCCTCTCAGCACAGGCCTCACTGCACAGGCCTCACCCAGGCCTCTCAGCACAGGCCTCACCCAGGCCTCGCAAGCCTCACCCAGGCCTCACAGCACAGGCCTCGCAGCACAGGCCTCACCTAGGCCTCACCCAGGCCTCACCGCACAGGCCTCACCCAGGCCTCGCAAGCCTCCCCCAGGCCTCGCAGCACAGCACGGCAGGCAGCTCGCGAGGCTCCTCTTGTTGGTGTCTCTGGACAGAGTGAAGTGGCGGTTGGTGGTCCAGGCCCGGGCGGCCCCGCCCGCCCGCGTGGGTCCCTGGTGTGGGGAGGGGCCACGCCGGGTGTATTTAAAGTCTGCTTTTGTCTGTCCGTGTTTACGAAAGCCTAGATGACTTGCTCAGGTGCGGCGTCAGCTTTGCGGCCAACATGGTGGTGGTGGACAAGGAGAGCACCATGAGTGCCGAGGAGGACTACATGGCGGACGCCAAGACCATCGTCAATGTGCAGACGCTTTTCAGGTAGGTGCGCATGCGCGGGGGGCGGGGCCGGTGCCCAGGGGCGGGGCCTGGGGCGGAGCCTGGGCCTGGGGCGGGGCCTGGGCGGGGGCGGGGCCTGGCCTGTCTGCTCTGGGGGCTTCCCCAGGAGCCTGCTCCAGTGCAGGAAGGAATGAGAGAGACACTCACGTAGACCTTGTCTTCACTCACGTATTATTCCAAAACCAACACACACAAAGATCCTTCCACACCCTCTACGTGAGTGACACTGCCTAAAGTTAGATGTCCAGTGCTGCATCTCTAATTCTTCTCAAAAGAAATATATATATGAAAAATTGAACACTATTTTCTCAGACAATTTAATTATAACACATTTTAAGCGTTGTAGGACGTGGTTAAACACCAGCCTATCCCTGTTCTACTTGGAAATACGCATCTCATGAGGATATAAAAAGTGGCAAAGCTCTGAGCAGGTAATTTGTCCAGGTGAAGAACAAATTCATAACCATTCCTTCACTATTTTCTGGGTTTTAATTAATTAAACTGGCTCAGATATGAAGCTCCATTCTTATGTTGAGTTTGTACAGACATTCCTTGTTATCAGCCGACTCAGAGTCATGTAGAAGTCAAAATATCTGTGATCCTGGAGATGATTCTCTATAGAAGCATTTTAAACGTTGTATATCAGGAGATCACTATTTCAGTTTCATAAGTGAACTTTCTATCGGCTTACAGAAAATCTGAGAGACATTTCTCCATAAATTTAACATTCTATCATGTGAAATTTGCTTGCTTCTGCACTCAGAGATGAACAATTTATAATTCAACCTATAAAGATTATTCGTGCTTTATTTTCAAAAGCAAAAAAACAACAAAAAGTCTATTTCCCTTCAGTTAGTGAAATAGTGGTTATGACTTTACAGGACATAGGAAAGTAAGGTAGAGCGATAAATTATTTTGAGTTTGGCTATTGAATAGTTCTGTTGTTGTTGTTTTGAGAAACACAATGGAAACTGTATAGTCACCCTGTTTTAACATCTTCATTGGCTTCCTTATTTTTATATTCTAGCAGAATCTATTTTCTTTTGTTGTCATTTTTTGTATAGATTATTTGTTCCATGGGTTATCATCATGCTATCCTAACTGCATATATTTTAGTAACATTAATGACTATTGCTGGGCTTGAATAAAGTCTTTACTTTTTCTTTATGGAGATATATAGATAACTCAAAGACTTATGACATCCCAAGTCTTGATGGGCTGTTTTCATCTTAACCAAGAGTGATCACCTGTGATTTGGAAAATTTCATCACAATATTTTTTCTCAGAGATCTTGACATCCTATGCTCCAGTTTAGGGCCCTTTGCACACTTCCATTGCTCATGAATAAATCCCACACAGTGGCTTTGTGTGGATGATGTTATTCTTTATTTTAGCATTACTAAAAGACTGGAAAATTATTTGGGCTCATGTCATTTTTTATTACTTTTACCTACATTCCATTTTGATGGGAACTATTTGGACTTTTAAATTTTAGTTTTCAAAGTGGATAGGTCAGACACATTTTCAGAAAAATCTTTAGACTTATGTGTGGTAGAAATGTAATTCAAGGATACACTGACAGTAGAGGTGTTCTGACTCATCATCTCTTCATGAACCATATGCTCAAATAAGGTCAAGTTTCTTATTCAGAATACAGAGCACTTGACTTCCTAACCTGTTGATTTACTGAGACTTACAACTTTATTTATTAGACCCCTTTTTTCCCCCTTCAGATTGTTCAAAGACCCTTTAGTGTTATTCAGTTCCCAAGGGCCCCAAACTGGAGGCTATGATTAATTTTCTAGGAGTATCGTGTTTGTTAGGAAAGGAAATGGTGTCAGTAGGGGCACATTAGCAGCATGTGGAGAATTACTTTTCCCCTGTAACTAGCATGGTTCTGCAATTGAAGACTGAGGCCTACAATTTGATATGCTATCATTATATGGAGGAAGACAAAGCAATTTCCCCTCTATTCTTCTGCATGTTCACTTGGGACTCCTGTAATGAGTTATCAAAGTAGGCTGACAAGATCAAGAGGAGAGATCAACAAAAGCGAAAGGGACAAGATTATTAACATATATGTTTCTCAGTTGACCGTCTAGAAACCTCTAGAAAGAATAAGGCAAGAAAATAGCTTCGGACTGGTCTTCCTTAGATCTTAAGAACAGTAGTCTAATAGAAACAGTAGAATAGTAGGCCATCAAAAGGAAAAGATTCTGAATTTCCATGGGTGGAAGATCAGAGTAAGAGAAATGCATCCAGACTTATTTGTAAACAAAGGTGAAATAGGGAGTGAAAGTTTAAAATCCCTCTTAGACAGTTTCTTGGAAAAGAGGGTAGATGGATATATTTGCCCATATGTTTAGGCAAAGAAAAGGATGGCCAAGAAGTTTGTTTGCTTGCTTTAATATTTATTACTTATTCTCCATTGTCGCCACACTGGAAATAACCATTAAACAAAGTAGCAAATTGAGGTTTGCAAATTCTGCTACCCTTCATTCAGGTGGGATAATTACATATTTTTTTGAGAGGAGATAAGCCATTCTTCTGGATGGTTTATATAGAGCTTCTTCTGCAACAGACCAAGTCAAGACTATAGTTGCTAGTATTTTAATGTTTGAGCAGTCATCCTGAAATCATGCCAGGACGGCTGGTGGCAGGGGTCTCCAGCCTTTAGGTAGAAATGTGCTCTCATCGGAACAACCCAGACCAGGAGTTGTTCACTTGTTACCATGATTTGTGAATACTCTTCACATTGAATTTTCCTTTATTGGCAAAGAACTATCTTGGATACATTTATCCAGAGGTTCTATATGGGAATACAGTAAACAATTCCTTTTCTGAGAAGCCTTCTCTTGAATTCTAAACAGTCCTTGCAGCCTCTCCTCAGAGACCATTTCTGAATACCAACAGTATGAAGTGCCAGTCGTTGTCCTGTCAAATACACTTACACCTTCTTCTCCCCAGTGCCCGAGGGCTTCCATTTACACATTGAACAGGGAATACTGAAGTGATTTTTGCCAGTACGAAGTTCTCCTGGAGAGTGCATTTTTGATTTCTAAAGTGAAAAGACCCTGGTTTTGAAATTTAAATTTTTATTGCTAAAGTTTTACATAGCTACATACTCATGTATTTATACATTTATGAACAAGTATTACTGTCTATACTAAACTGAACTAAGCACTTCAAAGCATACTTAGATTTATAACACTCACCTCAAAAAGGCCATGATATTGTAGCTGATTAAAATCTTCTCCCTCCTTTGCAAGTATTTGGGTGTCATTGTAATTTATCTTTTTTCATCCTTTACTAAGGAATTCATAATAAAGTTTCGCGTTAGCTACCCCCAAGTTTAATGGGCCCGGAGCGAGAAGAGGGATCCATATTGGACAGGTTGCTTAGTCTCAACCCATATAGAAAAGTTAAAAAGAAAATAAAAGTCAGTTTAAAGTTTACAATCTGAATGTTGGTTGACGATGAGGTAGTTTTCTTGAAACATCCAATTGGAAAAGGATTCTCTGGAGAGCATACAGAAAAATGTGTAATACAGAATAAGTAATAAGATGGATGTTTCAATTTAGATTATTATTACATTTCTTTTTATTCTATATTCAAAATATATTTAGCAACTTTGGTTTTCTGCCAGTCCTGGGGCTTGAAGTCAGGGCCTGGGCACTGTCCCTAGACTGTTTGTATTCAAGGCTAGTGCTCTGCCACTTGAGCCACAGTACCACTTCTGGCTTTTTTTTTTTTTTTTTGAGATGAGAGTCTCACAGGGACTTTTCTGCCCAGGCTGGCTTGGAACACCGATCCTCAACTTACTGAATAGTGAGGATTACAGGCATGAGCCACTGGCACTTGGCTCATGCTTAGCAACTTTCAAGGGCCAGAAATAGATTTCATGTATTATAATTTAGAAGATGCATATTTAAATGTTTTAGGTAAACATGCATAAAAATGTAAAATATTGTAATTGAACATAGAAAACAGGCACTATGATATTTTATTTCTAAATACTATTGAAATCTAAAATTTCACTAGGTGGCAGACTTAGCTAATACACTGAATTTCCTAGTTTAAAATAACACAAGTGATTTAGCACCATTGATGTACTATAGACATGTCAGGTACCCATATACATTTTGTTGTACAATCTAATTTGAACTGTAGAGATGGCTCCAATACCAAAACAAAACAAAACAACAGGGTCACTTGATTCTCACTGAAATTTCACACACACACACACACACACACACACACACACACACACGTCTGTGTATTTCTATTCCATAGAATAAGGACTATATGCAAAGGAATCCAGGTAGACACTCAAGTTTCCATCTGTGTAGATACAACCTTCTTCCCAGGCTGAGCTGGTCCTCACCAGCTGTCCGCTCAGTTACACCTGAATGCCACGTAGGCTAGAAACATTTGATCAGCCTCCATCTATTGGTGCTAGAACAGAGATTGTCTTACATTTTGTGACTTTTTACTATTTCTGGGTGAGCCAAGAGTTGGGAAGTCACTCCCTTGTAGGTAGCTCCAGGGTCGCAGGCCCACTTGGCCTGACAGGAATCATCATTCAGCACAAAGCTACCTGACCAGTGCAGAATCGCCTGTCACACCCAGGGTTCAGGGCCAGGGATCCTGGGCAAGCACATTTGTTTACAATGTGCCATATCCCACCTTCAGGCACAGTGCCAACCCCTTATTACTCACAGAGCAGCAGAGCTGATTCATTTATGTGTAGTGCATTTTCAGATGGTGCTGAGCTGGGAGCTCAAGAGATAGGTTCAATCTAGAAGCAAGGATTTTATGTGACCGCCACATAGGCACACGCACTTGAAACACACTGCATAGAAACCAGGCAGATTGGCCAAGAAAGTAGCTGCTGCAGAAAATCCTAAAGGATTTGAATCCCCCAAAGCTTCTAACCCTGCATCGATTGGATCCAAAAATAGACATTTGTAAAGGTAGTTGGTATTATCTTGCCCATGCGTGAAAAAATAAACTCCTGTGTGTGGCAGTGTATGAGGACATGTGGGGTGCAGCCTCTCAGGAACCTCTCTCTCTTTACTGTGTCCTCTATGAGTTTATAGACTGCGCCTTAGGGCAGAGACTCGTACCTTTATTGTGTTGGTATCTCCTGAACACAGATACTTCCTACCAGTAAACCCATTAGTTTTCGATATTACTCCAAAACACAAATTACAATGGCAACTTCAATGACCCACAAATACCTGTGTAAGGTAAAGCAAAGCTAGATATTTGATAAGCATGATAAAGCATGATGAAAGTATGACATTTGACCAACAGACTTTTGTACCACAGCTACCGCTGTACCCGCTGCCTCTAAGCACGTGAGGGTCAAGTTTCACTGGAATTATTTCATCTCAGAGGTTAATAGTAGCAAGTTTTGACCTTTAAAAAAATCACATCAGTTTGGCCTGGCAGGTTGGCTGGTGCCTGTAGTTTCAGCTAGCCAAAAATTGGAGAATAGGAGGATCAAAATGTGAGGCCAATCCGGACAGAAAGTGAACAAGACCTCAGAATCTCCAAAATTAGGACAAGTGTGGAGGGGTGTGTGGAAGGAACCCGGGCAGATGGAAGATATGGGTTTGAGGCTGGCCCGGCAAGAAGGAACATGAAATCTAGTCCCAAAAATAATCTAAAGCAAAGGAAACTAGAACCATGGCTAAGTAAGACCCTGACTTCCAACCCCCATTCTGCCAAGACAACAACAGCAACAGCAATGGTTGTAGTGGATAAGAAAGAGTAGCAAAGGGCATCAGATCTCACAAAAGGGCTAAGTGACTCATCTTGTGAACGTACATATTTCTGTTTTAATATTGCCCACAAAAGCAATTGTGTAACTTAAAACAGCTTTGGGAAAGGGAAGTGGGGGATGGATACAAGATTGGGAAGGAGTGGGAGGAGAGATATGGGGACAAAAACATAAGAAGGGGTATCAATGTGTGAGAAGTAATACATCTACTCTCTGATGAATGTAACTGTAATCACTCCATAATAATAAAAATAAAACAAAAACCTTGATAATAAAAAATAAAACAAAAACAGATTTATGAGTTTTTCTTCTGAGGGGCTTCATAAATATAGAGTCAGAATATCTAATAAAAGCCAAAGTACTGACTTGATTTTCCTTATTGTGGCAAAATGGTGGTTAAAGCCTTCTTTGGATATAGTGTTTTATTTTCCTTGTATTGTAGATTATGCGACACTTCTCATGCCCCAGCCTAGAAACACGAACCCTAAATACACTGTAATAAGAAGGGCCATAATGGATTGTTTGGATGACCCCATTTTTTTCTCTCTACAATATAGGTTATTTTCTAGTCTCAGTATCATCACAGAGCTTACTCATCCGGCCAACATGAGATTCATGCAATTCAGAGCCAAAGACTGCTATTCTCTTGCTCTCTCAAAGCTGGAAAAGGTAAGATGCACATAATGGGCATTGGAATGAACTACTTTTGTACAATGAACAATTCAAAATACCTATGCATGCAAAGAAATGCCAAACCACAGTAAGGATAAACACTCTGTTTCAAATTCCTCTCTGGAGAACTGTCCTAGCTCACTGTTATTTTTTTATTATTGCTTTTAGGTAGTTGTTCAAAGGAGTTGCCACTTACCGTAGTTTATGAACACAATATATCTTGATTAATGTCACCCCTTTTCATCATCTTCTCCTCCTACCCATGCCTTCACTCACTCTTTGAATATAGGATTTTTCGACATCAGCTTTCTGAGCTCTGGGATTGCACATCGCAGAATAGACACCTTGTGGAAACAATGAGGCAGAAGGAAGCCCAACAGATTCTCCATTTAGAGTCCGCATAAAGGCACTGTTCAGCCAACAGATGGCATTGAGACTTGTAGCCTTTAAAAACACTCTCCTTTTCTTCTGACCTTTATTTCATCATTGTCTTTTTTTTTTTTTGCAAAATTGTTCCATGATCCTTTTCCTAGGTCCTCCCAGAGCTAATCCAGTTCTCTCTCTGTTTCCCACATTTGAAAGCCAATATGCTCCCCTCTCTTCTGCCCTCTTTGCATAACCAAGTATCAGAAACAGTGTGTGACAGCTAGGTAGAGCAGAAGGTGAGTGGAATTAAAGACACGTAGAAGAGAGAAACAATAGAATGGATCTCATTTCCCTTTAAAGGCCTATTTAGTTTCTCTTATGTTCATGTGTTGAGAGAAAAAAATAACTTTTATTCATGCCGCGCATGCACTGCATTTGCTTCAAGAGCACTCCCTGTAAAAATCGCTGTGAACTCTATCCATCCCCAGCAATGATTGGAATTATTCTTCACAATCATGATAATCACACCTTGATGTAAGAAGCAAAGTGATGAAACTGTAGGCTAACTGGGGTGGTGTATTTAGTTTTTGTTATAGGCATATTTTAGGTACCACAAATGGGGGGAACCTATGTTTCTCTGGGTATAGCCAACTTCACTTAACCTAATGTTCCCAAAGTCTTTTTATTTCTTTATGAATGGCACAATATCATTCATCTTTATGGATGAGTACAATGACATTGTGTATATATGTCACACTTTCTTGAACCATTTTCCATCGAGGGGCATCTGGGCTGAATCCATATCATGGCTATTGTAAATAATTCTTCAGTGAACATGGTTGTGCTGGTAACTTTAGTGTGGCCTTGTTTGAGCTCTATTGGATAAATGCACAGAATGGGGATTGCTGGGTCATAGGGTATGCCAGGGGCTACAAATGAATTAATTGAAGTGCAATAGACTCTATGAAGAGCACAAACCATGTAATTGTTTATAAAGTTCAATTCAAAACCCAACAAACCAAGTCCCAGGAAATGGGTATTTGCCAGGTGGTAGGGTGGGGGGAAGAATGAAGGAGTCAGAGGGGAGAAAGCAGACAAGAGTTCATTGTATATACTGCAAAACAGAATAATAAGGGAAGGGGTGGCTGGAAAGGAGATAATGATATTGAAATGATGACTTGGCGCAGGAGGCGTTGTACCCATAAACTGCTTTCTAAAAGGCAAAAGAGTTTCCATACAGAAGCTAAAGTTAGGATAAGTAAGAGAAGAGGTAGGTGGGAAGGATGGGCGAGAGTGTTGAAAGGGTGGCATCGATCAGAGGGGCTGTATTCATACACGGCTTTGGTAACTACAACTACTTAAAGATAATGAAGGAAATATTAAAAACCATGTTAGGATCCCCTGTATAGCAGGAATGTCTGTGATATTAATACCTTTCACGCACACCAGATTTATGCTGAGGTGGTTCAGGGAGGCCTCTAGGCAGCCTTGGCTGCAACAGGCCTGGTGTGCATTCGGAGGAAGACAGGCTTGAATCCAGAGGAGGCTTGAATCCTTGAGGTCCTTCCCCAGCCCTCCTCCCCTTCAAGGAAAACGTTGAGTTCAGTTATTTCTCTTATGAGTCAAGTGATCACACTTCCAAAATCAAACCTCAATAAAAGTTCTGAAAAGTGAAACTTTAGGAGTTCCCAAAGTGCAAAAGTCCCTGTGCTGGGGACCCTTCCTCAACGTTCCCTGCAGGCCCCGTCATGTCTCGTCTAACTGGACCCTCAACAGGCACATTGCATCACTAAGAGCAGAGCTTCTGTGGGTCCTGACAGCAGTTTCAGAGCATGATCTTCGATGAGGGGCCCACAGGAACCCCATGTTTGTAATGGCTGGTCTGGGAACAACAGGTGGCAGAGGAGGATCAGGGTGTAAACTGCATCCCTTAACCCACTCAGTCTGTACCAGATCCCTGTCATGAGTGTTAGACGTGACTTGAGTTGTGAGACTGAATCCTCTCAGGCGGGTGCGGGTGGCACACACCTAGTTAATCGGAGGCTGGTATCTGAAGATTGTGGTTCTAAGGCAGCCCAAGCAAGAAAGCTCGTGAGACTATCTATCATCTCTGATAAACCACTCAGGAAAAGCTGGAAAGGGTACTGTGGCTCAAGTGGTAGAGCAGTAGCCTTGAATAAAAAAGAAGCTCAAGGACAGAGCCTAGGCCCCAAGGGGAAAAACAAACAAACAAACAAACAAACAAAACCTCAAAAAACAAAAAATGATGTCAGTTCTCTCGTTAGCTAGCTTGCAATCACATTGAAGACGATGGTATATATGCAAATTTTGCATAGCCACTATCAGAATTATGGTAATATTAGTTATTTATTTTCAGCATGTTTTTTATGAAAAAAGATAAAGATTTATACAATGAAAATGAAAACTCAACTGAATGCATACCCTCTGGTTGAGTCAAATGCCTGACTAGATAGTATGAATTAGAAAAGTGAATAAAGCATATAAAATATATAGCTTCAATACAAATATAAGTGTACTTCTTAATTAGGAAATATTATATCAAAGAAGTTCAAAGAAGTTATGGAAGCTATACCCATTGATCTTATATGGAGGTGTATGAAAGTATGTATATACTGGACATGTAAATGTATATGGACATATTTATGTTTAAAAGGTATGCATTTGGATGAATAAATAGAAAGCCTAAAGCAAAAATTGCAATTTAAAGACAAGAACTATGGTGAAACTGTTTGGCTGAGAGTTTTTCTAGGTGTGATACAGGAGACTCTGGGGAAAAGTAGAATGAGAGAAGTGAGTGCGAAATTGAGTTGTCTGGAAGCTGAGACTGGTTTATAGAATTAGAATAGGTTTTACCCCCAACCCCCAAAACAATGAAGGAAAGTTCAGCAACATGACTGCGGAGGATAGCAAGCAGACTTAGGAGAATTCATTGTGATTATGTCCAGAGAGGAAAATTACCCTGTGCCAATTAAATTTTTGATCTGTTTCCCTCCCACACTGTTCTGTTGCATCTAATCATTTCATAATCTCTATCCTTATGGTGCTGGATGGACATAGATGGCTGGACACAAATGATCTGCCAGAAGCAATTTTTTCCCTCTCAGAAAGATACATATCTATGATAGTAAACTTAATAGAAAAGATTGGTAAGACCAAATAAATTAAAATGTCATTAAATTAAAATCTAGTATAAGATTAAAATCTAGTCATTTACACATCTCTGAATTCTTTTAGCCATGATTATCAGGAAGTCAGAAAATCATTACTGCAACTTCCTGCAAAAGCAGAATTCCCTTTCAAGGAAAAACTGTATGTATTAGGTTTGAGATCAAACCTAGGGCTCTGCACATGCCAGGCTGGTAATCTACCCAAGAGCAGTGTTCCCAGCCCAGAAATAAGATTGATGATTGACTTGTTGGTGTTGGTCCTGGGCTTGAACTCAGAGCTTTTGTGCTCAAGGCTAGCACTCTACCACTTTAGCCACAGTTCTGCTTCCGATTTTGGTGGTTTATTGGAGATAAATGTACTATGGACTTTCCTGCCCTAGCTGTCTTTGAATTGGGACCTTCAGCTCCCAGTCTCCTGAGTAGCTAAAATCACAGGTGTGAGCTACCAGTACCCAGCCAGAAATACATTTTTTTAAAAGACTAGTCACTAGGAATCTACATACTCAGGATACTGAAATCTGATGCTCACTGTTCAAAGCTAAGCTGGACAGAAAAGTCATGATACTCATCTCCTTCAACATTGAAGTGGAAGGGGGATGGCCCAGTTTGTCGAGTGCCAGTCTTGAGCAAAAAAGCCAATACTTGACCCAACTTCAGAACTCAACCCTTTGTATATTGTTTATGCTTTTAATACATGGATGTTTCCACTGGCATTGAAAGTGAAATCTGAATCTGAACTGTTTCTTTTAGGGGACAGTAATTGTATTTGACTCAATACATGTGCATGTCAATAGATGATAAAGAATAATCTAGATGTTAGTTAACTTTTTAACATATGAATATCCCCAATAATTAAGCAGAAACTCTCTATGATCCAGCTGTTCCACTCCTGGACATTTATCCAAAAGATTACCAGCCAGCACTCCCATGTTCATGGCTGTACTCCAGTACTCACCACAGCCAATGTATAGAACTAGTCCAGATTCCCTTTACTGGGTGAATGGATCAAGAAAACGTGGTGTACACACGCATGGACTTTCACTCATCCAATTAGAAAGAATGATACTGTACAATTTGGGAAGAAATGGGAAGACCTTGAAAGAATTTATGTTAAGTGAAGTTTGTCATGCCCGAAGAGGCAAAGGCTCCATGATTCCCCTTATGCATGGCGATGAATTCATCAGTATTTACGCGGTGTTCTGTGCAAGTGTATGCAAATGTATAACTCAAATAACAGAATGGCAAAGTCAAACATCAACATAGTACACACCAGGAAACAGATACTTGAGAGGAGTAGGGTGGGCTAAAGGAAGGTAGGCAGAAAAACAAAGAGAATGAGGGGAGAATTCAGGCAAGAATTTAATGCAAATCCTATAAAAATAAGAGTACGGGAAGAAGAGGGGAGGGATAGGTGAGAATCTTAAAAGGGTCAATATTGATCAAGATGAATTGTATTCATAAACTACTTTTTTAATGGCAACTCCTTTGTACAACTACTTATAGATAATTAAAAATTAAATAAATGTATTTGCTGGTCAGAAAGAAAATATGGTTGAGCTGAGATTATCTGAGGGAAAGACATGCTGTGTACCCAAGAAACAATAGGGGTGTCAGCCTTTCTGATGCAAAATTAAACCTTTCTACGAAGAAACTGTTTATTGTTATGTCCTCTTAGACTATCAGGAGAGTCTGATAATAGCCTAAACTGAATTTGGGCTTGGATGCATGAACAAGAAGTGACATTATCAAAACTGCACTGAGATCAACAGGCAAAATAATGGAGAATGCCTTGGAGTAATAAAGACCCCAAGTTAGAAAGTTGATTGTAAATTGGAGCCTCAGTCACTGGTCATACAATAGGATGTAGAAAACAGAGCAGCTGTGAAATAATTGACTGGATGACTGATGGAATTTTGGATACTTGAGATATTTACTGGGTAAGGAAGGGAGTGAGAGGTGCTTGCATTGACTTTTCCTTATTTTTAACCCCGATTTACTACTTAGAGTGTTTTTCATGTTTACCCTAGTAAAATATGAGATTAAGTTTACAATGATGTTCATTATTGAGATAGAGGAAGATATGAAGCCTAATGCTTACCAGACAGAAGCAGGCTCCTACAGATAAATCTAAACCTCAGGATGCATTCTGTTACATTAACATGAAAAGAAACCACCTTTTGTTGGGTTTCTTTTATTTCCCTACTATATCAGGCATAAATAGATTTCTTGAAATTTATTTTTTGTCAAGGTAATGCAAATTGGGGTTATAATTGTACACATAGGACAATGAGTATATTTCTTGTTGAACATTGTTACCCCCTCCTTTGTTTTCTACCACTTTCCCTCCTCCTCATAAATGGATTTCTATTGTTTAAAAGGTTGTATCATCTAATGACTTGGTGCTTCAGTTAATTCATTAAAATTGTCTATTATAATGAAAAGGATACATAAAATTTAATGCTTAACTGAAGGAAAGACAGTATTTATGAGAATATCTCCCTCATATATATTGAGAAAATTGATCTAAGCAGCAAGGCACAAAATATAGAATGCTTACAAAAGTTTTCAACCTCAAATCTCTGGACAGAAAGAGCGGGAAAGAGGGTCAAACTTGGCCTTTATGTTTCGACTGCCTTTTGCTGCTGGAAGAGTGTTTAGCATCAGTATGTTGGATACCCTTCTTTATCAGGTATGTGATCCCCTTTTTTCCCCCCAAAATATCTATTTTATATTTCATGCAAATAAGTAATAAATTATAGTAACATTTTAAGCCAATGACTTAAAACTAGTTTGAAGTAATTGAATTCTGACACATTTTATATTACTCTAAAATGTCACTGAGACTTTGAAAGAATTGTAAAAAATCACAACTAACATAAAAAATAGGACAAAGCACTTATGGAATATACTTCCAGCCTCAGTTTGAAAACAAACAAACATGTCTTTGCCAATAAACTGTCAAACTAAAGATCCTTTAAACTTCTGCTAATTATTGTTTACTTTAGATGGGAACAAGATTTTATGATGGCAAACCATTTAGTTTGTTCCTGGTGTCTAGTTTTACATTGTCACTTTATCATAGCTAAGTGATTTATAAAAACATTTTGTACTTACATACACTCTTTTATCATCTCTGCCAACAACTGAATCATCACCACATTTCTTTCTTTTTGATTCAAATTATGAGACACACTCTAAGCATTTCTAGTAAAGAGTAGGGAAAAAAAAGATCTTCATAGGGCTTTAAATTGTTTTATAGCTTGAATCTCAAATGAAGCATTTGAGCATTTCACTGCTCATATTCTATTTTGTTATCTGCTTGTATGAACTCTTGTGTAATTGCTTGACTGAATAACCCAATCCAGATACAGCCAAGCTCTTCTGCTGGCCTTTAGGCCTTTTGCCCATGTGCTTCCCTCGTGAAACCAGGAACCATCTGTCTAGGCAGATGAGTGCCAGAGCACATCCCTCAAGGAAGAACACGCACGCTGTGTGTCTATGTCCAGACATTTTATCTGGGCTCTTCTGGAGGCTGGGCTCCCATCTCAAACTCTACTACCACTCACACATATTTAGATCATGACATGGGAAGGCTTTCCGGAATGGCGGTTTGAGACTGAAGATTTCAGAGCAATAGAAAGAGACACTTGGATCTTATTTGAAACAGTTGGCTCTCCTTCCCTTTAAAAAGCTCAGTCAGTAGCTTAGCATATTTAGAAAGATTCAGAGCTGGGTACTGGTGCTCATGCCTGTGATCCTAAATATTCAGGAGGCTGAGATCTGCGGATGGATGTGCAAAACCAACCTGAGCAGGAAAGTCTATGAGACATTTCCAATTAATCATACAAAATGTTCAAGTAGAGGTATGGCTCAAGAGGCATAGAGCTAGCCATGAGAGAAAAAGCTCAGAGAAAAGTGCTCAGATCCTGGATTCAAGCCAAAAAAAGAATGCAAAGAGAGAGAAAAGGAAAGAAGGTAAGAAGGAAGGAGGGAAGGAAGGAAGGAAGGAAGGAAGGAAGGAAGGAAGGAAGGAAGGAAGGAAGGAAGGAAGGGTTCATGTAAAAGTTATTACAGATGGAATTGTATAGATCTGGAAAACAGTTTTCCTGGCTCTTCTCTTTTTACACATTATCTTATGTTCTGAAAGTACGCAGAATGACTGAACTAGAACTAAAAATTCAAAGTTTTTGAATGAGACTACATTTTACTCATGCTGTCTGAAATAGTTTACTAAAAGTAGAATGATTTTGCCCATAAAAGTTATTCTAGATTGCAAATATTTCCATAGGAGAGATATTCTGTCATTTCAGACAATAGGTAGATTTCGTTTTTATTTCCTGTGCAGAAGCTTGGCTGGGAAAATCTCTAATTAGAAATAAAATGCTGAATTGACAAAAGTTTTAAAATTTTGCCTTATTTCAGCCAGAGTTCTATTTTTTTAGGATTACGTGTTCTTCTAGTAAAATAAATTTCTGAACTTCACTTATTTATTACACATACCAGATGTTTACACTCCTAGCACTTTTACACCATTCAGGTGTGTAACATTCCATGTATCTTTTCTTCCATTGCAGTCATTTGTGAAGGAATACATGATTTCTATCACCAGACTTCTATTAGGACTGGACACAATTCCTGGATCGGGCTTTCTTTGTTCTGTAAGTTCATCATGGTGGAGAAACTATCTTGTTCTGTGGCTGTATCTCCTCTCATTTCTTTTTCTAATGTGTGTCCAGAGTTTATACCTGATACTTTTAAATTGCATAAGAAATTTCAGATAAAACATTATTTTTATTAATAACCATCATAACCAATACACATCTAGCACAGAATTCCTAACAGACTATATTTTTAGCTTGCAATTGGAAACTCAGATTCAAACCTGGGACTCTACTCTCTCTACAGTTCCAGAATATTCATTGAGTTTAACTTTGCTTGTTTTTTTGAGGCGCCGGGTTTGTTTCTCTGAGGTAAGGTAAACTTGAACTGCTGCTCAGGTTTACTTTAAATTCTTGGGCTGAAGGTGGGGGGCGGTTTCCTTCCCAGTGACTCAATTTCTCTGGGTAGGCCACCCTGCTAGTTCACTAACACTGCTTTAGAGAAGTGAGTATTGTAGCAAAATACATTGAATAAAGTGTTTGCCTCCAGTCTGGATTTATATGGAGCAAAAGTAGACCAGAACTGTCCTTTCCCGTTTGCTAGCTTTGCCTTCATTCAACCCCCTCTCTCTCTTTCTCTCTGATCGTATTTGAGTTTGAACTCTGAGCTTCACACTTGCCAGACAGGCGCTTTGCTATGCTGTTTGATAAGCACCGCTGGCTCCCAGGTGAACGTGGCCCAGGCTCTGATTTAAATGGCGGGCATGCTCCATCACAGTCATGTGTTGAAGTTGAGATGGGGTCTCGCAAACTTCTTCTTTGGAGTGGTCTTGAACTCTGGCCCTCCTAATCTCTCCCTCTCAATCGGGGTCATAGGTGTGAGGTTGTCACACCTGGCTTCTTGGTCTCTATCAATGGGAAGATTAGTGGGTCATAGGCCTGTCCTGTTTTCTTGATTGTGTTGTAGCCCCAGAGCACGTTTTCCAGTAGCCTCCTCAGGTGATCACCACCCTGACAAATGTCAGGGTTCTGCCAACTGCCAGTGTCCCGTTGCCACTCATTTTGTCCCTAGATAATATCCTCTTGCCCCAAGTGAAGGAATTGATGTCTCTCCAATGTGGTCAGACTTCCAGGAGATGTGGATGCTGACAAAAGTAAGTTGGCAGGCTGAAAGCATCAACAAACATTTATGAAGGATTATCTCGAAATTTTAAAATATTAAACTGACCTGGAAGAGTGAAAACCAAAGCAAAGGCCACTTCCTAACCCCTGCCCATGAGCTGAATGGTGTGTGTTGCAGATGAAAATCACAGAGGAAGACCTGTGGATCAGAACGTATGCCCGACTCTACCAGAAGTTGTGCTCCTCCACGGGTGATGTCCCCATTGGCGTCTACAGGACCGAGTCTCAGAGACTTACTGCGTCTGAGGTTTGGAATTACCCGACTCTTCTTCTTTGCGTGCTTTCCTCTGGTGAATATAGTTGTTCATAAACTCGGAAGCTAATTGCTGAAAGATGCTCCACAAGATGGCAGAATCTACTCTTGATATCGTGCCCTCTCCGTAGATAAAATCTTCCCAGCTCCTCTAGTAGAATGTCTTGCAATTAATTTCACAAATGCTTGGTGGCTAAGTGTCCTTGGTTAGAGTTAAAAGACATGAAGACGTCTGAATGACTCTTGTATGATCAGCCCTGGCTATTTCTAGAATATTGCCAAGATCAAACTAAGTAACCTTGAGGTGTGACAGATGAGAAAATGACCCACATCTGTGAACACAGATTAGCATTTAGAAGGAAGCAAAACAAAGGAAAAGTGAGTCCTGAAATTCATGTTTCTCTACCTGTGCATTGAAGACCACCCCTGTAAACCTGAAAAAAAGTTACAGGTGCATGCTTGTAATCCTAGCTATTCAGGAGGCTGAGACATGAGAACTGCAGTTCAAAGCCAACCAGGGAGAGATAGTCTGTAAGAATCTTATCTCCAGTTGATCCTTGGAAAACTTGAAGTGGCACCGTGGCTTGAAATGGTAGGAGGCTAGCTGTGAGGGAGAAAGCTTAGGACAGTGCCCAGGCCCTGAGTTCAAGCCCCACAACCGACAAACAACAACAAACCTGCATGGGTAGTGTAGTAAGATGTCATAGAGGGGATTTCAGTATTTTTAACAGCAGAGCTTATGAATATGATATGAAAGCCCCTGAAAATATATTTGTACTTTGATTTAGTCCCATTCTATTGTTCAAAGTAGTTCTTTTTCCCTTGAAACAAACCACAACCTCCTAAATGGAATCATTTTAGGAAATAAAGATTTTCAGGTAAATGTGCTATTTTCTCTATATCTATAACATGATTTAATTTAAATAGTTTACTTCAAAATCTTTATTTTTCCTTTTAGTAATTTTTCCAGGTACCCCAAAGTGAGTATAAATTACAAAATCACTTCAGCTAATTCTTACTATTTTTTGTTCTTAGGCAAAATGACCTGTTATCAAGTTTCTCTCAATTATATGTGATTTCCGTAATCTATTTTTTAAGTTAATTCATGATTTAAAAAATAAAATACACGTGTCAAGAGCTTCTAGAAAACATAAAATTAGTAGGGTAGATTGTGATTTTCTTCTTGAAATCAATAGGTAAGCATTAACAGAGGTGGATATTTTAAGCAGCAGGAATGTATTCAGTTTTCCACAAGCGTTCTTTTGGTGGTTTCATAGTAAATTCTGGGATAGTAAAAAGGAGCTTGTATCATCTATCCAACTATATTTGGATTTTTCTTCAAATTGTGTTTACATTACAAACAGCAATCCCAAATCAGGAGAAAAAAAAGCAACCTGGAATGACTCACTGTAGAGAAGTTCCAGACAATATTAAAGGTGGGTTGGCACATATGACCAAAAAGCTAAGAAGATTGCACTTAAAAACATTGACTGTAGGTTCAAAAAGGACAAGCACTTTAATACCTAAGTAATTTAGCTTTCTCCCAGCCTCTTAGAGTTCCAACAATAAAATACTGGGCTGTAGCTTAGAACAAAGGACAGAAGTTTGGGGGACCATCCGTTCAGTGACTGGTGAGGCCTGGGGTCTGATTCTTTCCCATGAGCTATCTTAGGGCAGAAAGGATGGGAAGCTTTGTCTCTGGAGATTCCTCAACTTAATCACCATCCCAAAGCATCTCTCCAGATGCCCTGCATAGTAGATTGTTTACCTGTCCCTCCCCCCTTTCCCCCCTCTCTGCAACAGTCATTCAGTGCAGCTATTAATTGCCTATGATTAGTATGAAGAGAATGTCCATACAGAATTCCATTGTTGTACACGGACTGTGAGTTAGTTGCAGTACATGCTGTTTTGGGTCATTCTCTAGCCATCTCAGCTTCCCTGAAGTATGAAAAAACCTTGCTGTGTGTTGTGTGAGTTATAAGGCATAATGGAAGAATTTCTCCCTATCTGTAGGAGCATCCTCAAGGAGTTACTTGACCACCTAATAAGAAATGACCACAATAAAGTGCTTCTAAATCTCCAAGCGTACCACTTATAATAACATCTTTAAAAGATTAAAGCAAACTAAGTTAAAGATATTTTGTGTTTCCCTGTATTAAACTCAATCCCTGGACCTGCATTTTACCTAAATGTTGTGAGTATTGCAGAAAATAACTGAGGAAACAAATGAAGATGGAAAGTTGGGCCATTAGATATGATCCATGTGTACTCCATATGTCCTTGGGATTCACATGTCTTAGAGTATGGTCCAATCAAAATTATTGTGAGATGATGGAACATTCTGCATATATAAGAATAGATAGGGCCTGGAGTTTGGCCTAGTGGTAGAGTGCTTGCCTAGCATGCACGAAGACCCGGGTTCCATTCCTCGGTACCACATACATAGCAAAAAGCCAGAAGTGGTGCTGAGGCTCAAGTGGTAGAGCTCTAGCCTTGAGAAAACCCAAGGGCAGTGCTCAGGCCCTGAGCCCAATCCCAGGACTGGCAAAAAAAAAGAATATATGAAAATCTTAATTCCTCAAATTTTCCAAAGTGAAAACACAATAAAATTGGATATAAGGCTCATTTTTGTAATCAGCACTTGCGGAAGGAAAGAAAAGAGAATCTTATGTTGGAAGACAATCTGGGAATGAGTAGAGCTGGGAGATGAAGAGGGAAGGGGCCAAAGAGAGAGAGAAAGAGACAGACAGAGACAGTGGCACAGAGAGATACACAGAGAAGCAGAAGCTAATCTCATGAATTGAGAAATACTAAAGCCCACATAGAACAGGCAAAATTGGATGATTCTTGTGAATGTCTAATGAATGAGATTTTAACAGGTGCTACTATTTTTTTAAAAAAATCCTAATGTTCTAATTTATAAGCTCCTTACTTTATGAACTCTGCATTTGTAACTAGTGAAACAGCAAACACACGTTGACATCTATTGCTTATACCAGATGCCAGCACTAAATTCTGGGCTGCTCTGTATGAACTGTGATGCTACTGTGTGAAGGATGCAGTAGTGATAAGCTGTATGCAGACAAGTCTTAGATGTTCCGCACTTTAAAGTTAAATGCAGGTACTGATGCTACATCTGTTTATTGCCCTGTCTTCAATATTTGGGCATGTTCTGTGTAGAGGAAAGGGAACTATATGACAAGTTATGTCACTACTTTAGCTGGAGGGGAATTATTGAATAGTTTGCTGTACATCATTGAAAACAAAAATGAGGAGGAGTCACAAGCAAATCAATAAAACTCAAAAAGACTTAGAATTTCATTTAAAATTCAGAGTAGACATATATCCACATAATATGAGAAGAGAAGATGTCTGTAGACCACAAAGGAAATCAGTCCCCAGTCTATGGAAGCAGGGCAGAAACGAATGTGTCCTTGTCTCAGTGCTCCTGGCACACAGCATCCTGCTCCAGAAACTTCTACCACTGCCACTGGACTATTGCTACTTAAAACTATTTCCCAGACACTAAAGATGATAAAATTTTAACTACCATCTTCTGCTCTGCCTATTTGTTCAAAAGTTCATGGTAAATGAACAGTAATGGATGTTAAATGTTGTCTCTGCCCTGTCGCTTGTTGGTTCATGTCTGTATCATTCAGTCAGTATGTAACCTGAATCTTATATGTCTCTTTTTCTTTTCTCTTGTATCAGTCTCGAGAAATAGCATCACAAGTAAGTACCTTCTGTTTGTCTCCTGCTCCTCTGATGGTGGAATATAATTCTTCATAACTATTAAATGAAAACATACTAAAGATAGAATTCAGTATTTCAGATAGAAAATATAGCATGCTGAAATGCCTTCTTTTCTGTGTATAGATTTAGATTGATTGCTCTGTAATAGATTTATCTCCAGAAATTGTAGTCTTTGTGTTTATTAACCCCCATTTTGACTCTTTTTTGGAATTCTAATACTTTAAGTGCCCAAGTCTTTTAGCAAGCATTAGAAACGAATGAACATCGCATATCTGAAAGTCTAAGGTTTCAGCTCTATTTTTCTCATTTCTTAAATTCCTCACTTATTTGGACAGACTTTTATTGTATGATCCACAATTATCTGCTTTCCTCTGTTTTGCAAGCCACATAAACTGGATGTGAAACACAAACTGATGATTTGGGAAAAGGTTAAAATTGAGGAATAAAAGACTATGCTAATGCCTGCCCTGAAAGCTGCCATTTTCAGACTCTAAGGTGTAATTCTATCTTAATATTCTGTACCATCAAGGTTAGTAAACAAAGCTATTTCAAGATGGGATAATAGTTATGGCAATGCAATGGAAGCTAGTGGTCACTGGTTTGGCATGTGCTTCAGATCAAGTGCTTCCACTCTCCTGGAGAATATGTGGCATTTGTCCCATTCTCTGAGGAGACATAAACACTGGCAGGTGGCAGATGAAGAATTTCAGAGGCCGTTTGAATCTGGTGTTCACACTGTTATTACAGGTGCCCTTGTAGTGAGCTATCAGCTGACTCTCAACACATTTCACAAATACAACAACCTTGCTATGAATGCTACTATCATGAAAGTACCCTGAAGTTTTTACCAGTTGATACACCTCAGGAGATGATGGAGTGAATCTGGAAATGAAGTGGAAGCATCACAGCTTCCCTCATTCCCCATCTATTATCTCACAAAATCTGAAAATCACAGTGGGACGTTTTCCCTTGGGGGACAGATGACGGACTTCCATCAATGTGTGTTTCCTCTTGTGTGTCCATTTTGTTGCTGATGCTATTATTGTTATCGTTACTATCTTCTTGGCTCATGTTTTTAAGTCTCGTGCTCCAGAAATTTTCATATTAGCATTTTTATGGCTTTGGCATTCCTGATGACAATGGTCACTTTATCAGGTGTTTACATGGTATCACATTAACACCTTGACTTTTCAAGTTGTGCATTTGAAAAGCAAACTTAAGGCTATTGTGCTTATTAAACATAGACTATAAATTTCAGATGAAGCTGAAAGTTACCTAAGAGACCACAGAAGAAAGACTTCATTCTCCAAGAGAAGAAAATAATTTTCATCACTCCACCGTATTATTCACGTTTAAAAGCTAGTATGTAACCCTGGAATTTTTTTTTTTGTGGATGTGGATAGTGTCCTAGGGTTTGAACTCAGTGCCAGAGTGCTGTCCCTGAGCTGTTTTGCTTAAAGTTATCACTCTGCCACTTGAACCACAGTGCCACTTGTGATTTTCTGATCGTAATTGGAAATAAGAGTCTCATGGATTCTCCTGCCCAGACTGACTTTGAATCACGATCCTCAGATCTCACCCTCCAATGTAGCTAGGATTAGAAATGTGAGACACCAGTTGCTGAACTTCTTTAGTGAGTATTAAGTTTAGCATTTAGAATTTTATTATTACATTTTCATGAAGTTTGGTTGTTTGGGATATTTTGTAAAAATTGGTATTTTTTTCATAAAGACTTCAGTTGATATAATTAAGGTTATAAAAGGCTTCAGATGTAATTAGAGAATAGGGGTATTTATTCAAATTAAAATGTATTGTTTTTTACACTATGTAATTCCTTATTGTTTATTGACCTCTTAGGTTCTCAAAATAAGTTGCAATTACAATGTAACTACTTATTTTCTGTCTTGGCTGAAGTCACGTTTAACTATCTAATCATATTACACTGAGCTTTTCAAGACAGGACGCGTTCCTCTAACTACATGAGATTGAATGTATACAATCTGTCAATTATTCTTATAATTGAATCTTTCTCTTATAGAAAATATTAGGTAGGAAACCATGAATAAAACATTAACACATCACCAGGAACCATTTTCTTCTTTCAGGACAATCTTTTCTTTCCCCTCAATCATAAATCATAAAGCACCATTTAAAGTCTTGAAAATCTTTTATTTTATTTTTTTGGTGGGTCATGGGGCTTGAATTGGGCCTGGGTGCTGTCCCTGAGCTCTTCAGCTCAAGGCTACAACCCTATCCTTGAGCCACAGTCCCACTCCCCATTTTCTTATCTCTACTGGAGATAAAATTTCAGGTCCTTTTGTGCCTGGGCTGGCCGTTGAACCTTGATCCTCAGATCTCAGCTTCCTGAGTAGGGAGGGTGACAGGTGTGAGCCACTCACCTGGCAATCTTATGAAGCTTTTTTTTCCTTAAAAAAAGTGGGAATCATGAACCCAGATTACAAGCAGTCATTATTTCAAAATACTACTTTGTTCTTTCAGTAACCTTCCTCTTCAATAAAAATTGACAGTTGATGGGACTCTTTTCCATGTGTGGGTACTGTGAGAAGCACAGCAAAGACTGCTTGCTATATTCTGCTAATCTGGCATTGCCTACATTTCTTTTTTTATAATGAATGATATTTAATATATTTACCCTGAACTAAATTTAAAACATAATATAAAATTTAATAGGTTATAGAAACAAAGTGGTTACTTTTTGATTTTGATTTTGTTTTGTTTTCTAAAAAGAACAGAGTACAGGCTAAAAAACTTATAAATTTTATTAACACAAACACATGAATTTGATTATTTTACTTGTTTCATCTAACAACCTGTCTGCCTTGCAAATTTATCTTTCCAAAACTTAATTTTTTTCTGGACAGAAAATCTGCAATAACTAGGCATTATATTATTTTATTTTAATATCTTAAAGTTGTCTCTGAACTTCTATTATATATTTGAGGATTTTTGCTGAGCTTCTCAGTTGGCAAATATCTGTGGTTTCCTTTTATGTGTATCTTGGTGCCTTTCGGTCTATTACATGTATTTGCATAAAATGAGCTCAAGGTGCCTACATTTCTTTTTTTTTTTTTTTTTTTTTTTTGCCAGCCCTGGGTTTGGGCTCAGGGCCTGAGCACTCTCCTTGGACTTTCTCAAGGCTAGAGCTCTACCACTTGAGCCTCAGCACCACTTCTGGCTTTTTGCTATGCATGTGGTACCAAGGAATGGAACCCGGGTCTTCGTGCATGCTAGGCAAGCACTTTAACCACTAGGCCAAACTCCCAGCCCAAGTGCCTACATTTCTTTAAGCAATGAAAGAATCCAGCTATTTAAGTATAAGAAATCTTTTATTTAAAAAGTTTCTGTCTGGCTGAGTGCTAGAAGCTCTCATAGAGAACCCTAGCTGCTCAGGAGGCTGAGATCAACCCCTGGACAAATAAATCCAAGAGACTCATCATCCAGGAACCCACCGGAACCAATCTGCTGAATGGATGCTTTGCTCAGAAAATGTCCCAATGTGAAAGCGCTATCGTTTTTCCCATGCTGCACTGTTTCTCCCAGGTTACAAGAGGACTTTCAGAACAAACAGCAATCCAGCTAGAGGTTGAAACGATCAGATAATGTAAAGTTATCATTTAGGAAGTTAGAGTTGGCTTGTTTTCTTCTGTAATAATGTGTTCTAAATTTTCACAAGACTTCTATAGGGCAGAAGTTGAGTACTGGTATTTCAATTTCACGTGGAAGTTATGAATATTTTACTTTTAGGTGGGTCCTGGGCTTAAACTTAGGGCCTGGGTACTGTCCCTGACCTTTATGTACTTAATATTATTGCTCTACCATTCTGGGCCACAGCAACATTTTCAGCTATTTTTGGTACTTAATTGGATAGAAGAATCTTTTGGACTTTCTTGCCTGGGCTGGTTTTGCATCCTGATTCTCAGACCTCAGCCTCCTGAGTAGCTGGGAGTATAGGATATGAGCCACCAGTGCCTGCGATTTTTTTGTTGTACAGAGCTAGGAAAAATCCAAAGCATCCCTCAAATGTATATATCTTATTATGCAAATATCCAGTTGTACTTTTTATTATATGATGTTGAAAGGATAGAAGAAAGTTATGTACATTCCAAACACGTAAAAGCAATCCATTTTTGTTTGGATTTCTTAATACTTCAAATTCTTCTCATTCCTTTTCTTTTAGCTGAACTGAAATTTCCTAAGAGATGTTCACTTACTTTATTGAATTATCAAAAAAATTACTTTAATTCTTTTTTTTTTGTTGCCAGTCGTGGGGCTTGAACTCAGGGCCTGAGCACTGTCCTTGGGCTTTCTCAAGGCTAGAGCTCTACCACCTGAGCCACAGCACCACTTCTGGCTTTTTCTATGTATATGATACCCAGGAATAAAACCAGGGTTTTTGTGTGTGCTAGGCAAGCACTCTATCACTAGGCCAAACCCCTAGCACTTAAAAAAATATTACTTGTAATACTTAATGATTTATATGTAATTCATGTCCTTGGGAAATTTCAGTCATTGATAATCACCATATTTAATATTGAATAACTCATGTGTATTTAAAGTTTAGATGGATATCTTGCATAATTGTTGACAAACAAGGCAGGGAGAAGCATTCATAAAGCCAAGTCATCTTTCCTACTGAAAGAGAAGCAAATTTTCACTTTCCCCTGAACCATCTCTTAGGTTACAGCTTCATGACTTAAATTATAAGTGACATAAATTATTTCCTTTGCTATTTGCTCTGTAAACATTATTGGTTTTACTCATTTGAAGGAAATCAAACTCTCTCTTATTTATAGGGAGACATGTCTAGAAAAATATGACCAGAAAAAATCACTTCAAATATATTGAAGCTATGATTAAACTTTGCAAATGGGTATTTAAATAGGAGAGAACTGATATATTTTTATTTCTGCTAAAAAGAACACATAAATTACTGAACAAAGATTGATATTCTTTATTGACTATAGATATCACTCAAGAATGTTCCTTCTCTTTACAAAGAAGAGGATTTTCAGGATATTGTCAATTGAGTGAGAATAGAATATGTTAAAGACTCTTAAAGGTGTCCTTTATGGTAAAAACATGCTATTTACAATGTTTCATGCTTCCATGTTGAATTCTGAGAGACAAAATATAGTCTTTAAATGTTTAAGTCAAATGACATATCATCAAGAAGCTATGCAGATCAGAAGAATTTGATGCTCTTCTGTAAGCCACTACCATTCTGTAGCAGAACTGCTAGTGAGACTTACAGTTTTGGTTGACTTTCAGTGCAAGATCATTGCCTAGTGTGTTACAGTTTTGAATGGAAGGCATTTCCCAAGCTTTCACTGTTAGCATATTTTCAAGTGGAGTATTTGGTATATTAAAGGAAGAGAAGTCTGCTATTTTCTAGAGTATACAGATGAATTGTGAGGATAGTCTGCTCAAGTGAAATATGGAGACACAGAGGAAATAACAAATGCCATGAGATTTAATACACAGGCAGTCTCTAGAGTAGTAAGAACATCACAGGATTGGAAAGAATGGTGGTAGTCAGGAGATGTGACTGAGATGAACAAGAGTTTGTGTTCAGTGGGTAAATAGTACAAGTTCTTCCTTAGGAATAGAATTCTGTAGAAGGTCAATGGTGATTTGTTCATAACTTTATGAACGCATTTACCAGCAGCACTTCAACATGATTGTTATGTTTCATGTATTTTGCTACAGTAGTTGAAAAGAAAAAAAATAAACCTCAAAGATATTTTAAAAGATAAAAAACAGTTTTATTGGATTTACTCCCTGACCTTCAATTGGTAATTTTAGTTCTTTGACTTTGAGAGTTAGGACTGCATGCAGGTTGCAGCGAAAACCAAAAATGCCATCCTCAGAAGGGGACAGCAGAATCATCACTTCTGCTTTCTAATATAATAGAATTAAGAAGTTGTTCATTTGTATGTTGGACTTTCTGATTTCGTGGGTATTAGATTTCAAAAGACTTCCTGTAGGAAAGGTCATACTATTAAAACTGTGTACTTCGATGTACAAAGGACTGACACTAGAGAGATTCTTATTGTAAAAAGTCTATTTCAATACCTAAAGACCAAGTCAGTATAAGCTTAGGGAATTTGATTCCTGTTTGCTTTCATATGGAGGGTGATCTAGTTTAAATTTTTTTTTTGGCTGTACCACCTGAGCCACAGCACCATTTCTGGTTTTCTGGTGGTTAACTGGAGATAAGAATATCAAGGAATTTCATGCCCTGGGGCTGGCTTAGAACTGCAATCCTCAGATCTCAGCCTTCTGAGCAGCTAAGATTACAGGTATGAACCACCAGTGCCCGTTAGGCTTAGTTGAAGTTTTTTTCTGTGATTTTACAAGATGTTTGCCAAACATTACCACTGGCAGTGTTTTACTTGGAATGTGTTCTAAAACAAGTCATTTAACCAGCGAAGTGTTTATATGTTGAATGATTAATGAATGAGTAAAAGTACTTTCTATTTTCTTATGGCCAGAGGAAAGAATGAACAAGTTTCCATTTTAAAATTTACGCTAATTTTACCCTTTGAAAGTGCAACGAGATAAACCTTTTCAGGATTGTTAAGCTGCAGATTTTTTTTTTAAGCACAAGTCATATAAGTTGAATGTAGAGTACCTGTAATGAACTTTTGAAGTCTATTCTGTGGACATTACGTGAATGAAGATATAACATAGTGAGGCTTACAGCTTCAGGCTTCAAACAACCTTGGATTAACAGTCATTTATGAGAAACATCTCATACATTAAAAACTCAAACAAATGAGCATCTCTTCATTGAAAAATGTCATTGGGAGTTGCTGACATGTTTGCTGGTGGGTCAATATTCAAGTTCAAGGAAATGTTTTCTATCACAGTTTGTAGTAACAGACTTATCTAACCAACAGCAATGCTTTTGCTCTTCCTGTGGAAATGCCCGGACGTGGATAGATAACCAGTGCTAAGATGGTGCAAATGACCGCAGTTGTCAGCTCCAAGCTGTGATCATTCTTGCCAGACCTAATTTTCAATATCTGTTTCTTTTGAAGTCTCAAATATCTATCAATGTGGAGGAGTGGGAAGACACAAAAGACTGCAAAGAACCAGGACACCACCGCAGCCTTCACCGCAACTCCACTTCCAGCGACCAGTCCGAGCACCCTTTACTGCGAAGGAAGAGCATGCAGTGGGCACGCAGACTGAGCAGGAAAGGTCCTAAACACTCTGGTAAAACAGCTGAAAAAATAACCCAGCAGCGACTGAACCTCTACAGGAGGTCAGAAAGACAAGAGCTTGCTGAACTGGTGAAAAATAGAATGAAACACTTGGGTCTTTCTACGGTGGGATATGGTATGCCCTTTAAAACTACTGTGTCTGTGGACTTGTCCTTGCTTGCCTTTCGTACTTATAAAGTTGGCTCTGATATGGTGAAAACAATTGCCTTTTCGTTCCACAGGTCGGCTGATAGGGATGAGAGACTGGTACCTGATCTAGAGGAATGTCAGGTGATAATGACAGAAAGACAACGCTGACTGCTTTAAACAGCCACTGAGCTTCAGAGGCCTCATTCTGAACGTATTATGCAAATGATCTCAATTTTAATTCTCCCCCCAAATTTCTGAGATAGAGCCTTTGTTTCTATTAAACAGAAAAAATGTTCAATTCCCCTGCTAGTTAGCTCCAAAGATCGGAGACTTATCACACGATACAGTCTCCTTTATACCCATGTTCACACACTCCCATGACCAGGTAGGGTCAGTATCATTCAGATTAAGTTAGGTAAGATAGGACACTTCCTCACTTTCCCCCATTTCTGGCTCATTATTAAAGTCTCAACTTGAGACAAGGCTTATAAGAAGCAATTTTAATTACTGAATTAGACCTGAAGCTAAATTTCATGTAATTCTTTGGATAGAAAGAAAAGTGTATTTTCAAAGTATTTTTATGCTTGGAACTATGAATATCTTTGCCTAATTACTATACCTCTAATGAGATAGTTATATTTGCTTTGCTCTTGTAAGAATTTGAGTTCCAGAAGTTAAAGGCGGTTTACTCAAGGACATGTAGTCAAAATGTGGTTGAGTCAGGGTTCCATATGTAGCTTCCTTTAGTAGTTTTGTTTCATTTACATAAATGCTGTACAAACTCATCTGTGCCAGTAATTTTAATATAGCCATACACCACATTTTACATGCAGAAATAAATTAAGGGAACAAAATGATCTTCACTTTTGAAATTCACTAGTAGCTATTTGCTAATTCAATGCCTTTCAATATCATTAAATTCTCACAGGATGAAGCTCTTCTATTTATGTGTTACTTTTTATTAAGATGCATCTCTTCCCAATAGAAATTCTAACAAATAATTGTCCATCCAGGTCTCATTTGCTTTGTGTAAGCATTCCAGAACCACACCAGAGCAGTTCCATGAAATAAAGAGATTAACTTCTCGGAGCCATAAAAATGGAATAACTGCATGGGAAAACAGAGAATAATATTATGGTTTTGCTAATGAAACCTCTACCAAGTACCTTGGGTTTGTTGTGCTGTCTGGCTGCATTTCTTTTTAGTTGTTTATTTTTTACTCATGATAACTCTTATAAAATGGAAGAAGACATTCTATCCTCTCTCTCTATTCTGTCCATTTATCTGGTCATAGACTGGATTGAAACTTCGAATAATAATGCTTTAAACAAAACCCACAGGATTTGGAAACTAATGCATCATGTATTTATTTTTTTATTCCTCAGGTAGTGTAATGGGTCTCTGCTACCCTTTCAGTGTCAGGTGTTGCTCTGGGCACCAGGAGTATGACAGTGAGTCTCCAGATGAGACTTCTAGATTATGAAACTCACACTCTAAGACCCGCTCTGTAGACTGGGGAATTCCTGAACTTCTCTGAACCTGCTTTTGTGTGTATAATATGGATTTAATGCCATGATTTTAGGTTTGCTGTAAGACAAATGGTATTATGATTAACATAGCACGTGGCCTACATCTGGAATTCTCGAAACACGCTAACTATATGGCATAAGACACTTTGCCACTGTACGTTAAATATGGGCTTTGAGTTTGATGAACCTCCACAACAAACAAAACAAAACAAAATATTTTGTACTGTTGGTAGCCTTGATTTAATCATGAATGATAATATATATCTATCTATATATGTTCTTTTTTGCTGAAGTTTGGCTGCTCTGAAAGAATTAAACATAATTATGGCTCACTGGTTATGGGAGATTAGAATGAAAGAATCAAAATATGATTCTTGAAACTAGCTTGTCTGTCCATGTCTGCAGTCTTCATCACTGAGGGGCTGAGGAAGGGGGGGTACTGGGAAGCCTTCCTGGGTTACAGGGGAGAACAGTGTCTCAAAAACAATGGAAAGGAAGGGTGATTTGGAAGGACCTGGGGATGAGCCCTGAGTGTGTCACAGTAGTTAGTACTCATAGAGGTGATGTCACAACGCAAGTATGTTCAGGTGAGGATAATGTTATGACTATGAATTATTACTATCATTGTTGCCATTATTCAGTGGCATGTTACCACACGTTGATTTTAAAACAGGACCTCCTTTCCACTCAGGTAAACACTCTTAAGTAGGTCTACCATTTCTTTCAGTAGGAGAAAAAATGATGTGAAGACCATTATCACAATGTAAAAGTGTTCATTTTTACTGGGTTTGCCATTATTTCAATGTCTTTTCAGCAGGCTGAGCTAAAATTAGGCAGATAAGTAGATATATCCAGATAGATGATAGATGAATAGAGAGATGATAAATAATAGAGATAGAAGATAGATCGATGGATGCCTAGGAAGTTAGGTAGGTGGGTGGGTACAAAGACAGGACTAACCTACAGACAGACAGAGAGCCAGGTAGCCAGCTAGAAAATAGACAAGAGACAGGAAATAGCTACAAGTTGATAACTGAAATTCAAATACAGGCCTAACGCTTCTTATTTCGCTTTATATTTCATAAGTACTATTTTCAGTGCTGGACTTTGCAACCATTGACAACAGAAAGCATAGTATGTATGGTAATATATGCTATACCCTGTTATCTCACAATACACAAAAGTCTCAGAGTAATTTTATGCCAGTATCAACAATATAATTGTTAAGAGGTCTTTATTTTCCTTTTGTGTGTACATTTTTTAAGGCATGTTCCATGAGGGATCCTTTTGACCTAATGCATTGTCCTTGGTGTGGTTATACCATCAACAGGATATAAAATCAGGCCCAGTTTTACTCTCAGTGCTTAAGGATTGTTTTTTCTAAAGTTGAATTTCTTTTTATAGTTCTAAAATTATTTACACAGTTTGATTGAGTCCAATAGACACTATGCAGAAGGAAGTTTGACATCAATCTCTTTTAACACTGTAAAAACTCTTCCTGGTAACCTTATTTTCAAGGCTAAGGTTTATGGTTCCACTGTCTAAATATATTTTAAAATGCAATGGTATTAGTATACATTCTTTTCATTAATAGTCCTTCTAATTAGCAGTATATCCTGATATATAGAATATAGTATATAGAAATAATCCTTATACTTCAGGTGTGACTTCAGTGGTACAGAGCTGCTTTATAAGAGTTAAAGCCCAAAGTTCAAATCCCAGTAACCATATCAAGTCTACTGAAATAGATCTTGTGTCTTTGTGATTATAAATTGACCCATATTGAACGTGACTTTGATATGTACCTATAATATACTTAAAAACAATTCTCACTCATGAATTCTTAAGAATCATCACTATGGCAGAGAGAAAGCAGGTTAAAATGAATACTTGCTCGGTAGGCAGACATGAAAGAGAGAGAAAATGAATTTGAAAATGGCAACTTCTTTTGACCTAAATCAAAAACACCAGTCCTTCTGTGTGCCTGGGAAACTTCGTGAGGCTGGGGAAAGAAACCAGGCTTGATTATCTCTGGTTGTGATGTCCTTTAGATCTTGGTTTTAACCAAATGGAATCATTAGATCCAGCCCATTTAGCAAAACATATGCTGTGATTCCTAGATCTCAGGGTACAGTTAACATGAATAAAACAGTCTAATCAAACAAACAGAATAACGCCATGATTCACTCACTATTGAATTCTTAGCTATCTAGTTTTTGGAATATTTTTGTAATCCTTAAGTACTTATACAAAGGTGTTACTATTCACCAAAGCAATTTATGAATATGGTACACCTTGATCAGTGTCACCCTTGCCAACATTCTCACCACCTCTGTCAACCCACCTCTTCACCCGCGTTTCTTAAGTATTAGCTTATGTATTGACATCTTTGCCATTTAACACCACAGTGCACATGTACCATGGGTCTTGATCTGCATCATCACTTCAACATCTTCCCGCACAACCTTGCTTTCCCTTCTATTTCTCAATTCTGTGGAATGTTCAGTGGATTCTTGCCCGCATTCTCTATTCCCATAAGCTATAATTATCAAAATAATTTTAAAAAATATTTTCAGTAGGCAAACCAGGTCATTACTGGATTTCGGCTTGAATGCTGAAACAAAATATATAGCATCCAATATCCTGTTAATAAAGAGAAAGCTTGGTGGCCATTATCTGCAAAGGAATTACCTTTTATTTTTTTTGAATTATTGCAAACTAGCACTGTTGTTAAGGTGTGAAATGAGTTGTCCATAGGCAAATGGAATGAGATGCTCCTATTTTCCATCAGACCTACGATGAGTGTGATGGCTTCATTTCTACAATACACCACCAAACTCAGTTCCTTTGAAAAGCAATTTTGGAAAACCACACTGCGAAGAGTTTCTCACAATAAGGACATGTGAATATTGCCTTTCACACAGAGAGAAGATGCAAATATCTCATGCCAGGAGCAGACATTTTACGATGGGGTTGCATTCTGCAGTAATCTTGATGTGCACTCACTGTAATTCCAAGCTCCTCCCAAATGAATTGGTCATCAACCTAGTGATAATTATTAGATTTAATCAAGAAAAATATTGCATCTCCCATGGCATTTCATACAAATATGATCTCTGGCACAAAAACATCAGTTTGTTGTTTCTTTATAATTCATATTTCATTGGGAAATCTCTGTTTTGCCTAGCAAGTCTAACCCTATGGCAGGATTATTATTATTGTTGTAGATATTTCATAGATTTTTGATCAAATACATCATTTTATTTGACTATAAAACTTGATGAGGTTAAGAATAAAGGTTTTATTGGCAAACTTAGGGTAGATTCAATTACCCCACATTGTAGATAAGGATTTTGGTGTATAGACCTTAAGGCACATCAGCTTGGGATATTTAAACTGAAAATATCAAGCCTTTCCCACTGAAAAGATCGTGTAAGATGAACAGAATACTCAGCTTTCCTTGTAACACTATTAAATAAATCAGAGCATCAAGTTCCTTACGCATTCTGAGAAGATCTTTCATGTAGTTATTTAAGTATTGGAATATCTCCATTGGTAAGAAATTTGAGAATTTTTTTGTTGTTGTTGTTTTGTTTTTTTTTGCTCCAACTGCCCAATGTACTTCTTCCAGAAAGCTTGCGTTTTTGCAACTGAGGTCACTGGAAAGGCCCACGGCCACACTGCAGTGATTTTAAGAGCAGCACAGAAACTAAAGCTTGTTTACAGAAGTCCATCCATGACCACGTGGCTTTATAGTTGCCTTCCATGATGACCTTGGAATTGAAACACAGAGCCACCAAAGTGGTTTTCTGTGTTGTTTGATGCCCTGCTCTGGTAGCCCACATTTCTCTGACTGACCAACAGTAGTTAAGGTTGAGTACATTTTCTCTTTCTTTCTTTCTTTCTTTCTTTCTTTCTTTCTTTCTTTCTTTCTTTCTCCTTCCTTCCTTCCTTCCTTCCTTCCTTCCTTCCTTCCTTCCTTCCTTCCTTCCTTCTTTCCTTCCTTCCTTCCTTCCTTCCTTCCTTCCTTCCTTCCTTCCTTCCTTCCTTCTTTCCTTCCTTCCTGTCTTTCTTCTCCCCTGCCCTTTTTCTTTCTTCCCCAGTCCTGGGGTTGAACTCAAGGCTAGCACTCTACCACTTTAGCCACAGCACCACTTCTAGCCTTTTCTGTGTATGTGGTATCAAACCTGGATCTCCATGTATGCTAGGCAAGCACTCTACCACTAGGCCAAACTTCCCGGCAGGTTGGGCACTTTTTAAAGAATAGAGTTTCCTGTAACTCACAGTGTGGGGTCAGAAAGACCAAGGCTGGCACCTTCGTGGTTCTGCCAGTGGTGAAGGAGCTTGGGATCCCATCACGTGCACATGCACAAAGGAGGGAAGACCCTGTAAGACCCTGTGAGACCCATGTACGACCCTGAGTTGTCTTGTGGAGCCTGGGGGCCACCCTGGCTCTTTTCTAGTAGTCCAGTGAAAACTCATGGAGGGAACGTGCTCCCCCTTTCCAAGGCTGTGCCTCCTGAGTCTCCCTCTAGGTTCGCCTTTTAAAGGTCGGATACATCCAAAATGCATCCTAAGGGACACCTTCTGACTACACCGAAACTGTAGAAATTGTCTCTTCTATGTGTTTCCAACTCAAGTGACAAATTGTAAAAGACACCACCTTTTATTTTTCACCATTCATCCTGTCAGTATATATTGCTTCAAAGCAGCAACAAGAGACTTGACATTAGAATTCCCCTACAATGTTGGTTTCTATACTGTTCCGTAGAATCTCTTGTACCCCACAAAGGACTTGTGAATGTATGATATTGGAAGTCTCAGATGAGGCCAAACTTCACTAGTGTTTACACATTCCACCATGTTTACACATTTCTAGCAGACTTCTATAATATAATATGATTCAATCGCGCTTCAGATACTTTTCTCTTTAAACATTTCTGGGGTGATTGTCATTAGCTACAGTTATTTTCTAAGATTGGCCAAGGCATAACAAAGGAATTAAAAATGGATTAATCTGGTAGCATCTAACCATGGTTCCTCTGAACAGAACTAAGTACTTCGTTTTACTCTTCTCTTTGAACAAAGTAGATATCTGCCCATGATTCTCAGTGATAGGTAATTTGAACAATAGTAAACTTCTGTGCCCAGCTCTAGTCTGAGTGACACCATGGACCAAGAGCTTCCTGATGGCTTCCTGGTTGGAAGACGAGGAATGCACATTATTTCCTGTCATTTCCTGTCAGTGGTGTCATGCACCTGCCATGTGTTTGTCTTCTAGACGAAATGAATGATCATCAGAGCACTCTCTCTTACATCCTGATCAACCCATCCCCAGACACCAGACTGGAACTCAACGATGTTGTGTAAGTTGACCTCATTGGTCACATTGGAAAGTAGTGTGGGGTTTTCTTGGTTCTTATTTTTAAGCAAACCACTGATTTAACTTCAAGCGTTAGCCTTTACTATGATAGAGCTTGATTTTTCTCATGAAATAAATATTTTTTTAAATTTCTTTTAAAAAATGAATGTATTTACTGTACTATCATATATAATATTTCATGCAAGAGGCAAGACTATTGAAAGGAGTATAAAATAAGAAACAATGACATAAATTCAGTATTTTCGAAATGAACATATATTTCAAGTAAAGAAAAGAGAAAACAATAGGAATAATAAGAGAACAGGCCTGAGGAAAATCTAAAATATACCACACTGCTATTTAAATTTTTTTTTCCAGTCTGGGAGCTTGAACTCAGGGCCTGAGCACTCTTCTTGAGCTTTCTCAAGGCAAGAGCTCTACCATTTGAACCACAGCACCACTTCTGGCCTTTTCTATAGATGTGGTACTGAGGAATCAAGCACTCTATCATTAGGCCAAACTCTTGGTCCTCACACTGCTATTTTTAATTACTTTAAACTTCCTAAGAGTCAAACTAAACGAGGTTTAAAAACTTTTGAAAACATTCTCCAAAGGTATTATGAATCACTGAAAACATGCACTGTATGTGGATTTTCACAGTGTGCATATACTCTATTTCCTTTATCTATGCAACCCACTGACGGGACCTAGGTTCACTCTGCATCATGGGTGTTGTAAATATAGGTGTGAAGATAGATAGTCCTCTGACACATTGTTTTTTATTTCCTTTGACTACATAAGCAGCATGTAGGATACAATACGGACATTTATATGGTTATATAGCCTAAATATAGACATTTTTCCCAAAGCTCTAGCCTAGTTTTGGGGAAAATATACATATCGTTCTTTCTTCTGGGTATATTACACTCTGTTTGAACCAACCTTATCAGCATTTGACAATTTTGGTCTTTTGAATTTAGTATTCTGACAGAGAATTGCAGTTTGATTTGCATTTCCTTGAAGGTTAATGATGTCAACTTGTGTGTGTGTGTGTGTGTGTGTGTGTGTGTGTGTGTGTGTGTTTGCTTTTGCTGGGGATTGAACTCAGGGCCTCATGTTCCTGTTTAGCTTTCAAGGCTGGGGCTCTACCAATTGAGCCACACTTCCACTTCTAGTTTCTTGGAAATAAGAATCTCTCAGAATTGTCTGCTTAGGTTGGCTTTGAACTACAGCTCTCAGATCTCAGCTTCCTGGGTGGCTAAGATGATAAATTATGTGCCCCTGAAATCCAGAGATGTTGAATTTTTTTCACTTTCTTATCAGAAATTCATAGATCTTCTTTTTGTCAACAAAATATTCCCAGGCCTGAAAATGATAATACAGACTTTGAAAATTTCTGCTGGTTAATTAACTGACATGTTTACTTGTCATATGTAAAGAAACAGTTTAACCTAAAAGCAAAATGCAGAGCAAAGTAGCGGTCTAACCTGATATTATCCCATGACATGATGGGTTAATGTGGTCTGCACTTCATATCACAATAAATTATGCTTTGTTTTTTGTTTCTTTTCATTAGATACTTAATCCGGCCAGATCCCCTGTCTTACCTTCCAAACAGCGAAGCCAGTCGGAAAAACAGTGTGTGTAATATCACAGGCCACGACTCTCGAGAGGAAACACAACTTTGATAAGAAGAAAATAAGAGACTCTTTTTTTCTTAGAAGAACCTAATTTGAACTATCAAAGTATTGCTGGCATTGAAAGCAAACAAATTGAATATATTCAGTTCTCTCATATTTGAAAATCAAAATTTCTTTAAGGTGTGAATCATTTTGAGGCAATGTATTGGGTATTGCTACTTCCCTTATTAATACTAAATAAATCTAGGCAATGATTCTCAAAACTGAAATGAAAACACGAACATTTGAATATGATATTTAACTGAGCATAATCTGAATGGTAAAAAAAGAGTTAAAAGTACTGGCTAAGGGTTTATGGAAGTAAATTAAAAATCTATATTTGGTATATAGATTGCAATGGGCATCAAAAATGTTGTTCCTCTTAAAATCTAACGTGTTATATTATAATCTTCAACTGTGGCATTTTATAAAATTGATATTCTGATTGTCTTCTCTACTTAGCGATTAACTAACACATCTTGAGGCTAACTTTTGCAGAAGAATCATAGTTTACCATAGAATACAAGTTTTTAGTCAGCCATTTTCTTGTCTGTCTTTTCATACAACATCATGTTCATTTCACAATTTGAGATTTTATAGCATGCTTAGCTACACAGAAGAAATGAAAAAATGACCAGGAAGTGAACCTTACATACCTTGAACTGTTCAGTAACTTGACATCTACACATTTTATGCCAAGAGAAATATATCAAAAAGGACATATGTATTGTTCTCTTTTCAAAAAATGCCTATCATAGAGAAAATAAAACACACTTGTTAATTTTAACTCAAGAATTAAAAACATTAGCTTAATTCTGAAATAAGCAGGAATGGTTTTCATTAGATTCTGGCGCTCTAATACTTTCCATGTCTCCATGGAGTGAATTTAATTAAAAGTTATTTAAGATGAAAATAACGTTAATAGTTTTATGGACTACCAAGCTCTTTAAGCCCTTATGTAATAACATTCAACTATATTCTGTGGAAAATCCCAATTTAATTATTTTGAAGTATCTATATTTTAGCATTGTGAAGTGAAAGCATTAAAATGAGAAATCCTCATCCTTTGTATTGAACATGAATCATTCAGAATTTAATGATTATAAATTTAAATAAGAATAGAGGACTCCTGTATTATGATATTAAGAGAATTGTTTCCTTTCCCCTACTGTAAGTAGACCAAAAATCACAAGACAAGCACATGAAGATGGCCAGGAGGGAGAAATGTGCGTGTGTGTTTTCCGAGGACTTGATGTAGATGTTCAATTAAACAAAATTAGGACCCATAATAAAAAGAAAGATCACTTTATCCTTTTTTTCCCTAAATGAAGCAGGTGATTTGTAAGCAAAATGGAATGAATAGAAAAACCTTATTTTATCCCAGTAACTATACAGAAAAAATGTAAAACATGAAAAGGCAAAAAATCAAAGTTTCTAAACAGTTTAATTTGGCTTGCAGAGTATGTATCACCTTTTCTTTCTTTTTGAGTACTTTATGTAACCCACATTTTAGGATGACAAGAGAGCCAAGACTTTCCCCTCAAACAACTAATGGCTCTCTTTAGTCTTCAGAACAGTATGAATTATTTAAAATCAGGAGCATGCCTTAAAATGTAATGATTGTAGGCATCTGTGTGTATACGTTATAAACATAAACTATGTTTGACTGAAGCACCTATCAGAGGTTGTATCTAAGAAAAGAATGGATTTACTGAACTTGCATCATAGCTGCAATACCAATAGTCAAGTATGATATTTCTTTGGGTTGACATTTTTACTCCATTGCAATTATTTTTAGCAAAAATATCCAAGATTTTACAAATCTTCTATTTCCCAATGAGATCTGAAGTTTAGTATTTTTGCAAATGACAGTTATGACTGAGATTTTAAGCTAGGGTATGATTATATTTCCTATAAAACTAAAATTTTTCTTTCATAAATTTTAAAATAATTATTTTTGATTATGAGTATTAATCCAAATTTAATATTTGGAGGAATTCATATCAGCTTGCTGTAATATTGATAGTTTATTAGTCTTTCTGGTTATTTAAAAAATAAAATATGCTTATAAAATACTTTTAACAAACTGTTGCCTTTTTAAAATAATTACATTTGCACATGGAAATAAAGTCAGTAATTGTCCTTATAATCCTATAGAAATTGGTCCTGTTTATTGTCTATGTGTAATTTTGCTACAAGTTACACTGAATTGCTTTAAATTAATTAATAATAAAATCATTTCTGATGATGAATATCCTTAGGGTTCATTTTTGGGTGTGGGACTGTCAAAACTTTGTTTAAATGAATTATGTCTTAAAACGGAAAATTTCTTCTCAATTTCACATTTCTAACCCAAGATAAACAAAGTCAATCTCTTTAGAAAACAGAGCAATTTAAAAAAAACCCTATTGTTGAAATGACTGCATAATATAATAGATTCTTGATACTTAGTGTGCAATGACAAGAGGACAGGGAAGAAGAGATAAGGGAGAGATAGAAGAGAGAAAGTGAAGGATGGAATGAAGGAAGAAAAAGAAGAGATAGAGGAATGGAAAGCTAAAGTAGAGGAATAATGTCCCAGATTTAAAGTCCATGAAGGTATTGGCTAACATCAGGAACGTGAAAATAGATATGGGTGCAAGCAAATAGAGTAGGCCTATTTCTCTTTATTCTTCCCGTCATGGTAGCCCAGACTTTAATTTGAAAAAAAAAAAAAAAAAAAAAGACCTAGAACAGTCCATATGAGCTGAAAGAGAAAGGGAGCCCCAGGAAGGGAGCCGGGTCCCTGGGCTTTCTTTGTGCTCCTTGTTTATCCAGAGGGTCAGCTGGGAAACAGGGGTGGCTGGAGGCACTCATGTCCTTGAAACAGCCTGCTCCCTCTTCCCAAAGACCAAAGAGAGGCAGGCTGGGGCAGCTTGGGGGCAGGCGGGGTGCAGGGTTCCCTGGCAGAACACCAAGGGGTGTCCTGGGGGCTCCAGGAATGGGTGAGCAGGGAAGTGCACAGGTACAGGAAGACTTGACTCCTGCTGGAAACTCTTCTTTCTCCATGCTGCCCCAGCCACCCTAGCAGCTAGACCATCTGCGCTTCACTGTGATCCACTCTTCCTGCTCTCTCTCTTCCTTTTATTTATTTTATGGGAGCACTAACAAGAGTATATTACTCACAGAAAGCTCAAGGTAGGTAGACATCTTATTGTAGGTCAATCAAAGATAAAAAAACCAAATGGATTTTAAAAGATACATGCATGCTATCTTGTGGCTTCATGGAATTGATTTTTATTCATGAAATCTAGACTGTTTCAGTAGAAATATAGCAACGATGTGTCTTGCAGGATAATGAATAGAATAGAAAGAAATCTCTCACCAATGGCATCGCAGTCAGGTTCAAAAGAAGTGTACAGTTCAGCATACACATGTAGGTTTTCTTTTTGTGTACGATGATCAGAATGTTCCATTCCAGACCAGGAATGTTCTCAGAAATGAATTGCAGTCTTGAGAGAGAGCTTTTCTAAATGGAAGAATTCTGCACAATGCTCTGAAAGCTGCTGGCCATCCTCTAGACTAAGAAACACCTATGTTCATATTTGATTTTATTTATTTGTGTATTTATTTATTTATTTATTTATTTTTCCAGTTTGAGGCCTGAACTCAGGGTGTGAGCACTGTCCTTGGGCTTTCCGTCCGGGCTAATGCTCTACCACTTGAGCCACAGCACCACTTCCAGCTTTTTTTTTTTTTATGTATGTGGTACTGAGGAATCTAACCCAGATCTCTGTGCATGCTAGGCAAGCACTCTAACCACTAGGCCAAACTCCCGGCCCCTGTTTTTTTTTATTTTTAATATGTCTCTTATTAGATAAAGACAGGGTGAGTTCATTGTCACATCCCCACACATTTACAATGTGTTTTCTTGAAAAAATTCTCAACCGGCACATGTAACAAAAGGACTTTAAGAGACTCTACTATTTCTCTCTATGAAGTAAATGATGTCCATAAGAACATTTCATAGACATACAGACAATTGAATTGGGCATTGCTGGTCATAATTTTGAAAATCTAAGCACTTCTCAAATATAGAATATTATCACATTGGACATTTATATCAATCTGTATCCCATGTACTGAATCCCACATTTCAATGTGCACTGCAGAATGACACTTTCCTTGCATAACCATCATTGTACCATTTGATTTCACAAGCAGTTTATGGTATATACTAGGCTATCTTGGTTTAGCACTGGAGCTTCCATAATCACAAGTGTTTTAGAAGCTTAACGTAATAAAGAGTTATCTCAAATAATGACACCTACATAAGCCCCGCTTTAGCCTACATCAATTATATAGATATGCGTACGTTGGAATGGCTAAATATTCAAATCATTGGAATACTGTCAATGTAAACAAACACATTACTTTTACTAAGAATTTAGATATAAAATGAAGGGGAGAAAATGACTACTTTAAAAGCACTTTAGCTGTAGATATTCTTGGGCCAATGAGGCTACAAATGACTTGGATTTGAAAGAGAGATTTCTTATGATTACTTTTTAATGAAAACAAGTTCAAATTGAGTGATTTTTGGCAGAAAGCATGCTGTGAAATGATGATGAAATAACTGATAGTTTACAATGGGAAATGTGTTGCTCTGCATGATAAAGCAGCTGTGCTTTATTATAATCTCTAACTTAAAGAGAAGAGTTCTTTGCCCGAGGTACACAACATCTTTGATCGTTTCTCATGTTCCATGTCAGAAAAATTGAGATTATTCACCTTATAGGGGTCAGGAAGTTGCAATCCAGCCTGACATCAGACACAGAGGGCCTGCTTGCTTCTGGGGCACTGCTAACATTTACACACATAAATCATTCAATAAGAAAAGGATTGGATTTTATTTTGCTTTTTGCCAATCAGAAATGTAAAATATTCAGCATATATATTTAAAAATAGACCTTTGCTAGTTGAAACATTTGTGTATATATTCTTCAATGTTGCTGAAACATTTCTGTATATATTCTTCAATGTAGCTGTGCTAGTTAATAATACAAAAGTTAAGGGCACTTAAGATGCAGTGTATTCATTTTATAATCTTGGAGAAATGGCATCACATTTTGTAAAAAGACAAAAAGAATGGCTACACACTTTGTCAGTTTACAAATGACAAATTTGCAAATTTACAAATGAAAGTATCACCAAAATAAATGATTTCCCTTTGATGAAATGTTATTTGGAGGCCATTTAAACATTTTATTTTATTTTTCTGAGTCTTGATAAAACATTGATATGTTTTACGTTAGTATATTACTGTACTTTTTAAAAAGTATTTTTATTATCTTTACATCACTCTACAAAATAGTTGCCATTCAACAAAGCAGTTTATAAGTACTGTGCATTTTGATAATGTGTTACTAACTAAATATTAGAAATTGGTTATTAGGGATATGTATGAATAATGATTTTGTATTTTGAAACAATTTCTGTATTATTTGTACAGTTTTCCTTCAGCAGCCACTAGTAAAAGCTATTGAAATGACATTCCCTATCTCATAATCATCTGAACATGAAATTGCTCGGAATTAACTGAACCAAATTCCCCAACACATTTTAGTATTCTCTAAAAGCCTCTGTTTACTTTTTTGTATAAAGTAGCCACCTAATGCAATTACCAAGTTAATATCACTTTGAAGTCATTTAGCAAAGCAGTTTAACATTTCTTTGTATCCTAGATAAATGCCAATTTTCATCAGCACCTGAAATCAATACTTTCTCTGTAATTCAACACAGTGTCATCATTGAATACATGATAGGACACGGATGATGAACAAGGTAAGTAATTGCTTTGTGTATTCAGTATGGACCGCCTTGGCAGACATCTATGACAATGGAGTGCCCCACTCACACAGAGGCAGCAAATTCAAGCTCAGGGACTTTCATGACATAAGAGTTCATAGGAGGCAGGCGTTTCTCCATAAGCCTCAACTCCAGGCTTGTGCCTTTATAGGGCTGGTTTTCTGAGAGCTGAAGAAGATGAGGGTTTATTGTGTTTGCTTTTTTGTTTCCTGTTGTTTTATTTTATGTTTTTACCAACCCAGTGAAGGGGAACTGCTTAAAGTATCACACAAAGCTCTGAGAAACAGAGAAAATCTCGACCTTGACTCTTCAGCCAGTTGCCATCCAGGTTGCTTAAAAGAGACAGGATATCAGTGTCTTTAATAACTGGGTGAAAATACTGCAAAGGACTTTTGTAGGATAAACATTTTCTCTTGTGAATGTAACTGTAACTCCTTTATGCATCACTCAGATAATAAAATAAAAGTTAAAAAAACTTCTCTTGCTTCATATACCCTGATTGTCCATGTGGCAGCTGGCCGGATAGGTACATGGACTAGTATATGTAAGACTTGGAAGGGTGGATGTGGCTCTCTGTTGAGAAGGATCACACGTTTTCATTCTGTTTGGTTATTGATCCCACGAGCACAATGAGCTCACGGAAAATAAACGCAAGGCTGTCTTTTATATTAGCAGACAAACACAGGCCGTCTTCCATTTTTCTAATCCTCCTCACAACTTCTGTGCACTGGTTTAGTCATAAGATTATCCTTTCTTGTTCCTCCAAGCATCCTGGATCCCGTGTTCTTGCCACAGCCTCCTGAGACCACAGCACGGAGGTAGCATATCTCAGTCCTGAGCTCTACTAAGGCTTTTCCCAGGCCCAGCCTCCTGTTCTCCTCTATTTATTGCCAAAATATTGTCAGAAACATTCTTTAATTTTTGAATTTGTCTCAAAGTTATTTAAAAGATTGCTCTTATTCTAAAAGTTGCGCATTATTAGCAGGCCTGTTCATAGGGAGGACAGAGTGCGATGTGCCAGCTTTTCCTTGTTTAGCTCATTTCTACTACTGCATTTTACTCACATTTCACAGTTCTCCATATTTTGATAGGTAGTTTTGTTTTTTTTTTGGTGCCAGTCCTGGGTTTGAACTCAGGGCCTGAGCACTGTTCTTATGGCTTTCTTAAGGCTAGAGCTCTACCACTTGAGCCACAGTGCCACTTCTGGTACCAAGGAATCAAACCCAGGTCTTCAGTGCATGCTAGGCAAGTGCTCTACCTCTAGGCCAAACTCCCAGGCCCTGTAACTTCTTTTTTTCCTAGCCAAAATACAAACATACCTTTCCTTCTGTCTTGGATTTCATTACTTTTACATTTTGTTGATTTCTATTAACAAAACTGATTCAACTGTGTGCACATATTTATTGACCTAAAAGCAACTGTGTCAGTTGCAGATGAGTTGGCTGATCTGGGCGGTGAGAGGTCCTGTGTAAAGCAGAGGGACCGGTTACCCAGCTCCAGGAACCCGCTCCCAAACACTTCTGTGAGACTGACCACACAGCAACTAGGTTTTCTTTCTTTATTTCTTCTTGACCATCATGGGGCTTGAACTCTGGGCCTGGGTACTATCCCTGAGCTCTTCAGCTCAAGGGTACCACCCTACCTCTGGAGCCACATCCCCACTTTCCATTTTCTAATGGTTAATTGGAGATTAGTGGCCAGACTTTAGTGCTGGGGCTGGCTTTAAACCACAATCCTCAAATCTCAGTCTCTTGAGTAGCTAGGATTACAGACGTGAGCAATGCCATCTGGCAACAGTAGCTAGGTTTTCAAGTGGCTGCAAGGATCTAGAAGAAAACCTAGAAGAGGCTAAAAAAAAGAGTCAAGTGTCTTACAGAGTCAAAACTTAATACGTGATACTAATACGAAGTATTATTACATAGTAGTTTGGTTTTACTCATTATTTGGTTAAAACTGGTTAATATACCAAGAACTGACCAACCTGACTTTTTTGAATCTCTGGATAATGTTCTTTTTTATTTTTAGTTTTTTTCCCCTTAGGTGCTATTGTCATTAATCTGAAAACCTAAAGACAATAACAAAGAAAATAATTTTCTTTCCTTTTTTCCTTCTCTTTTTAAGAGAAGTCTATCATTACATGCAGTAAGCAGTGTAAAATGAGCTACTGTATTAGGTGGAAGCATGTCCCTCTCTGTACCCTGAAATTGGTGTCCATTCCTGTGAATGTGACTTAATGCAGGATTAAGATGAATGAACACTGGGTTATAGTGACCTTCAATCCTTTAGCACTGGGGGCCTTTTATGAAGAGGCTCGTGGTGATGAAGGCAGAGGCTAGATTTCTTTTCCCTTTGGTTCCCTTTCCAGAACAAATGGCCCTGGTTCATCATGTGTTTGTGGACTGCTAAACTTCAGAACTTTGAGTGAACAATTTCTGTGGTTTTCAGTCACCAAATAGGGTAATATTTTGTTGTGCCAGTCTGAGTAATCTAATGCATATAGCATCTCATGTATTATACATGTCCTTGTTATTTATTTGGAGGTAAATTTCTTGGTCAGATAGCATCGTGGTGGAGAGTAGGTACATAATAATCGCAAGTAGAATACACTTAATGTTCTTCAACTAGACAGAGTGACAAGAGGAAACTGGAACAGTGGATTGTTTCAGGCTCCCACATGTGCTACCAGTGAGGTATGCACTGAGTAGAAATTCAGTTTTGCCATCCAGTTCTCAGTGTCATAAACAGCATTGTTCTTCCAGGTGACTTGATCCCCTCTTGCTCAAAAGACTCCACTTATTCTATGGACACGTTCATGGATGGGAGGGTTGCCTTATCAAGTTTGTTTCTAGAAAGCCAGGAGTCATTTAAGTACTGGCAATGAAACTGTATAGAAGAGAGATCGTCACATGAGGTCTCATGTCTTTGGAGGTAACACTTCCAACCTACTGCAGCGGGTATACTCAAGTAAGTGGGTCCTGGCACCTTGCTCTCCCCAATCCCCATTACAGCTAGCTCACTGAAAGCCTAGCCCTTCCCAGCTACCTTCTAGAGACAGGAATAATGAAAAAATGATATCGTTGCAATAGTAAACACTCTAGTTTTGGTAATGTGCTTTGTAATTTTATCCAACTGTGGCCTCACCATGGTTAGAAATTAGAATTACCAAGGGGAGCTTTTAAAATATAGCAATGATCAAAGCTCACATCAAGAACATTAGCAGAGATCTCTGAAGGAAATATCTGAATATCCCTATTGGATAGGGAAGGGAAGGGGGAAAAACAAGATGAGGTGTGGAGGTGGGGGGGGCGGGAAATGGGGACCAAGACACGAGAAAGGGTATCAATATACGTGAATTAATGTACCTTCTATCTGGCAAATATAATGTAACCCTTCTATTAATTACAATAAAAATATATGAAAACAAAAAAATAAAATATAGCAATAATCAAAGCTCATCAAGAATATTAGCAGAGATCTCTGAAGGAAATGTCTGAATATTCCTATATCTGAAAGAACTTGAAATCACTGTAATATACAACCACACAGACATACCCAATAGAGAATTCTCCTCAACACACACACACACACACACACACACACACACACACACACACACACACATACACACACACACACACACTGCTGTTGTTTCTGCAAATTGATGGGTGTGTGGTTTGTTTTCTGTGTGTGCTGTGGAGAAGCTGGCTAGAGGATCTGATATCACCCTTGTACTTGTGATTCTCTCTTCTTCGGTCATCCCAGGAAGTCCTGCTCTCTTCTCCTTTCCATAGTCTGCTCTCCATTTTAGTCCACCCCTCATCACTCAGCTCCTGCCACAGGCACCCCCACCTACTGAATAGGTTTTGGCTCTTGGAGATGTTTTCTCCAACAGCAGCAAAGCCCCGGTAAACGTCAACATCTTCCCTGCAAGAACATCGTGGCCTTTCTTCTCCAAAGACGAGTTAGACCATTCCACGGCGTGCCACACTTCTTGTAGCATGACTAGCGACGTTGCTCCCCTTTTCTGTTCCTCATTCCACCAGAATTGGAGGCTGTGGCTCTCCCTCCAGAACTTTCCTTTCTCCATCCCTGGAACACTCTCTCCTATTACTAGTTTTAGGTATTCAGAACCCTGAAACCCATCAACCAACACTAATTTCCTGCCGCAGGAAATTAGTTGACCTCCAACTGGTCAACCTCCGACCATCCAACACAATGTCTATGTAGTTCTTCCTGGTCCAATCCACCCGATTCCCTAAGGGGACCAACAATTGTTTTATTTTTGTTTTCTTACTGCCATGGAGAGTGCTTTTAGTCTTTGTTGTTGCTGTTGTTGTCAGCCATGGGGTTTGAACTCTGGGCCTGGATGCTCTCCCTGAGCTCTTCAGCTCAAGGCTACCGCCCTACCCCTTGAGTCACAGCCCCACTTCCCATTTTCTAGTGGTTAATTGGAAATAAGAGTCTCATGGACTTTAGTGCCACGGCTGGCTTTGAGCCACTATCCTCAGATCTCAGCGTCTGGCGTAGCTAAGATTTTAGCCTGTGTTTCATCTTGGTTTTAGAAGTAAGTCCTTATAGCCAGAGAGTAAAATCACTTTGCCATGATTTCCTCTTAGCAATATTTGACTAGCTAGACTTTTCAAAATCGATAATAAGAAGTTTTTATTTTTTACTGTCTTCTGTGCTTAGTCTTTTCCCAGGGTCCCTTTGGTGCTCATACATATGAGAATGCCTAGAATTGGCCTTGCACTTGAATGACTGCCTTTGTGATACCTATAAACTGTATTTGTAAAATAAGCATGATTTCATCTGTCTTCACATTGCTCTTTCTTCAGAACCTGAAGAAAATGTTCCCATTACCCACTGGCATTCGGGGTGTTGATGAAAACACTGTGAAAACCTCAAGTCAGTCTGATGTTATTTTGAATCTGTGTTTGTAAGAAACATAATTATTTTTGCTAAGATGTATCACAAAAAGAGACTTGCTTACTGAAGTTTAGCAATTTAATTAGCATATGCTTCAGTACTTTTCTGTCTGTTTTATCATGAAATACTGCGTGCTCTTTCATGCAATAGATTTGTTTTTCTTTTTTAAGAAAAGTAATCCTATCAGCAAGAACTTTTTCTGCTCTACTTGTGTCTTTTAATTTCCTACCATAAATGAAATTTTTATTTAGTAGTATTCTGAGACATGGTTGAATTTTTACTTTTTTTATAAATTCAATTACTTTACATTTTTCCTCTTGGGTTATTTTAGACTTTCCTGTAGGTCACAGGCTCAGCATTTGTGTATATGCCTCTCTTTTCCACTAAATTGCTATTTTCCAAGCTTTATTTGATTTCTAGTAGATGCCCTTCTCTAACTGTAGTCTTAATTGGCATACAAATCCTGTTGTTTTAAAACTAACTAATTAATCAATTTATTGCAATACCTCTCCTGTTACATATTCAGCCATATTAGTTCACATTCAAAATCTATTCTCACTGAATCTTGTTCTCACTAGAAGCTCATCTTTCACAATAAGCTCCTTTTAGAACCTTTTTCACTGCATCTGTTTTTTCTCTTTAGATTTGGTCATGGGTCAATTTCCTTTCCTTTCTCATCTCATTGAGTCTCATGTACTAGTCTTTCTCTGTTATTTCCTCCTTCCACATATGTCTTTTCTTTTTTCCTTTTTCTTTGTCCTCATTCAATGGCTTATTATGTCTCTTCTTTTGTTTCATGTGTGTATTTGGTTGATCCATTTACTTTTTTCTTCTTGCTTTGTGGCGACTGGTCCTTATTCAAATATAGTAGGTGAATTTATCATGATTAACTCTCCATCTAATATAGGATTTGATTGGCCCATGATCACACACAATGTTTAAAGACTATTCTTAATCCTGTAGCCCAGGGACACAGGAAGAGACTGGTTGACCGAGTTCTGGATTTCCCCTCCAGATTCTGTCCCTTCCTTTTGCAACATACAATGACATATTCTTCGAAGGTTTGCACCTACCCACCTGTTCATGCAAATCTGTCTTCTTTTCACTAGACTGGGAACTTCCTTGGATAGAAAAGTGAAATATTAATTATGACAGACACCACTGATAGCTCAGATATGAGGGGGACTGAGAATTGACCATGGAATTTGTCTGCAGAGATTCCATTGATGATCTCCTAGCAAGTTTAGTGCATCCTCTGTCTTGAACACTCATTGCTTTGTCCTCCAGAACAGAACCTCACAATGTGATTTGTTCCTGTGTCCACCATAGGGAGTAATTTGCTGCTTTCTCCTCACCTCCTTTCTCCCTTAAAATTGGCTTTTAGGGCTGTTTGTGAGACTTGTGGGGTGCCACACATTCTCTTCATTTCAGTATTTCCTCATTAAAGAAGCCTCTGGCTTCCATTTAGACTTGTGCCTTCAGGTCTAGATTCACATTGTATGGCTTTTCTGATTCCCATTATATTTAGAGTACTATTTAAATTGAAGTATTGAAGCTTCTTTATCATCAGTGCACAGCAATTTATTAGGTATTATTGTCATACCTTCGATGGTTGGGTTAGGAAACTCACAATGATCCTTATTTCTTACCTATTGACTACCCAGAATGATCAACAAATCTTCGTTCAATGTCTGTGTGGAATCTGAAAAAAAAATCTTAGCTTTTTCCCAGGCACAAATCTATTAACTTCTCTTAGATAATTATATGAGCCTCCTAATACACACTCTGCCCTCACCATTTCTTTTTACTGTGTCTCCCTGTTAAAATAAGTCGCTATGCTGCAGCAAATCCTTGCAAGATGTCATAGCAAAATCTCACATGTGTGTAATTACCCATATTTAAATATAGGTTCTCATTTACTCCTGAATTATTTTTTCCTCTCTCCTCCTTGGTCCTCTGCTCTAGCAAAACATATTGTATCTTTTAAAAAATCAACCAATTATGCTCTGTTTTGTTGTCTGTGCATCTATTGTCCTCTCGCCTTAGAATGTTTTTCCAGAGAAGTGACTGGCTTGTTGCCCCACTTTTTTCAGCCTCTCTTTGAACACCTTATAGAAGAGCTTCAACTCCATTTCAATTCTTATCTCCTTTCCTCCTCTTTTTCACACAACATTAGCAGCAGCAAATAGGTCATATTTTTAGTTTTCTCATTTATTGTTCTTCAAATGAGCTTCATAAGTTAGACATTTTCTTGGCCAATACTGTTTGTCACTCTATCCTCAAAATCTGGTTTATAGAAGAAAGACCATAAATAAATACTAAATTCATACAAGAAGGAGGGTAAATCATTTCCCTTTTCTACCTTCACATCAATTATTTCCCCAGCCACAGGAAGAGAATAAAAAAATCATTGCTAAGAGATGCTTTCTTTTGTTTTCTGGTAGAACAAGTTGTATCTTTATCTTAATCAAGAATACATATTCCACACTCTTGAGTTCTGACCAAGAGCTCTAAAACACAATGTCAACTTTTTCATTTTCTTAAACTTGCCATACAATTATTTGATGTACCACATATGTCTCCCCAAATGCCATCTTTAAAGACGTATGAATTAGGTTTTGTATCTCACTGTATCTTCTCTACTTGGCTTAACTCAGTTGCACAGCACTCCTTCCCTCCTGGCTAGTCATCCAATCATTTTTGCTTTTGTTGTTGTTGTTGGTATTAGGGTTTGAACTCAGTACCACGTGCTTCCTCAGTTGGCATTCTATCACTTGAGTCCTGCCTCCCACACTCACTGAATCTAAATTCAACACTGTTGCAGACACACAATAGTCAACAAACATTTACTGTACATTCATTTTGGATAATTAATATCTGTACAATCTCTACTTAATATATCTACGAGGCACTTTACCTATTATTTTAATATTAGAACTGTGGAAATAAAGCTAAGAACTGTAGAAATTACAGGTAAGAGGAAAATGAGTTACCATAAATGAACATTGTTCATATGGTGATATGCCCAAAATTTTGGCATCCCAAAAATTGAAAGGGGAAAACTGTCTCAAATCTAGGTGAAATGTTTCCAGTTTATTTTTCTGTTGAAATCTCATATAATGAAGTGGATAAACTTTATTTTTAGATACTAGAATTCTAAAATATAGGCTTCCATTTTGTCTATCATTCATTTTGCTTTATTCAAATATAGTCTTTACTGACAATTGAATTTGTATGTTAAATTTTCCTGAATGAATACCCTAAGTTTTCTATGAATGGATACAATTGAGATCAAGCCCATTTTACTTTAATATTCTGAAATGCTTATTTAGAATTAACAAGGGACCTTCCTGGTGACAGGCTGCTAAATTGTTGAGAGAATATTCATGTAGCAGCAATTAGCTTTTCACAACAATTTAATACACTTTCTGCACATCCTCAGGTATACAGTAGGATAGACTAATGAGTAGAAAAATATATCATTAAACTGGTGTGTGTTAGATTACCCAATTAAGAATATTTTTTTCAGAAAGCATGCTGGAAGTGTCATTGTTCTCTCTCACTGTCTCTCTGTCTGTCTCCTCTCTCTCTCTCTCTCTCTCTCTCTCTCTCTCTCTCTCTCTCTCTCTCTCTCTCTCTCTTTCTCTCTCTTTAAAAATACATATTAACTATTGTAGAAAGTATATATGTTTTAATGTTTGTAAATGTATTCTAAGGTTATTGAGCAAAATAAATGCAACATTTTTAAGCTACAAAGCATGCTTGAAGGACAATCATGAAATGAAGATAAACCTCTTAAAAGGAAACATTCCTTTCCAATAGGAGCATATGACGAAATGTTTATAATTTATCAATGCTCTGTAGAACTAATAAAAAGCTTGAATTTTCCCAGTAAAGGTTGCTGCTTCACAAAGATTTAATCTCCTAATATCTTGGGGCTTCTGAGTTTCACACAAAGTATTGCAAATAATCACACAAAAACAAATCAGAACATTCAACACTATTGGAAACTTAGAATGTCATGCACTATTACTATTTCTTGAACATCCAATTATAGTTAATTCTGAGTCTTGTCTACACAATTGCAAGTGTCACGGGGTCACTGCTTGTCTAACACAGACTATCTATAGACACAGAATAAGAAGTAAGTGGAAAATATTAATGATCACAAAACCTGGATGATTGCTTTTTCTTCTGGCTTGATGGAGAGGGGAAAAATCAATTATCTGTCATTTTTTGATATTTCCAGGCTGTGCGGATTTAGATGTGGAAGTAAAGTCATCCGTGTCTGCCTGTGCTCCGAGCACAGGTTACTGTTGAGAGTTTCTAACTTGCTTGGCTTCTTGTGTGTCCTCTGATATTTCAGATCCTTGCTTCCCTGCCTCGTGACTCAGAGGACAAAAGCGGGAACACAGAGGCGACAGTGACCATTAGAAGGATAAGCATGCCTGAACCCTAGCCCTGTTCTTGATGTGCAGCTTTGACTAGGATGAAGAGCCAAGCCCTTGAAAGTCACACTTTATACTTTCTACCCAAAAAAAGATGTCTTTTTTTTTCAGGCTTGAATTCTCTCACTCAGGAAGCTGGAAGTTTAGAACTGTCAGATATCATATGTCTCTTTTAAATCAAGAATTGAAAATTTGCCTCTGGCTCACCAGGCAGTGCAGCTTTGCCATTATGGGCCAAGATCTTTTCTTCACATTCAGACAAAGCTAAAACAATCAAGGCCACCAGAAGGCAGAATGGCTTTGGTCCTCCTTAGCCATGCTAAGAATCAGGCAGTTGCTGGCCACAGCCCTCTGAGAGGCAGCTTTGTTGGCCTTCTGGTAACTGCTGATGAAGAAAGCAAACATGCCCACTGATTCACTGACAGAAGACTGCATAACAGCTGTCACTACCCCAGTGAGTGTGGTGGAGTGAGGCAGCCACAGCCTTCCAGTCATGCAGAAAATGAAGCATTGCAGGGAGTCTTGGCATAGAGGGACCAGGAGGGGAAGCTGTGGAGATGCGCACACTGCTGTGTGTAGGAACAAGAAATAATCCTTAGATTGTTATAGGTCCATAGAGTACATGGTGAAAAAACTGGACTCTTTTGAATCTCAAACACTAAAACAAATGAAATAAAAAAGGATCTGCTATACTTGTGTTGGACCTAAACACCAGCTAGGAGATGAGTGAAAATGGTTTCCAGACAGAAATATCAATTATAATATTTTAAAAAAATGGATCTCAGGTCATTTTTTCCAGGACTTAATATCTCCTTTTCAGGAAACTAACTGCAAAAGGGGTGACTTGCCTATTTAGAAATTTCTAGATGCTCTTCAGCTTTCTTTGGTTCCAATCTATAGAGTCCCTTTTAGCCCTGAACCTGTGGATTTTCCTGCTTACCGTGCAGGACTAGACGTGCTCGGGTGCAAAGTGGCTCGCACTCTGGATCTGTGGACGGCTTCCCCGTGTTCATCACTTCACATTGTCAATGGATTCTTGTCTTCCAAGGAAGTAAGCTCCTCTCCTTGCTGTCTCCCACACAGCTCCTTCTTTAGCAGTCTACACTGTCTTGTCTGTTCGACACTCTGTACTGGAAGGGGATCTTTGTACTCTTGATTAAGGTTCAGGCAAATCTATCTTATCTTCCTCTTCAAACATGAAAGTTCCCATGGTTTTAGAGTGCTTTATGTTAGCTCTGTTCGGAAGCCCTTGACAAACCAAACTTTTACCTGTTGTTTGTTTTGTTCTGTTTTGGTTGTGTTCTCCTCTATTGTATGTAGCCCAGACTTGGCAGTACAGCTATGAGTCCTCACAAAACCTGAGATCCTGGATTCAGCAGAAAAGACAATTTCATGCCAGGCCAATGGGCTTTCTCTACCAACAGGCTCCACACTGGCTATCTCTGCCATGGAGTTTCTAGAACAACAGTCTCAAGGTCTGTGTCATCCTGAAGCTCCCTTTATTCCATGAAAAGAATGGTAACTAACCCATGGCAAAAGATGTGCAAGGTACTCTAAAGTGATATACATGTTTACAGGCTTATCAAGAAGTGGAGACAGCCATTCGAGGAGCTTTCTTGCCTGTCAGGAGGGTAATTTTGGAAGCTGGAAATGAGCAAGCGCTTAGATCTCCGTCCTGTCCTTTCCCTATTCCTTTTGAAACCTCCAATCTTGCAACAGCATGTGCTCCAGCTGGCTTTCATGCTTGGGTTTCCTGATGTGTCTTTGTCCTGCCTGGTTTTCTTGGGGAGTCAGGGGTGAGATGGAGAAGCCTTTGATTTTGAGCTTTAGAAACTCCATGTTGCCACATAACTAAAGTATGTTCCCTGAAAACTCTTCTGGTGGCTCAGTGCTCAGGCAGAGAATAGAGCTGCTATTTATAGAAATTCGGTGTCAGAGCTTGTACGTGTTAAGAGTTTATAGGATATACTGTGAAGCAGGTCCAAGCCTTTACCGTCTCATTAGAGCTCTGTGTTATTATCATAGGGCAAATAGTGTAATTGTAATCATTACATACAATTGGCTTAATATTTTTGAGTCATCTTTTGTAACGCTCTAACTAGTATCCTGCAGATACTAGGAAAAGCCTACACTTAAATGATTACCATTGGTAATAAACTTTAACCAAATTATTCTGGTTGAATTAAAAAGAAGAGAAAAGAAGGAAAGGCAGGTACGGAGGAAGGAAAGAAATCTATAGAACTGAGACTACTGATAAGTCACACTTCTATAAATCTGTAGTGTTGACGTTAGGAAAGCCAATGAGGCGACAACAACTCATACAAATTAAATTTGCAGGCCAGGAGTTTGGTCTATTGGTAGAGTGCTTGCCTAGCATGCACAAATACCCAGGTTCAATTCCTCCTTGCTGTGACTCAAGTGGTAGAGCACTAGCCTTGAGAAATCCCAAGGACACTGCTCAGGCCCTGAGTTCAAGCCTGAAGACTGGCAAATGTGCAAGGAATATACATCCCCAGGAAAGGGCACCTAACAAAGGCGCAGATAATATTCCATTCAACTGGAAAATGCTAAGTCTTTTCCTAGAACAGAGGCAGGACAAGGTTTCCTAATTTCACTACTTCTGTTCTACTTCATATCTGAAGCTCTGTTCAGAGCAATTAGGTATTAGAATGAAATAAAAAAAATCATTCAAAGTAGAAATGAAAATTCTTGACATGATTTAGGAACTACAGTAAAACTTTCACAGTAGCTAGCAAATAAATTCATTAAAGGTTTTAGAAATGAAATTGACATACTTCACATTTCTATGTTGTAGCAATAAATTATTCCAAAATGAAATTAAGGAAAAAAAGTCTGCTTCTAATAGCATTTAAAATACAACAGCGCTTTTAGCCAAGGAGATAAAGATCTATGCATTATGGTGTATAAAATATGGAGGAAATAAAATACCATCATAAATACTTGAAAAATGCCTAATATTTTTTGATTATAAAGTTAATATTATCAAATGCAAGGACTATCGAAATTTGAATGGCACTTTCCAAAGTAACAGTCTTACAATTCTTTTACAGCTCCAAAAGATACTGAGTAGCTAAAGCAAGTTGGGGTAAGGTTTGTGAGGTTTCTCAGAAAGGAAACCCACCACATGCTTAAGGTTGAAAAGAGTTTACTAGAGGATAGCAAACTGCTCGCCCACAAGAGATGGAGGCACCAGGAGCAAGAGGGGAAGGAAAAAGAGAAAAAGGGAAAGAGAGAGAAGGAGAATTGTGTTGAGCTGGATTATATAGGGAAGGTAGGAGGCAGGGCCATAGCAGATGCAGAAGTGATCTCAGACCTCAGGGAGGCATGACCAAAACAGTTTAGGAAATGAGCTCAGCAGACTGATAAAGAAGGGTGCCTCATAGTCAGAGATCCTGTGCTTTCTCACATTCTGGTGACTGACAGTCAGGTGATTAGTGGTTTCAGGCAGGTGAAGAGGAAGAGGGCCCCAGCTGTTCTCCCAGGCAGAACAATTATGAAGCATAGTACTCAGAAGAGATTTGCCCTGGAATAAACCAAGCACAAAAAGACAATAGAAAAACAGAGACAACTCAGAAACAGCCCATGGACAGATTGTCTATTGCTCTTCAAAAAAATGTCAAGGACACAATGGGTAAAGAATTGTCTCTTTAATAAAACAATAATGTTGGGAAACAAAATCTTCTAGTACTTCTGAGCAATCTCTTTTCATTCTCACCTTTTCTTTGTTTTCTGCACTTCATGTTTTAAGCACAAATGGATTCAGAGAGGTTCTTTTTGGGCCATATCTATTTATAGTTTTCAAAGTTTCATGGATGTTCATCTATTTCTCTAAGATTCAGGGAAATTTCCATTATTGTATCCACCATGGTTTAGCTTTGAATTCTCCTCCTTCTATGCCCAGGATGCCCTCAGTTCATCTTGTAATGGGATCCCAGAGGTCTGGTATGCGATGAAGATATTTTCTTAGCCCCTCACTCTGTGCCTTTATCTATCAAGGAATGCTCTGGGTACTGGAGATGGAAATATTTATTTTGTTAAATAACAAAAGTAAGGAAATGACAAACTGTATGAGTAGAATTATGCTACTTCTTTCTCTCTCTCTTTTTTGTCATTCATAAAGCTTGCGCTTATGGCTTGAAGGCTGTCCCTGATGTTTTCCCTCAAGGCAAGTACTGCATCATTGTAAGCCTCATCGTTACTCCTGTTTTTTTTGGTGGTTAGTTGGAGATAAGACTCTCTTGGGCTGTCGTGCTCTGGCTGGCTTTGGATTCCGATGCTCAGCTCTCAGCATCCTGAGTAGCTAGAATAACAGGGGTGCATCAGTGGGGCTCAGCCTTCTTTCTTATTTTTGAGGGAATATTTTGCTTTTAAAAGTTGATTTTAAGATTGGCTGAATTCCTAGGAAAAGTAAGTAATCTTCAGTAATGCAAGTACAGAAAAAGGTACATTCAGAGTACAAAATAAATTGGAAGAAGTCACTAACTAAGAAGATTTTTAAAGTTGAAAGTCATTATGTGAGGAGACGCTATGAACAGTTTAGAGAATAATTGGTCGGTCTTATCTTAAAATTGTTTTGTGATGGCACCACCTTGTGGCCAAATGTCATTTAGTTTCTCACCCTATCTAGTGAAGACTACTTTAGCTATGTACACAACTTCTATTTTTTCCCCCATATATATTCATTGTAATTAATAGAAGGATTACATTATATTCACCAGACAGAAGGTGCATTATTTCACAAACATTGATACCCTTTCTCATGTCTTAGTCCCCATTTCCCTACCCACATGCCCACTCCCTCATCTTGTTTTCCCCTCTTCCTTATCTGATTTCAAATAACCAAACAAGCATATATACAATATATCAGATAACAAGGTAAAATACTGTAACAAGATGAGATAACCAAGGGACAGCAAAAGAGATGAGAGATAACATAGTACATTAAGGACAACAATCACCTTTTATATGGCTTTTGTTTCTATATCCTGGAGGTCCTTTCATTTAGTGTCATACTATATGTCCTTATTTATCCAGGGTTTGTTCTACTGTAAATCTCTGCTAGGAGAGTCCAAGGTTTCTACTGATTATGACAAAATGAGGGAAACTATTGAGCCTATGTTCCTTTGAGTCTGGCTTACTTCACTTTATATGATTTTTTTCTAAGTCTTTCCATTTCCTAACAAATGGGGCGATGTCATTCTTTCTGACAGCAGCATAGAATTCCATTGTGTACAAATACCACAACTTGTTGATCCACTCATCAACTGAGGGACATCTAGGTTGGTTCCATATCTTTGCTATGGTAAATAGTGCTGCAATGAACATTGGTGTGCTGGTGGCTTTAGTATGTCCTTGTTTCTGAATGATTGGGTAAAGGTCAAGTAGTGGAATTGCTGGGTCATAGGGGAGCTCTATGTTTAGTCTTTTGAGGAACTGCCATCCTGCTTTCCATAGTGGTTGCACGAGTTTGCACTCCCACCAACAGTGTAGTAGTGATCCCACCTGGCTGAATCCCCTACAGCATCTGTTGTTATTAGATTTCTTGATCCTGGCCATTCTAACAGGAGTGAGGTGGAATCTTAGAGTTGTTTCGATTTGCATTTCTTTTATGACCAGAGATGTCGAGCATTTCTTTATGTGTCTATAGGCCATTTTTGTTTCTTCTTCAGAGAAGACTCTCTAAGTCTTTGGCCCATCTTTTAATGGGATGGTTGTTTCTTTGGAGATTAGTCTTGGAGTGATTCAATTTTTGGAGCTGTTGATATATTTTAGATATGAGGCCTTGGTCTGTTTTATGGTTAATGAAGATCTTCTCCCACTCTGTAGGCTTTCTAGTTAATTTGCTAGCTATGTCCTTTGCCATACAAAAGCTCCGCAGTGTAATGCAGTCCCACTTATCCAGCCTTTCTCTGATTTGTTGTGATTCTTGGTCCTTATTAAGAAAGTTTCGACCTGTGCCAAGGAGACCTAGTGTATGTCCTATTCCTTTTTGTAAAGTTTTCAGTGTATCTGATTTTACCTCAATGTTTTTGATCCATTTGGAGTTAATCCTGGTGCAGGGTGACAAAGAAGGATTTGGTTTTAGTTTTCTGCAGGTGCTTAACCAGTTTTGCCAGCACCACTTATTGAAGAGGCTGTCTTTCTTCCATTCTAATTTTTTGGCTTCATTATCAAAAATTAGGTGGTCATAGGTCTGTGAGTTGATATCTGGGTCCTCAGTTCTATTCCATTGGTCTTCAGGCCTGTTCTTGTGCCAGTACCAAGCTGTTTTGGTCATTATAGCTCTGTAATAGAGTCTAAAATTTGTGTACATAACTTCTTATGAACAGCTTAGTTACTTTCTTTTTTTTAGTTCCAGGCTTGAGTTCAGGGCTGAGCACTGATCTTGGACTTTCTCAAGGCTAGAGCTCTACCACTTAAGCCACAGCATCACTTCTAGCATTTTCTGTGTATGTGGTACTAAGGAATCAAACCTGGGTCTTCGTGCATTCTAGGCAAGCATTCTACCACTAGGCCAAACTCCCGGCTAGCTTACTTTCTTATAAGCAGGATTGCCTTTTAATTTGATTTTGGTACCATTTTAGAAATTAATTTTTCTTATGTAAAATTCACGTATTTTCCAGGTATGGTAGCTTTTGCCTATAATTCCAGCACACTGGGGTATGAGTCAGGATGTTTGTGAATCCTGAACTACATCTCCAAAACAAAGCTTAAAAAATAAATGTTATAAATTATTTAGAAATGTCTCCTGATGTGATTTTTTAAAAAGATTTGTAAAGTCATATACACTTGAATAAGGAAAAATCTAAAGGCATCATGATATATAGAAGAGCATTCTTTAACTTGCCAATACTGTTTTTTAAACATACAAAGTAAACTTGAACGCAGTATACTGTCCTTAAATTTGTAAAATATTTAGACATTGAGAGATTATTACAAAGGACAACAAATTTGCCTTTTCACAATGATAGTAAGTGTAAAAAACGCAATAAGTAAAACACCATGAACATGTGTACTGGTCCTCTTAAGTTTTAGAAGAGAGCCAACAACAAACCCCCCTGATCTGAGGTTTCCCCTCACTGCCTCGTTAGGGGCAATCAGGGGCCATTTTGATCAAGCAGTACAGAATTCACATCCTTTCCCAGCATGGCGGTTAAGGACTTAGAGTGCCCTGCTGCAAACTTCCTCCTTATGTTCATTCCCATAACCCTCACATGATGCTTCTTTCGCTAAGCATCGTACACAGCCTCTCTATGTGCACCTGGAAACACAGAGGCTCGTCCATCTGGAAGAAACTGAAGATGCTTCTTCCCCTGCACTTTTCCATGGAAGAAATGCATAATCCAAACAGAAGCACTTTCCCCAAACCAGACTCTTTGAGGCTGATTCTCCAAGAGCAAAATAAACTACCTTAAACACGAAGGTCACTATTTTTATCCAAGGTCAGGCTTGCACACGTGTACCAAATACACATACGTGGATCCATATCAGCATACAACTCTCCAGTGCTGACTTCTGGTGTCAATATTTCCTAGTAACTTGCCTTCTCCCTGCCTCCCCGCACCTGTTTCCTAATGTTTCCTCTTTGTGGAGATCTTGGGACATAAACCTGCTTGCTTCTGCTTTCTAGCTGCATCCTGATTGGTCTTTGCTTTAACTTCCTTGATAAGTTCAAGGAAACTCAGTAGCTCTTTATTTTCATGAAAATATTTTCTGGCTGTAAGCATGGGAGCCCACATATTTCCATTTTGAAATGCCATTCTTCAACGAAAGGAGTCATAGGTGTGTTAGCTAAGGTCAGTGCTGGCTCTCTGTTACATAAGTCAGGGTATGAGTACCTTTCCTTTCTTATAGTGTCTTAAAATTGTCTTCAGATGCAGTGTTTTAGAAAAGGAGTCGTGAGTGCCTCTTGCCAAACCCATGGCTTTGTGTCTGCAGTCACATGCCTCTCAGCTGCAGAGGCTTGGGGATAGATTTTCCCAGTACGAGGATATTCTGTTCCAGGGTGTCTTGTGGGTGAGTAGGAGTTGTCTTGAAGAGTGTTTACTGAAGTCCAGTCATCCATTAGAGCACCAAAATTTGCTACTCTTAAGTTTAATGGCACCTTTGCCAGATAAAATACCTAAATTATTGGTTTAGCAAAGATGAACTGCAGTCTACCTGGCATTTTCTTGTGTCCAACTATCTGATCATCAACTTCCTGCTGAGAGTCTGCATCTTCCAGTCTCTCTGACTGAGGTAAACCATTTGTACCATGGATAATAATGACAATAAGATGACAGTTTCCAAAATCCAAGACTATTATGTTAGGATTGTTTGGGATGTTACTGATAGATTTATCAGTAATTAATATTAGTACATTTAAAATTTCTCCAACTATAAATACGTTCTTGACCAAAGAGAAAATGTTCACAATTTCTGCTCCCAAGTCCTCTGATGTCTTCAGCAGCACATCCAGCAGTGAGTTGGACCCATTACGTAGGGTCTGCTATGGTTTCCTCTCTTTCTTTTCCCTTTGCATAGCACTGGGGAATGAACTTGGGCCTCAGGCTTGCTTAACACTCCATCACTTGAGACCCAGCGTGAGGCCTCTGAATCTTTCAAAGGACGGGTAGCTAGGAACTGCTGCAGATACTCAGCTCATCTAAAAGAATGTCTGACTTGTGCCAGAAGCTCCTCTCGGCAGGAGACTCCTAGATGCACCTACAGAATCAGAGGGGCAGAGCAACCCCAGGCCCCCAGGTGCTGCCTGCACGTTAGGATTTTTTGAGCCTCCGTGTCTGCCTGATGCTCTCCTCCCAGCGGCTCAGGACACAGTTTCATGTGGCTGCTGCTACATACACCTCAAATGCATTCTCAAGTGGCCTACGATTCTTTTCAACGACAAAATAATCAGACCTCTGCAAGAGACTGCACAACTGTCAACCGTTTGCTTGGATTGATGGGAAGAGCAGCCTGGACACCACTCTTACAAATCAAGCCAGGAAGGGCCAGCCTAGGTGTTCCTACAGAGTGACTGCAAAGGGGCAGGAGGCTTTTGATCTCAGACTTCTTCCAGGGGTTTTAAGGACTCAGAGTGTGTGGTGGGGCATTTCAGTACTCTTTCACTCCTGGTCGTTTATTAGTAAGGTCTCAGCAGCTCAGCACATAGCCTGAGCCAAGCCATGTGAAACTCAGTAACTTTGGAGTTGATTGCTAGCGTGTAAGACATGTCATGCTTAGAGTTATGTACTGAGGAAAAAAATTAAACAATTATATATATGCACACATATGTATATATGGAAACAATCCTCTGCAGTGGATATATTGAAAGTTCTCAATTATCTTAATGATCTATTATTGCTAATTATTATTATATCTTTTGATAGTAGTACAAAGGAATTCTAGTTCAACATGTCTGTTGGTGTGTCTATCTTGATCTATCATTCTTTTCTTCCCCACTTACTCCCTTCCCCATTGATCGAATTATATGCATGTATATATACATATAATATATACATATATACACATATATGTATTTGTTGAAAATGTCCAAAGTTTATAAAATATGCTACAGATTCATGTGCAAATTGTGCCATTTTAGTGAGTAAATTTCATGTCAAAATATCCTGATATCTCAGGTTTGATGTTAGACTTCATTTTCAAGTCTGAATGTAAGTGGTACACTTATATTTCAGGTTAGGAAAACTCAAATTTATTTTTGAATTTGGCAAAACACATTTCATAGACTGCAAAGCAGCAGATGATTTCAACCACACAGTCTAAAAGCCTTCCGTTTATCACTTCCATGCAAGGTAAGATTGACTTTGTCCTTAAAAGTCTTTTCTTAGTTTGTGCTTCTTTTTATTTCCTCTCTCTCTGTCCCTTTCTCTCTGTCTCTGTCTCTGTCTCTGTCTCTGTCTCTCTGTCTCTCTCTGTCTCTCTCTCTGTCTCTATCTGTCTCTCTGTCTCTGTCTCTGTCTCTCTCTCTCTCTCTCTCTCTCTCTCTCTCTCTCTCTCTCTCTCTCTCTCTCTCTCTCATATCTGAACTTGAAATCAGGTCCTCATTCTTATTAGTTAGGTGCTGACTTGAGTCATGTGCTAATCCCTTCCCCTTTTCATCACTGTGTGATTTTTCAGAGAGGGTCTCTTATTTTCTACCAGACCAGCCTCTAACCATGTCTTCCTACCTATGGCTCTCATATCTCTGGGACAAGAGATATTTACTGCCAAGTGTGCCTGATGTCTTTTCTTCTTCTCCTTCTCTTTCTCCTTCTTCCTCTTCCTCTTCTTCTTCTGCCAGTCCTGGGCTTGAACTCAGGGCCTGAGCACTGTCCTTGGACTTTCTCAAGGCCAGAGCTCTTCCACGTGAGCCTCAGCACCACTTCTAGCTTTTTCTATGTATGTGGTAACGAGGAGTCGAACCGGGGTCTTTGTGCATGCTAGACAAGCACTCTACCACTAGGTCACACTCCCGGCCTAGATGTCTTTTCTTATACTCCCTTTCAGTCTTCCTGTTGGAGTCCGGTTTAACTATGCATTTTTTGCCAATCTCATGCCTTCAAAGAGGCAGTTCTCTCTGTTTTCTCAAATGTGTGGAAATTATTTACTCGTTGATTCATTTTAAAAATTGTGACTTTAGCAATAATAAAAAACACAGAAGAGGCAATTCTCTTCCCTTCTACTTTCCTTCTGGAACTCCTTTCTGTGCTTTAAGTCTCAGCTGTGGTCACACCTTCTCAGGATCCTTCTCAACTCTACAGGGTGAAGGAGTCCCTCAGTGCATACGACAGATATGATAATTGTTCAGGGTGCTTTGTCTCATCAGTCTGATTTTACCAGCAATATAAGCTCTGTAAGATAATGTATCGAGAAGATTCCTAAATTGCTGTTCCTTTATGTGAGATACAATGCCCTGAAAATATGAGATAATTTGGGGGTCCCGTGAACTTACGAGAATTCGATTTAAATATGCGCTATTAAAATTCTAATTAATGACAAAGTGTTACTGGTGTTACTGAACTGTCTTTGTTCTCTGTGCATACATTTTCTTAGGGAATTCAGAAGGAATTTACTGGGTAGAATACTCTCGTTTAGTCTCCAGCCAAGAAGTGTTCTGATTTATTTATTGTGAGTCATTTGCTACCATTGTTTAAAATTCATGTTCTTCAATTTTCTCTTTCTTTGTAACTTTCAGCTTATAATTTAAGGTTCATTTCCTGAGTGTCAACTAATCACTGCTTTATAAAAAATAAAATGCCAGGGCTAGGAGTTTGGCCTAGTGGTAGAGTGCTTGCCTAGCATGCATGAAGACCCAGGTTTGATTCCTCCGTACCACATACATAGAAAAAAGCCAGAAGTGGTGCTGAGGCTCAAGTGGTAGAGCTCTGTCCTTGGAAAAAAAAACCAAAGGACAGTGCTCAGGCCCTGAACCCAAATCTAGGACTGGCAAAAAAAAGAATGTCTCAGAGTTTTTCCTTCAAATTTCCTTAAAAAAGACCTTTAACATATTTGAATGCACACCTTATGAGAAGAATACCTGTTTTTATTGCATTATGATTGAATTCATGGCTCATTTGTTTATGCTTTATTGGTTTATTTTTGAATTTTCTGTGTGCTTTATTATTTCTATTAGAGATAAAACAAGATAATTCTGGTGCCAAGGCACAGTTTAAATATGACTTAGAGATTGCAGTATAATTTCAATCTATAATCAAACCTACTACAGTCCTCTAATTTAAATAGGAAACTTGGAAATAGAGATAGATGTTAACATGTTGATTAGCAGAAATAGTGGTTGACATTTTTTCCTTAGTCTAGTAATACAGCACATAGTAGCTAATTTAAATTATGATATATTTACAAAGATGTAATAAAATGTTGGTTTATAACATACACATGGAACAAAAAAGATCTTTGAATTATCACCTATCTACCTGAGCTCTACAGACATATCTTTTCAATAATGAGAGATCCAGAAAATATTCCTCAATAAGGAAACACAATCAGTATGTAATCTGAGATTGGAAAATATACTTATATTAAGGCATGCTATCAATACACCATTGAATCTCAACCCCTTGTCTGTATTTGAGGGAATCACTCTAATGTGCCTGAGAAAAAAGAACAGAACAATGAAGCTGAAGTCATTAATATTTTTTCCAGAACTCCTTGCACTTGGGATGGGCTAATCAGGAGATCCACTCTTCTACTGACTCTGTAGTAATTGAACACCCATGGTGGGAAGGAGGTAGAAATTCACGCACCTATCAGTTGTTACAGCTTTGGTTTGAAATGTCTTTTACAGGCCCCTGTGTTAAAGATTTGAGGTGAGGTTTGGGTGGATCTAGAACCCCCAGCCCGTCTTGTCCTCTCTTGCCTGAGAAGCTTTCTGGATTGCACCCTTCAGCCATGAAGTGCTGACTTAACTCAGGCTGGTACAAGAACTAACACTTCCCAACTCCTGATCCAAAATAAACACATCATTATTTTTTCCACCATTTTATTAAACTACTGGAAAGCTGATTGACACACCAGTTAGCACAACAGAAAGTTAATAGCGCATCTGGCAAGAGTCACAACAGCAGTTCTGGTCCAAATCTTCACCTAATCCCATCATCAGTGCAGAATGTCTGGCTCTGACATCATTGTTCTATTCATTAAAAGCTTTTCTGCTTGAATATAATGTTCACAATGAGCTTTAGTTATCTTATCCAGTATTTCCTCTTAACAGTGAGCGATATGAAACTGAAACGTTCAGTTTTATTCTACCTGTATACTGCATTGTTGCCACATGATGTAAGTAAGTTAAGTCATTCCTTGGGTTTAAGTCTATCTGTAATGAGGGAGCTAGGACCATACAGCAGGATGTGAATTCAAAGTGCTTATCATAGTTTGAGAAAGGTCAGGTCTTGATGCTGACCAGAACTATTGGGCTTAGTGTCCAGAATTCCTCCTTGGTTGGAGAGACAAACTCAGAGACAAGTTGCAAGGCTGCATCTCCAGAAAAGGTCAGGTTTCAGAATGATGATCAAGGAGTCCAGAGAAAATTGTTCTCTCTTCTAAACAGGTTTCCTTCATAGATGACAAACTAGATGTCGGTGACTCTGAGCTCTGTGGTATGGCAGGACTTGAACGGAAGCTGTACATGCGATGAGTGCGTTTATGCTCAAGGAGTTGTGCCATGGATTAATGTTCATAGGGTGAGAGACACACACACAGTACAGTTGAAAACGGGAAGAGCAGACTGTCGTATAGAAAATTGAATAAGAGTGATTTACCAAGAGGAGAAGATGAAGTCCCCATACAATCTCTTGCCCTTCAGGACAACTGTACACCTGTAAAACTTACTGACATTTCCCTGCCAATTTTTTCCTTTCTTTTTTTTTTTCAACTGTAACTCCAGATGGGATCCAAAGAGGAGTTGTATCATCTCATCTCTGGGTTTTATGTAGTCCCCTCCCCAATTCTTTTTCTTCCTCAGTTACTGTATCAGCAATTAGAACTGAGCTAGATGAAAATATTAATTTATTTTTAATTAACAATAATATATTCATTATATTAGCATACAATGTGACCTATTTGTGAAATATACCTACTTTTCAAAAATGTGGTGTTGTTTTACAGCTCTGTGGCTCAGTGAAGCCTGGTTAAATAAAAATAAATTTTCTGTCATACTTATTTCATGTAGATACTAGCTCAATACAAGCATTGTATCATTTCTGGAAAATTCTACTCACACTTGTGAAAGAATGAACATTAAAAATTATAAACAAGTTGATGAAACTGGAGAAAATCATGTTGAGTGAGATTAGTCAAGACCAAAGGGACAAAAGGCACATGGTCTCCTTGATATGTGGATATTAGATCCAAACAGTACAAGAGCGAGGACTCAATATTTGGGTACCCAATGTTATGGCCATGGTCTTGGAGATATAAACATAACTGCATAAAAATCTATGATGGGATATATACTCTATAGACATAATGTTACGTTATATAGATTAAATATGTATCTATGACAAATAAACCTTCAGCTTAATTTTAATTATATTCTAAAACTTATGTGTCAGTGATTGTATATAGAGATTCCTTTCTTGAATACTTGTTTGTTAAACATGACATTTGAAATCTGATGTAAAAATCAGTGTTAATAAAATCTTTTAAAAAGTATTATTTTAAAAACATTTTGATGTCAGAGATCAAAGAAACCCTAGGTTTCCTAATTCACACTTTGAGAACCACAGAAGCTTGGGATAGATTTTTCTAGCAGCTGGATATGTCACTGCCAGAAATTAAATATGATATTCCTCCATATATCACCCGTCAACATCAACCTGCTTCTGGCACCAGTTTCTTATAATTTTGCCACCTGAGGTATGATAGATGAGGGACTCCATCAGATATCACCCGGAGTTGTTCTTCCTGCTAAGAGACAGTGAGACAACCCGTTATCACACAGGAGGATAATGAAGTAACAGAGGGAAGAGATGGATTCATCACAGCTGGTGCCCAACTCAACAAGAACCAAGTCTGCTGCCCAAGGCTCTGTTGTTTGTGCACCATTTATACTCTCCCCCTTTTATATAAGGTAGCAACATTTATGGGCTACGAAAAATATCAAGATGAATTGTAAACATGAAACAGGTTTTAAAGAAAATTTAAAGGACTTGTATTTTTAAAGAAGCTATCATTTTAAAGTGAGGAAGTTGAAAAAGAAGTTGTAGGTTTAATATCAGGTAAACAAACTCTTGTGTAATCAGCACAAGAATTAAAGCTACACGTTGGGGAGATCAAATCTTTGGGAATGCATGGCTTGGTTGAGCAATGAAGGGATGGGGGATATAAGATATTTCTACAAAAAGAAAACCTCTTTCTATTTCTCAGATAAACCAGTCTCATTTAGAGGAATTGAGGGAAAGGAAAATCTCAGCAGTACTTAGCCTCAGGCATGAGGGTTAGCAGATACCAGAGTCCAGGAGACAAGTGGGGAGCATGCTGAGAGTGAGAGGAAAAGATTTTTAGAGTAGAGTCATCACTTTGCCTGATCATCTTTACAGGCGTATGAATTACATTTCCCTAAGTTTGTATGAGTGTTTTCTTAAACATGGAATGTAAGATTTCAAGTGTGTAGTTCGTACTACTTCATTATTCCTGCTGCCGGATTCATTTTATTTCTGCCTAATATGGTGACACTTTGGATTAGTGGGTTAGCTTTTCCTTTGTAAATAACTCCAGCACTTTCCTCTGATAGGCAACTCAGATGATTACTCATGAGGTTCATCAAGTTGCAGACACATTTAGCTGTATCAAAAATAAAACACCCACTGCCTTATGATTCACGATATGTCCAGAATGCTTACATATTTGAGTGTGTATAATATAGTTTGTCACTGTAAGTCACTTTCACAATGGAGTGTGCCAAAAAGTTATTAGACAGTTGCCAATATTTTCTGAGACCTGAAGCTACCTGCATGCCATTTGCTGAGCAGTTTCTAATACTAAATCCCATAAAATCTGCTATAATATGTCTAAGAGTGGAAATGGGTCAATGTTATCCACGAAATAAAGAATGTCTATAAAGCTGGGGATTTGCTACCAATTTATAATCACAGATGATATGGAACTGTAAGTGTATTATACTTATTTTCTATCTGAGTGAAATTCATTTAATTCTCAATTCAAGATGAACTGATGGGGTCATAAAAGACAGAAGGAAGTCATTTCAGAGTATATGTGTGAGATAGAAATTCCACCTCACATCGGTAATATTTGTTTGGAATCATTCAGGTCTGACACAGAGGTGAAGAGTGCAATTTTATAGTCTCAGGCAATAATCAGTTTAATTTCTGTGGCTATCAATTTACTGCTGGATCTGGAGCCCATTGCCACAAGTTGAGTTTTTAATACATAGTTTATTTTTATTTCACTTCTGGAAGTCAGAACACTCAATCAACTCTAAAAGTGACTAAAGTCAGGATGGCAGCAAAGCTGATTTTTCTTTCCTGGAGACTCCAGGAGAGAATTCTATGACTTTTCTGGTTTCTAGGTGCTGCTTACATTTTCTGGATCGTATCTCTTTTCTGGTGGTTGCTTTCCTCCGATCTTCTCTTCCCTCCCCACATCTATGTCCTTCATTCCACGGGACTCTCGTGCCTACACTGAATTGACTAAGATAATGCTGGATACACCTAATTTCTCTAATCATTGGATGGGAGGTTAGGCATGAATATTTTGGGAAGCTATTATTCTGTCTACAACACCAAGGGATTTGTTTATCAGTTCCTTCATTTATATTTTCAAGTCCTTTCAATACATCATGAAAGCTCAAGGTATTTTATCATGCTAAATGCAGACATTTTACCTTTGAGTAGTTTATAAATGAACTGGCCATGGTAAATCTACAGAACTCAGTCTCCAGCACAAATGACCCCCTTCCATTCACCCAGCAACACATCCATCCATCATTCATGCATCCATCCTTCCCATCAATCATCCCTCCAATTTCCCAGCCACCATCCATCAGTCCAACCATCCACCCATCCATCCATCCATTTGGATCCTCCATATTTTCAAGAGTTGTAATTCTTTGTTTCCTCTTTTAAACAATCAGTCATGGGGCTTGAACTCAGGGCCTGGGTGCTGTCCCTATTCTTCTTTTGCTCAAGGCTAGCACTCTAGTGCTTAAGTTGTGGCACCACTTCTGGATTCTTGGTCCTTAATTAGTGCTAAGAGTCTTAAAGACTTTTGTGCCGGGGCTGGCTTCCAATTCGGATCCTCAGCTCTATCTTCTCAGTAGACAGGCTTTGAGGGATGAGCTGGCAATGCTCCATCGATTATTTATGCACATCTGTAGGGCTGGAACAAGGAAACTTGATGGGCCTGATTTGGGATGGGGAGGGAGGGGGAAGAAACTGGAAGAGATCATGATCAAAATGCAGTGTTTCCCTAAATAAAATTTAAAACCCCATGAAGAACTAGTATGAATAAGCGCTAAATATTACACTCTTTTTCTTCCTTATTCTGTCATGGAACTAATTTTAAGTCATTTGATTTTTCAGTTTTTCTGTGTGACTGTCCAGCATTTTAGTGAGACTGACTCAAAAATAATAGTAAATAGCTAGGCACGTGAGTCTGATTGTCTCCGGTGGAACATTTTAAGATGAATTGATATGAGCTAATATATATTCAAGATCTGAAATGTTGTTGGGGTACATAAATACTAAAATATTAAGGCTGATAACAAGATATATGTAACTTAATTTAATTTTAATACATCTTTTCTGTTGGTCTGCTTTCCTATGGCAACACTTCATTATTTATGCCCTGTGAGTAAATTTAATGCTGAAGAATAAAAATTCATTTTTAGATAGCATTATTCTTTTGAGAGATTTACTTCTTTAAAGCTTTTATTGCTTTTTCCTTTCATAGAGCACAATTTCAATAGAATCCACCCTGCTTTGTGTCTAACAGCTTAAGTTCTTGAGAAATAAAATTACTCGGATAACCTAAGTGTTTGTCTCTTTCCCTTCTCTGTTCTACTGATGGCTTTGATATATGCATATAAATATTGCCATTTTACCTCCACTCCAGGGAGTAGAAATTTGAATTAAAGGGGAAAAGGATGCTCGTTTGTGCTTGATGAATAAATATACAATGAAAAGTTATTTTAATATACAAACCGTAGGATTTAAGACAGTTAGAACAGGGATTACCACGCATTCGTGCACAGGATTCCAAGCAGAATGTGTTCATCCTAGGAAGCTGTGTCTGACAATTCAGCTTACAGGTGCAGGAGGAAGGAGGAAGCAGTGCATGAGAGATGGGAAATGCTGGGAGGAGGCACACCTGCCCAGTGCTTCCTCCCACAAGGAGGCAGGAGGCATAAGCCAGGAATGAACACATATTTCCATTGACTAAGGACAATGTGGTTTTATTGCTGCAGTGGGCCTGTTTCTCCCTGCTATCACGCATCAGAGACTTTACTTGAATGTTAAATCAGATTACTAAAGGTAAGGTGGCATTGCCAGCCAAACAGATATTGAAATAACTGCACAGCTAGTGCAACCATTTTAATAAGTGGTTCATCTCAAAGAGAGATAAATGTCAAAAGGATTTTTTCCCTTTTAAATTATACTCCAGATGAAACAAGGATAGATTATGTTCATTGCAGCACTATTTACCATAGCAAAGGTATGGATCCAACCCAGATGCCCCTCAGTTGATGAGTGGATCAACAAGATGTGGTATTTATACACAATGGAATTCTATGTTGCCATCAGAAAGAACGACATCATCCCATTTGTAAGGAAATGGAAAGACCTGGAAAAAATCATACTAAGTGAAGTAAGTCAGACCCAAGGGAACATAGGCTTAATGGTTTCCATCATTTGTAATAAGTAGCGCACAGCTAGGACTCTCCTAGCAGAGGATTACAATAGCTCAAAACCTAGATACATAAGGCCATATAGGATGAGGCTAAATGAAAGGATCTTCAGGATGTCGAAACAAGAGCTTTACAATGTGTGATTGTTGTTCTTAATGTAGTATGTTATTTCTCATCTCTTTTGTTGCCCCTTGGTTAATCTCATATTGTTATAGTATCTGATCTTGTTATCTTGGATATTGTATATATGTTTATTTGAAACAGGAAAGGGAAGGAAGAAACAAGATGAGGGGAAGGGGAAGGGAGGTAAAAGGGGATAAAATCATGAGAAGGGGGATCAGTGTGTGAGAAGTAATGCACCTTCTATCTGGCAAATATAATTCTAACCTCTCTATTAATTACAATAAAAAAGACTAAAAATTAAAAATTATACTCCAGAGCTCTGAAATACATGTGTAGCCACCCAATACCTGTAGTCACATACACATAAACACTCACTCGTGCATTATAAATTTAGATATACACACATAACATGTTTATATATACACATAGCTAATAGTCATATAGGTATGGCATCCCATGAGTTTTTCTGGAACATGTACTCAGGTATATTTTATACATTGTTATTTAGGCATATTGTGCTGGTTATTAAGTTATTGCTGTTCAAATCTTACCTAGTCATCACGCTTCATTTACCAGATCTTCCTGTGCCATCATCATCTTCAAGATGATTTCTCTTCTGGCCTTAGCTGATGCTGTTAGTAAACCACACTGAGTTCGCTGTTTTTTTTTTCAAGTACAAAAGGCTTAGTTAAATCAAGGACTTGAATAGATCACCACACAGTCTGTCATCGCCAAGTATGTGCAGCCTGAGTCAGTTATCTCCATAGAGACAAACCAGTGACTGCAGGTTTTGTCAGTGGAGTTGAGCGCAGGGTCTTGTCAGGTGTTTCTGCCACTTGATTCATGCCTCCATCCCTTTGTGCTCTCCTTTGTTACTTTTTGAAGATCTTATCTTTTTATTGCCAGATAACCCTATTCGGAAATCATCAGATTTATGCTTCTTACATAACTGAGTGACGAGTGGGTGTCACCATACCTGGATTCCTACTGAGTTGAGACGAAGGCCTGTGGGCTTCTTCCCCTAGGCTGAGAACATATATTGCTTTTCTTCTTGTAAAAATCATATATTTCAGATAATTAGCAACTTGAATTTTGTAAGCCTGAAGATGAATGTCATGAGCCATGTGTGCTTTAATAGAATGTTTATTAAAATCATTGACATGAAAGCATCTCTTGTAGTTCCGTGAATCCTGTATGTTTTCGTAGCCATGTCCTCTTCATGTGGTGAACTGTGGACCTGGAACCCACTCTACTCACAAATAGGAGCAGAAAAAAGCTGGACTCCACACAATCAGCTGCCCTGATTCTGTTCTTTCCTGGCTTGTGTCTTGGGAAAATGGTGTAAGCACTATCAGTCATCAGTCCACATCTTTAAATTGGTAGTTTAAAAACAATTTTGGAACACTGTGATGGCAAAGTGAGAAAATTTCAGGGCCATTTCTACAAATCAACAGAGGGGATACAGTTGGGCTTTAGATACAAAGGGTCCAGGTCTGGGAAGAGACCCTGGGAGAGAGGACCCTAGCTCACCCTCCTTTCTTTCAACCTGAGCTTTCAGTCAACTGCTTTAATTCGGTAACAGCAACAAAAAATTGCTTGTGATAACTTCTTTCTACCTTATAAAATGTTCCATTCTGAGAAGAAAATGTGTATCCATTCTAATTTGCTGAAAAAGAACCTATTAGCACAAATTCATTCACTGTCCACTCAACTAACTGTGCTCAGAAGCCTGGGTCACATAGTGAAGGGATGTGGTCAGGGCACAGAGGACTACAAATCAAGACAGAACATATGTTTCCAGAAATGTACTGGAGAAAAAAAAGCATTAAAGATCAAGTTTTCATCATAGAAAACGACATTTTTATTGAAGACTTTGGACATTTATAAAATTATGCACCTGGTTTTTTTTTTTATTAAAATAAGGATAGAGCTTTTCTTCTTAAATTTTGTTTGCTAGTCCTGGGGCTTGAACTCATGGCTTGTCCTTGTGCTTTCTCAAGACTAGAGCTCTACCACTTGAGCCACAGCAACACTTCTGGCTTTTTCTATGTATGTGGTACTGAGAAATCGAACCAGGGTCTTTGTGCATGCTAGGCAAGTGCTCTACCATTATGCCAAACTCCCAGCCCTGGAGGTAGTTTTTTAAGTTATAAAATAATGAAATATTACATGGCATTAAGATATAATATTTTTGATAGTTTGAACCTACTGGAATATGTATGCGAAATGTTTTAGTGAGCTTGAGTGAAGTCTTTAAATTTGACATTTCAAAAAAATGTTCTTCGTTTCAAAAGAACGTTAAGAAGTGATTATTACTGAGAATTGAACCTTGTTAAAACAATCTTGTCTGTGGAGAATATAAGTTATCTACTATGTATGTGCAATACACAAGATGACTTGCAATTATATTATGCATATAATATAGATTTTGAAGCATATAAATCACAGTAAAATATTCCAGTATTGTATCCCATCAGTCTAGTCTTTATCTTATTTCCAATGTTTATCTTTCTTTGTTTCTATAAATACAAAGGCCAAAGAAATAGATATCAAAGGTATTTCTGTAAGTTCTCATGATTTTGATATGTGTACCATATTTCATAACTTCCCTTTGGCCATTTTTTTCAAATATAGTTGGTATTTCAAAATATTTTTTGTTTTTTAAATTTTATTTCATCAGAGTAATGTATAGAGGGGTTATGGTTATATTTATAAGGTAGTAAGTGCATTACTTCTTGAACATTGTTACCCCTTCTCATGTCTTTCTCCCACTTACCCGTTTTCCAAGTTGTAGAGTTCCTTTCCAATATATCATCTCGTGAATATCGCTGTTACACTGGTTCTCCCATTACTCATCATCTCATTTTTGTTTACATATTCAAATTTCTACTTTGTTGTCTCATTAACATTTACTATATGTACAGAAACCTCAAGAAATCTTCGTGATCGGCTCTAGCTGGTTATACGTTTCTAACCTATTTCAATTTGCAGTTGAATTTACAAAGTTCATATTTTGGGGGATTTGTTTTCTTTGCAGTTCATTGTTATCTGTTTAACCTTTATCCAATGTCTGCTGAATTAAAATATGAACATGCTATTAAAATTTAGAAGACAGAATGGCTACTGGTTAATTTACTCACTAGTGAATATTTCCTTCATTATCTTTCCAATAAATACTTTTTAGTGTCTGTCATCTTGGCATTGTGCTAGGAATTGAGTAGATTTCTGTTTGGAATAAAAATGACTGTAGTAACTGTTTTCTTGTGTAATGTTTTGATATCTTGGTACTTGGTTCATAGTACAAATAAATATTACACTGAAAGGAATAGATAGAAATGATCCATTAATTTGTCACTACTATTAATTCAAATTATCAATTAACTTAATTAATGTTGACATACCATCCTCTGAAAGAATATTATAGTGACATTCCCATTCTATTTTTCTACGTTACATATTCCACTGAATGTTTATGACCTTTTAAGTTTTGTCAAATTCATTTTTTCAGGATTTTTTAAAACTCTAAATACACAACAACAATGAGCACATTTTCAAACTTATTAAGTATATGGATCCTTGATTTCACACATTTTGTCCTACTTGACCTTCTATGAACAATTTTGTTCCAAAGAGGTTGAGTAGGTTGCTGCGGCTCAGAGGGACAGGCATCAAATCAGAGTGTAGGCTGGTATCAGTCTCATCAGACAGCCAAGGAGCTCTCACTGAGTGAGCCCTGGCCCACCTGCTGAGAATTCAAAGAAAAAAGGAAGTCTAGTCTGTTCTGAAGCGTAAGCATAAAAAAGATCTATGCCAAGAAATGCCAGAAGTATAAGCCAAATGCTGGCGATAATAAAGAAGCACTCTACAGTTGTGTACTGGAAAGGAAGTCTAGTGATTGTGTTAATAACAGAGTGTGCTGTAATTTTCTAGAAATTGGTGACTCTTGATAGTTTACATTCCATGCATATAACTGTGAGCCATTTACCAGGTGATAAAATGACATACTATCCATAGTTTGGAGACATTCAAATTTCAGAATTCTACTTAATTCTTGTACTGAAAGCAAGGATTGTATTTTACATTGAAAACCTTTAGTCTTCTTATTGCCGGAAGGCCTGTTAGTCTTTGCTGAGCTTCCACCGAAAGTGCACAGGTGTTGTTTTGGGGGGCCTGAGTATCAGCTGATAGTCCTTTACGAAGTGGGATCCTCAGGCGTTTGACTGAGTCGAGGGAGTGATTCCCTTGATGCATGAATATCACTGTGGTACTGGTGGAAGATGCTGAGTGGTAGGTGGGACCTAGTGGGGGGGGAGCAGGTAACTGGGATGTGTTTCCAGGGGCCCTCTATCCTCTCCTCTCCTGTCCAGTTCCACTCCTGTAGCTCCTTCTCCTGTTTCCTCTCCGTGATGACCTGAAGAAGCTCATCAGTCACCTCTGCCATGCCTAGCATACAAACACACACACACACACACACACACACACACACACACACACACACACAGATTTAAAACATATACTGAATTTGTTACTGATTCATTGAATATAAATGCTAAGAAATTGGTGGCAAATATCTGTGGAAATACATCATTTTGATTGTATCTATGTATAAGAGATATTCATACCATATCTCTTTTAAAGGAGCATTAGCAAATTATTTTTAAAAATACAGATATGATGAAGATAGGAAAGAAAAAGAATATTAGGCAGATCTAATATTTTTATTAGTAAAATACATACTTCAGCTTAGGAAAAATAATATAAATTATGGATATTCAAACTTTGGGTGAATTAAATAATTTGCCCAGATAACATTTCCTACAATTTTTAAAAATACAGATCAAAACATAACTCCTTCCAAGAAGTAGACTGATAGCATTAAGCAACTATATAATATTGCCTAGTTAAATTTGCTATATTAATTTGTAAAACATGGGTTTAAAAGGCATGAGACCATCCTGGTATGTTTGAAAGAATTGTTACCATGTTAATATTGTTTCGCAGTTAGCAGAGGAGATTTTCATTGAAAATGGCAATCTATCATAAAAATAATGAATCCTATCTCTTGTTTTAATTTTGAAAAGAGACTAGTAAAAGTCTGGAATTTTGGCATTGGTTCACTTTTTAATAGTTCAACTATCAAGGTTCTCTGTCTATATGAGAAGCAGCAGGGTGTTGCTGAAGGTTTCATTGCTGACTCATTTATAAATACCCCCAAACTCCTTGCAGATAATAAAAACATGTGTCAGGTCAATCATAAACCCTTTCCACCTCTGATCTATATTTTTCACAGATGAGCTGCCAGAGCTTTCCAGGGTGTTTATTTGTATCTTAATATTCAAGGCTATTGCTAATGCCTATCCTACATGGCTTTTATTTCTCTCTTCTGATAACTTAGGGTTGTGATTTTGCAGTTGAAATATTCCTTTTTATTTCCTCACTAGCTCAGAGGAACAAATCCACCATCAGCTGTCTTCTTGGGTGGCCACTGCCCTATCCGTCTCTTCCCTGCACATGCGCGGTCAGTTGTTGACCCTTGGTTAAGTCTGAAGGTTATGACAAGTCTGTTGAGTTTTCTTCTCACCTGGACATTACTTAGGGTCTTACTTCTTGTAACAGAGTTTTGAACTAACCTACTGCTTGGCTCCCTTCCCTCCTTAGACTGCCTTTTTTAAACTACACATCTTACTCCCTTAACACAAAATTCTACTTCTTTTTTCTCTGCACACTTCTAACAGTCTCTAGCAAATATTGAACTCAATGCTAGGATTTTAATGAGAGTATGTGGAAAAGTGTCTAACACGGAGAGCTGGAATGGGGTCTGGATGGCCTTCTCTTATTACACCTACCTATCTTCTCATACCGATAGAATGGATAAGAAGATCACGTGGGTTAATTTACATAGATATGATATTGGTTAATTTATGTAACTGAAGATTCTATTCATTCATTTAGGTAAGATTGTAGTCATTAATTTGCATAACATGCTAAACCATTGATCCCCACTCAAGAGATATATCCTAGACAAGAACTGCAGCAGCCATGAGACCTTTACAATACCCTTGCAAGATGATTTCATGGTTGCAGGAAACAACTAGGTCTTCTCGTTGGTTTCCTATTCGTCGAAGGTTATGGAGAGAACGGACTTTCTGGATGTCATGCCAGCTCACTCTTTTCTATTGGATGGTTTTAACCCATGCAGGAACACAGAGTTTATTACTTGGCCACCCCCCACAATCATGCTGCATGAACATAGGGTGTGTGACTGACTGTGTGCCTTGTGTGTGTCTCAGTGCTCAGAGTTCCTCCTTTCATCTAATTTGGGTAAGACAGTTGATGGAATTACTGGGCTTGCTGTGTCCCATAGGCTTGAGACTGATGTTTCTGATATGCACTGATATGTGTGCCATCTAATTGTTACTGGCACGAGGAAACAATTCATCAGTCTGGTGTGCTGACAGATGGTAATTTTTACTTCCATTAACATGTTATGAAGTCATTCATTGTTTTCATGCACTATAGTGAGATTTCTTAGTAACTCAGTTTCTTGTCTTTCCCAGGCTGCACCACAGTTTGTTGTCTAGAAAAGAGAGGAGAGGAGGAAATTTTCTAGGCAGAGCATCACGAGCATACATCAGGCTCGTTCTAGGATGCTTGGGCTCCAGTGACATAGACACTGAGGTTATTGATGCTGGTTTTTTAGATCCTAGTGTGATGTAGTGCTCGCATCTCACTAAATGTTATCCTACCCAGAGGAATCTCTGTGTTAAGAACACTTGCCTCAGGAAACAGTTTTATGAACAAAGCTAGAATTATTAATTAATTTTCAGAATCTGAGACCAATGTCTTTCTCCTGTCATCTCACTCTTGTTTATTCATTTCTTTCTCAATGAGTATGAATACATACAAACACATGTTTGCATTTCTACCAGAATTGTAAGATTCTATGCATTTGACTAGCTCTCAAATAACCTATATTTAGAAATAGTCGTCTTCTTGCACGATCAACAATTAAGATAAAGTGATAGCTGCACACAGTTCCTTGTGCACAGAAACTTGTGAAACTGTATGAAAGAGGGACATTAATGGTTCTGTGAATGTGGCCCTCTTTTCTCAGAGAGAAGGAAGGTCATTTGCTTCTGATGAAATGGAAACAGAGGTAATAAAAGAGCCAGAAGTCTGAGTTCTAGCTCAGTAAGTAAATGTCTCCTTCATTTAGGATGACCATAGCGTGACTTAAAAGCTCTCAACTAGTAATTTCTTAAGTCTGTATTTAATTACAATATTTGGCATGTGGAAGTGAAGTATGATGATGATTTTATTTCAGATGGATTAAATGCTATAGAACAAACTCGAAATCTCAGTAGCTTAGTGCAAATTTCCCAGCTGTATTGTACATATATTTATGTGAATTAGGAAGGGTAGATGAGCAACAAGATAGTGAGAGAAAGGACAAAGCTTCAACCAAAGCAACAACGATACCCATTATATCATGGAAGTGAACTTTAAAACTTTCGGGGGTGGGGCTGAAAGGGAGGGAAAGTGGGAAAAAATGTGTGTGGGGTAACAATGTTCAAGAAGAAATGTGCTTACTACCTTACGTATGTAAGCATAACCCCCATACGTCACCTTGGCAATAAAAATTTTAAAAAGAATTAAAAAAGATTCAATTCTTATTCACATCAGAAATCAGTGCATGAGTATGTCAATGACCTCAAGATAGATTAGTACTGCAAAGTCACTAGCTAGTAGCTTTCACAGGAGGCATAGGGTTATTATTTTAATGTCTTCTTTCCTCTCTGTAATAAAGAGATCAACCAGAAATATGTGTGGAATATTCTTACTAAATAGAACCAATTAGCCACATTACATTTCTAGCATTGTTATCTTTCTTCTTTCAATACCTGATGTATAATTCCTTAAAGGTCTGACATAATTTACTTAGTCTAAACAATCTGGAACTTGAACTTATAGCTGAAAGTATGTGGTTCAGATCTGTGTAAGTCATAGTTTGTTTATTTGAATGTCAATTTCTAAGAAGCAATGAAACGTTTAACTATCACAGTCCCTCCCTTCCTTCTCCTTCCCTTCCTTTCCCTTTCCTCCCTCCCTTCCTCTTCCCTTTCTCCCTCCATTTCTCCCTTTCTCTCTCCCTTCCTTCCTTCCTTAATTCCTTCCTTCCTTCCTTCTTGTTAATTTTGCAAGGTTCTGTTTTATGAATTTTGTAATAATACTAGATGCATTTTTACAATTGATAAATGATTTTCTTGTAACTATAAAATATTCCTCTTTGTCATTGTTAATATCTTATTTTAATTTGACTGATCTCAATAAATCCACTCATTTTTTTCTCATGTTAATTACCAGGATGGTATTTTTCCCCACTTTTTGCAAATACATTGTGTCCTTGGTTTTTCTCAAGGCTAGCATTCTACCACTTGATCTCAGCACCACTTCTGGCTTTCTCTGTATGAGGTAACAAGGAACTGAGCCCAGTGTTTCATGTATGCTAGGCAAGCACTCTACCACTGGGCTATACTCCCAGACTTTTCATATAGTTTTGTCACTAGTAATAAGAAAGGGCTCCCCATGTCCTTTCCAACTAATTTTACAAGCATCTTGCACCTATGCATGCATTCCCCTGTGCTAAGTTACCTCTCACTTCCCCTTGGCTGCCAAACCCTAGCAGCCATGCTTAGTGGTCATCATAAAGTCTTCCTTTGATGTCATACCCATGTCTTCCCGTGAGGCCCATGCAGAATTCCCATGGGGTATCTGTATCCCGCTCTGTGTGGGGTATTTTTCTCTAGTCCTTACATCCCAATCCCTCTGTAGAAATGATTCTTGAGTGCACAGTGCAATGTGTTTGTTCAGACTCTGTCGTTCTCCATGGTGCTGCAAGGTGCCCTAGGCAAGAGAAGGCAAGGCCATCTTTGAGATAAAAACCAGACTTGCTTCCCCTGGGTCAGTCTGTGCAGTGGTAGGAATTCGGTGCTTTAGCTGTGTGAGCTGTGCAGATGAGTGGATTCATGGACACCACGATGTGTTTTTATTTCTATTTACCTCTGGTATTCTGACTGATTATTACTGCTGCACTGTAACAATAGCAGGTGGTGACAAAAAGTTGATTGAAGGAAATCATACTTAGAAACTTATACTGAGTGAATATCAGGAATGGTATGTATTAATATCAATCCAATAGATTAAGACATGTTATTTATCTATTGAAAGAAAACATCTAAAAGTGTTTTTCCTTTACAATGGTGAAAACATTATTTATACATAATTGTTCCAGATAATACAGCATATTTATCTATTTCTATTTTTTAAGATGATGGATTTAACTTATGCTTATGAAATGTTAGATTTCACAGAAAATTGAGAAATATTCTATTGTGACAAATATTTTTTTAGATGATATTCATGCAATCAACATTCTTATGTAAGTTAGAGGCATGTTTACTTTGTTCTAAATTCTGTAAAGAAAAATCCTTTAAGTACTTTATACTACTTCTCAGTGCTTATTGCATGTCATCCCTTATAAATAATAATTTCATATGTATTCCATGTTATATAGTTCATAGCATATAACCAGAAGGAGGAATGAAGAATATTCACTTTTTGCAATGCTGACATTTTGAAAAGGTCATAGTTTACAGGAAATAATGAAAACCCACATTACATGGCAGAACATTCTGACCTTTTGCTCAGAAAGGAGTTCTTGAGCAAGCTCTGTAAAGGAACTTGAAGATAAAATTCAGTTACCATTAGGTAATTGAGGATTTCAAAGGTCACAGCTCTAGCAACAAATTGTTCTACAAGCAAGGGCATGGAATAAATTTACTCTTCAATGACCAATTACTCCCTTAAAATATTATTTTAGAAGTAACAGACTTTGGTGTCATACCTTTTGCTGGATGCACCTTTGGAAATTTATTGTTATTGAGTTCATTTCATAAATTAGTTAAAATAAGTTCACATAGTTCAGTAATTTTGACATGCGTATATGCCTGTGGAAAACGTCACCAAGCAATTATGATTGACTTAAACATAAAATTTTGCTTTTGTGTTTGTTTCTATAGCTCATGTAAAAGCTATGAGGATGCCTAGCCAGACCCTGGGGCTTAGGCCTGTAATCCTAGGCACTCAGGAGGCTGAGAGCCAGAGGTTCATGGTTCTTGGTCAGCAGAGGCAAAAATGTCTACAAGAATCCATCATCAAATAACTAACAAAATGTAGCGTTGGAAACTTGGTTCAATTGGTAGTGCTCCAGAAAGCAAGCTAGTGAAGATGAAGTAAGAAGGCAATAACATTTTCACTTTCATCATCGCGTTTAGCTTAAATGATCTGATATTTTCTTCATAATTTCTATTTTCATAATATTCTATAATCTTATATAACCAAAAGGTCAGTAAGACACTAATGAATATTTTTTATCGGGATACTGGCTGATTTGTTTTATATCTTTATGCAAAGCATATGTTTGAGAGGTAAATGATAACACCATGATCTGCCAGAACTAATCATTAGGAACATTAAATTTTATTCCCATGCTACTCAGGGCTTTCACTGGCAGCTCTGGCTCTTCTCCCTTTAACCTGGCTCCTGTTATCTATTCTGGGCAAGCCACACTTGGAAAAGGGACATTTTGGCTTCTTATTGTCAGAACCCAGTCTGCTTCTCCAGACTCTCTACCCAGCATCTTCACAGCTCATAGCCATGTGAGAGTGCATATTTCCTTCCTTACTAATTTTCTCTAAAATTGGGGTTTGGGAATCTTCCTCCTCTCCATGAGGAAGTACTGGTCATTTTCCAGGAGGAGCTAAATATTACCCTTTTTGTAAAAAATAAATAACTGGGAGTTACTGAACTTCTATAGGCAATAAGTACAGTGCACGCAGTCCTAAATTAAATATCTTTCTTTTTTGAAATATGAAAATTTTAATATAGTCAAAATCATCTTGAATAAGGAGAAATGATTGGAACACTTGAATTTACTGATTTCAGAACTTACTGTAAGATTCCAATGATATTGTCATAAAGGAAGTTATACGAGTTTGTAGAACGTTCTAGATAGTTAAGAGATAGAACTATTCTAACCCAGCCAGCTGAGTTCTTTCACTATGATAATGTGTATGTATCATAAAATTTTACCATTTTTACCTGTTGAGTGCAGTTTGGTTACAGTTTTTAATGCAATTTATCCTGAAACTCAGTTTGTTTTTTTTCCATATTTTTTATTGTAATTAATAGAAGGGTTACATTATATTCACCAGATAGAAGGTGCATTACTTCACAAACATTGATACCCTTTCTCATGTCTTGGTCCCCATTACCCTCCCCACATCCCCTGCCCCTCATCTTGTTTTTCCCCCTTCCTTATCCTATTTCAAATAACCAAATATGCATATACACAATATACCAGATAACCAGATGAAATACTGTAACAATATGAGATAATCAAGGGACAGCAAAAGAGATGAGAGATAACATAGTACATTAAGGACAACAATCACTCATTATATGGCTTTTGCTTCTATATCCTAGAGGTCCTTTCATTTAGTGTCATACTACATGGCCTTATGTACCTTGGTTTTGTTCTATTGTAAATCTCTGCTAGGAGAGCCCAAGGTTTCTACTGATTATGACAAATGAGGGAAACCATTGTGCCTAAGTTCCTTTGAGTCTGGCTTACTTCACTTAATATGATTTTTTTCTAAGTCTTTCCATTTCCTTACAATGGGGCGATGTTGTTCTTTCTGACAGCAGCATAGAATTCCATTGTGTACAAATACCACATCTTGTTGATCCACTCATCAACTGAGGGGCATCTGGGTTGGTTCCATATCTTTGCTATGGTAAATAGTGCTGCAATGAACATCATTGTGCTAGGGGATTTAGTATGTCCTTGTTCAACCACTGTGGAAAACAGTATGGCAGTTCCTCCAAAGACTAAATGTAGCTCCCCCACAAAATTAAATATCTTTCTAAAGAAAGTGTTGTTACCTGTGGTCATTTTAAGTGCACAAAACTGAGGAAATGCAGCCGCACATCTTGTGATCACTTGAAAATGCTTCAGGCACTTTGTGGCTCACATCTGCAGCCCTAGTTTCTCAAGTGGCTGGGACATGGAGGGTTGCAGTTGGAAGCCAGCCTTTGCAGAAAAAGTATGGAATTCAATCTCTAGTTAACCAGCAAAATTCTACACTAGAAGTGTGCTCAAGTTGTAAAGTCCTAGCCATGCTCAAGATGTCCAAGCAAGGAGCAAGAGAGGCTCTGTGTTCAAAGTCTGATGGTATGGCACAAAATCAAATCAAGGTTGATTAAGACCAAGGGCTGAATTTTTATTCTCAGTTTTTATATAGTCTTGCGTGTGTAAATCATTTAATAAATTACAAAATCTTATTGTGCATAATTTTTTTTGTTTTACTAATCTCCAGCTCCAAGACAATGAAATAGTAATTTTGATAAAACATTTGTTGTATCCTAAGACTTTGTGAAATCATTCACGAAGGTTTGGTGCTTATTCTTTTATAATGTGGCAGTACTTATACTTTCATTCAGTTGTATTTAAATGTGATTTCACAGAGACTTAAGGAAAGAATATGTGCATCTACTGGAAAGCAAGCATTGCATTTTATTTGGAGATTTAAAATGAGCCTTGCAATTTCATATAAAGACACCAAAATTAGAAAGCTACATATAAGTAGTACAAAACAGTGAAAAGTACTGGAATTCCATTGTAGCATAACCGTATTTTATTTGATTCTTTTAGGTATTTGCTATGATAGATGTTCAAACATTTGATATATTCAATTCCTAAGTTTTTTCTTTCTCCCCAATCTTCAATAAATGCTTTATTATAAACTTGTACTAGCAAAGACAGGGTATTGCATACCAAAAACCATTTGTCTGAAAAGATATTTCTTCCTAATTACCCTGATGCCCTCAGAAATGCTTCTTGCTGCAAATGATTTAGAATTAATTGATTACAATGCCCAGGAAAGCGCACATTTATTCACTTTTGGTCAGAGTCAAAATGTGTTAAGTCCCTAGAGATACTCCTTTCAGAAATCTATTTTTAAATCTGACTGTGAGTGCGTACTTCCTTTTAGACTTTCTGAATATTAATAATTCCAAATGTCTCATAAATACACCATAGGGATTTTAGGAAGTAGTTAGGGAGAAATTCACTGTTTCCTTTTCAGTTAAATCTCTTTCAATCTAAATTTATGTTTCCCCCTCATCTTCACTTTCTAAGAATCAATTAAGAAACAAAACTTAAACCATAGAATATTTTGAGCAACACGTAACTAGAAGAAACACAATATCCACGCATTTCCTTTGAAAATATAATCCAATATTGTGAATAAACTTCATCATGTAGAATAGTGAGGGTAGTCTTTGACATTGTGTGTGCATGAATTCACAATTATAGATTTATTTTTTCAAAAATTTACTGTAAGAGTTGTGAGCAGTTGCATAAATAAGGTAATGAGTTCATTTCTTTCTTTCTTTCTTTTTTTTTTTTTGCCTGTCCTGGGCTTGGGCTCAGGGCCTGAGCACTGTCCTTGGACTTTCTCAAGGCTAGAGCTCTACCACGTGAGCCTCAGCACCACTTCTGGCTTTTTTCTATGTATGTGGTACCAAGGAATCGAACCTGAGTCTTCGTGCATGCTAGGCAAGCACTCTACCACTAGGCCAAACTCCCAGCCCCGAGTACATTTCTTTTTAAACACTGTTACCCCCTCCCTCATTTCTTCTTGCTTACCATTCCTTTCTCCCTTTCTCACCTAAGTTGTACAGTTCATTTCTGTCATAATGTTTAGTGAGTATTAGTTCATTCTTTGTCTTGCTGTTTCTGTGATTCCCATTCCCTTCCACAGATAAGATAAGCTTATGCATAAGACAATGGGTACAGAAAACTAAAAGAAAAAATGGGAATAACTGCATACAAGATATAATAAGAACTTCATTTCCAATTCTTAGCGTTTATTTTGATACACTTTATTATACAAGATCTTATGCACAATTCAAAGGAAAGTTGGATACATGGGATTGCATCAAATTACAGAACTTCTGTATGGCAAAGTATATAGCTAGTAAGATAAATAAAAGGCCCACAGATTGGGAGATCTTCATTAGCCATACAATAGACAAGGGCTTCATATCTAAAATATACTTAGAGCTCAAAAAATTAATTCTCCACAAACAAACCATCAAAGGAACTATCACCCCATTTACAAGTGGGCTAAAAACTTAGAGACTCATCTGAAATAAGAATAAGAAAGAGCAATAGACACATGAAGAAATGCTTATCTTCTCTGGCCATTAAAGAAATGCAAATCAAAATAACTTTGAGATTCCATTTAACCCCAGTTAGAATGGTTATTATTAAGAAATCCGTTGCTATCAGAGATGTGGCCAAAAGGAAATGCTTCTACTCCCATTGGTTGGTGGGAATGTAAATTGGTGCAATCACCATGGAAAGTAGTATGGAAGTTCTCAAAAAGACTAAACATAGAGCGTCCCTATGATTCAGCAATCCCACTCCTGGGCATTTACCCAAATGTCCAGAGACAAGGACATACTAAAGCTACCACCACAACCATGTTCATTGCAGCATTGTTTATCATTGCTAAAATATGCAACCAACCCATATGCCCCTCAGGGGATGAATGGATCAAGAAGATGTGGAGTTTATACACAATGCAATTCTGTGCTTTCGTCAAAAAGAATGACACTGCCCCATTCTTAAGGAAATGGAAAGGCCTTGAAAAAATATATTAAGCAAAACAAGCTAGACCCAAAGAAATCTAGGTTGCTTGGTTTCCCTCATTTTTAATAAATAGAATATGTCCATGATATTAGCTTATGTGTTTATTAATGCAGTAATGCAAAGTAGGATGGAGAAATTTATTATTCCTTTACCATTTTTTCATATGGACATAAAAATTTAAGGACATTATCAGGACCAATAATTTAAAACATTAAAATTACTTTCATTTCTGTTTCATTTTCTTCTGCAGGTTTATGCAGTTACCAACTGTCACAGGCTACACATAATACACACAAAATATTTTAGACAGGATATCATGCAGACTCACCTGTTTTGTTTTCAAGAGGAAAACACATTTATCTTCCTTTCACATCCCTTTAAAGTTATGCCAACATAGACTGAAATAAAATTACTATTGTTCTGTTAATGGAATAAAATTACTTTCTTAGTAAGTAAAATAATATAATATCATAGAAAGAAAAACAGGGTATGAATGCAGACAGCCCTTTTGTGCAATACCCTAACCAACAAACATAGGTGCTGGTATCTGTCAACTCTTGTTACCCTTGGTAACATTTAAAGCATTAAAGAATCTGGACTATGTTAGGCTGGGTCCAAATTAAGAACAAGAACAGTTATGTTTGTCTCAGACATTTGGAGAACTCCTGGCTAGTTCCAGCCCATTTTGTCAATTTCCTTCTTTTCTGACTATTTTCTTGGCCAAGCAATGACCCTATGAATGTTTTGAGGAGAGCTCTAGAGGTTACCAGGTGAGAAACCTTCATTGCATTTGTGTATTTCCATGCTTTTCTGTATTTCCATGCTTTTCTGTTTACAATGTCTCATTTTGGTGTTCAAAGATTTGCTGGGAGGGTTTTGTCTTTGAATTTAATCAAGAGGAAAACAGGCATTCAGAAGTGTCATATGCAAAAATCAAATATCCAGTGATTGCTTTTGTGGGGACTGAAACCAAAATTATACTATCTGAAGTCGAATTCTTTTTCTACCAGAATGCTTCTGTTATGGTACATTTAGTAAAAACTTCAAGGGAGGCAGATAATTAACAATTTTGTTCTCAAAATTCTGAATTTAAGTTTAGAATGTTTTTAGCTATCTGCGTTTTTAGATTCAAAATGGTGGCAGAGATGAAATAAGCTAATTTGCTCAAGTAATCAGTGATGGACAAGAATCATGAACATATTTTGTTTTGCAGCCCCAGTTGCATTCTTTGCTGTAGCAAGTTCCCTGGAGAAAAGGGAGAATGTAAAAATCAGAAACTGTTTAGTCATGATAAGCAAGTCTTGAACTTTTTAATTAAATCTGGGCATTGAACAGAGACAAGAACACACCATGAGAGGATCAGAGAAAATTACAAGACCATTTAAAACAGTCACTTAAGAAATGGTAGTTTTCCATTAACAAATAAGAAGCTTATTACTTCATTTAGATCACATAATTATTTGTAGATACATCTTTGAATTATCATGTTAGTTATATTAATTTTAAATGTTTTACCAGACCACTCAAAACATAGATAAATAAAACCAGCCATTAACTCATTTTTATTTAAATATTTCTTAATATAACTCTTAGCTCCCTTACCAAGACAAATACAAGTAAGTTGTATAAACTGGGCTGATCTATTAGAAAAAATACACAAATATATAATAATTAATACTAAGATTATTTCAGGATAAGGCCCCAAAATTGTTTTATATTAAATTCCTTAAAGCCTTCTGTCTTTATATTTCTATTGATGTGGATAATTTTAAAACCTAAAGTGGTAAAAGGACTGAGGCTCAAGGTATACTTAAAATTAATATTCAGTATGGAAGATTTCTGAAATATTCCTATTGAAGGTATGTGTCATGACTTATGGTTCCCCTGGAGCTGGATAAATGACCTTCCACACAAAAAGAACAAAGTACAGACTCAGTGCTGCAGAATTTCTCACTATTTTATAGCTCCAGTGCTACAGCTAACAAATTTCTTTGATAGTTAATGCCTAGAAATTACATGTAAATGATGGAGCTTTCAAAGTGCAGAGGATTAGCTGTAGGAACATTTTCATTTCTGATGGGAAAATGTAGGTAGAGCTAATAGTTTTGATTGCTAAAGCACAGGAATCATATACAAAAGATGGAGCTTTCAAAGTGGCAGGGACTACTTATAGGCAAATGCTCATTTCAGTTGTAAACATCTGGGATAAAATTTGGATAGAGTACAATATGTCTTTTTGCTCTCTTTTCTTTTTTTGGTACAGGGAAACCCCAGGACATTGCATTTGATAGGCAAGCATGTGGCCACTGAACTACATCCCAGCCCAAGGTACAATATAGCACGAAACACAAGTTCTTGCAAATATTCTATAATTTCAATTCATACTATATCTGAAACATTTTATTTCATTCTATTTTATAATAATTATACAGTGGAAATGAAAGGTAGCTATTTTCTCTCAGTCCTGCAGATCTACTCAAATCCCCTCATGCTGATCTTCTTACAATGTTAAAACACTTAGCTTAGCTGTTGTAACGTAAGACTATAGTAGCACCATAGAAGAGCTATTAACATTTAGAAATATTCTTATGCCAATATAATTCTCACTAGATTGAGATACTGACCAGGCATATTGACAATTAATAGAATAAACTCTCCATTGCTTAAGAATATAATGACTGTAAAAAAAATTGAGAGTTCACAAGTTAAACTTTTGCTTACTTTAGGATTCACAAATGCATTTTCCTCAAAAGAAATGGAAAGATTTACACCTGAGTGCACGTAGCAACCTGAAGAATGATAATTCTGCACCTAGAAAAAACTCAGAAGTCCACTGACAAATGGAAAGCTGAACAGAACAGTCATGGCGCCCCCATGCCACGGATTCTACTCCATACCGCAGCAGAATGACCTCTGATGGGCACAGTACAGGGTAAACCTGAAAAATTGTTGCATGAAGTAAAAGAAACCAGATCTTATGAACTAAAAAGGTATGGTTCTTTATGTGAAATTGTAGACAAATAACAGATTGCAGTTGAGCAGCTTCCTGGGAATAGCAGACAACAAAAGGAGGAAGAAAGAGATTATTAAGCCACAGACAGACTTGGGAAGGATTATGGATTTTCGGTCACGTGAGGTTCCTCCTCTTCCCAGAGCGGTTTCTTTTAGCTTTGTCCTCACTTGGCAGAAGTGGTTCCATGACTCACTGCAGACTTTCATAATGATACCTTTCTAAATTGTAAGAACTCATCTTTTCTTTGTATAGCCATATCACTTCTGAAATACATCCAAACTCTCCCTCCCTGGCACTGTTACCTGCCAGCCTGCCAGTAAAGATAAAGCAGTATGGTAATTCCTAAAAAGATGAAACATAGAATTATGACCCAGCAATCCCACTTCTGGGTCTTTACCCAAATGTCTAGAAACAAGGCCATGCCAAAGCCACTAGTTCAATGATGTTCATTGCAGCATTGATTTACCATAGCTAAGATATGAAACCTCAGTAGAGGATTGGATCAAGAAGATGTGGAATTTATACTCAATAGAATTCTATGCTGCCACCAGAAAGAATGACATGGCCCCATTCGTAAGGAAATGGAAAGACTTAGAAAAAATCTTATTAAGTGAAGTAAGCCAGACCCAAAGAGACATAGGCTCCATGGTTTCCCTCATTTGTAATAATCATTACACATCTAGGATCTTAATAGCTCAAAAGCTATGTGCATATGGCCATATAGGAGGAAACTAAGCAGATATGGAAACAAGAGGTTTACCTTTGTGATTGTTGTTGATTATGTACTATGCAAAGCTATTTCTTTTTTCTTTTTTTCTCCTTACAGTTAAACTCACAATGTTACTGTAATCTGACTTTGGAACCTGGTATATTGTATATACATACTTTATTTGAAAAAGGGAAGAAAATGGGGAAAACAAGTAGGGTAGGAAAAATGGGAGAAAAACATGAGAAGGGCTATCAATGTTTAAGAAATAATGTTCCCACTATCTGATGAATATAACTGTAACCTCGCTATATGTTACTCCAACAATAAACTACAATCAAAAAGAAAGATCTGAGCACATGATTTTGGAGAGACACCGCATCCAAAGCATAGTCAGTGTTCCTTGAGATTGGTGAAAATGTGTCACAGTTCATGGAGCTACCAAATGGTGATATTTCTCCCTAATGCCCTTTTCTAACTGATCACACATTTACTAATCTTTCTCTAGCCTAGATGATGACAGTAGTCTAGGAAATGGTATTAGGATTGCCTGCATGGTAACCCTGTTTTGAAAAGCCACATGAATGATAACAACTCATCTTTTTTTTGAAATGCAGTGAGGGGAATAAAATGTTTCTTTTTTACTTCCTGAAAAAGACCCTGCCTCATTCTGTCTCATTAATCAAGACCTGAAGAACCTCACCATGCACTGTCCTCTCTGAATCAATCTAACAGTCCAGTAGAGGTGAGTGTCTTTGTATGCTCTGATAAATGATGAACCTGGAAATCAGCTTCGCTGCCCTGAACTTCGAGTGGAATTCTGGTTACCATACACTGATAATCTTATGTAGCTGATAAGGCTATTTTTGTAGAATAGTCTTATTGATTCTAGAAATTTGCCTTTGGCTTTCTGAAACATCTTCCATTTGGATGCTACATATTAGATCAGCTACTTCCTGTCCTCAGGGCACTGTCTTGTCATAGCATAGAGAAGCTGTGAAGATCTGCTGCAATTTAAATTCTTTAGATAACTCCTCCATTGTCTCACAGATTTACCTGACTTTTCTATGTTGGAAATCATATTAAATAATCACTCATTCGAGAAGAGGAATGGCAACATGCCAGAAAGATTTTAAAAAGAGATCAAGGAACAATCCACAGTTTGCCATGGACTGCTACCTCCAGTCTCTGTGGCAATCCAGAGGGTCGTGAAGATGCTGGATCAAAGTCAGGACTACTTTGCAAATAGAAGCTGGTAGTGAGGGACATACTAAGAGGTTTTCTTCCCTCAAATAACTAGAGAAACAAAGATGCTGATAAGCCCCTCATACAGACCCCAGATCCCAGGAGGTGAGTGCAGTTAGGACCTACAATAGATTGATATTCAAGAAAACTGACATGCACACACTACATTTTGGAAGAGAAAAGCCTAGTGTCCTCTTGCAAAAGAGTAGGCACTGAGAAGACAGCCAGAGTTCCCCTGATACCATAGGAGTGAGGGCTGTGCAAGAAGAAGGATGCTCTTCCATACACAGTGCAGAGAGCAAATGGATGTCCACACTATAAATGCTGTAATGGCACCATCTTGAATTGGGCCTGACCAACAGCCACCAGCAGCGAGGGCTCCATACCCCTATGGGGCTTGATTCCAGAATACAATGCCTCATTATTTTTAAACATTTGGTGGCTTTTACAGAAAACAAAGTAAAAGAAAACAATTAAAAAAACATATAATTGTAATCATTAAATGCATACCACACTTGGAGGTTTCTATGTAGCATAGTTTTAAGATAGAGTTTAACTTGAAAGAAAGAGTTAATGTGATGAATTAGATTGATTCCCCTTAAGAGAATAAAACCAATGAAACAAAACTTCTATTTCTGAAACGAAACTAGCAAGTGACATGTAATGGAAATTAATATTTGTTTTTCAATGCCCATCACATACTAACTGGAAATCTTAACAGACTTTGTAAATTTCAGTTAATGCATATATTATCTTCAGTAAATACTTAGTCTGCAACATTTTTTTCTACTCTTAAGTTCTTCTTAAGTGGAAAAAGTAGCCAGTTTTTAGAAGATACTGTTTTTAAAAAAACCATTTGAAATAGAGCTCATTTTATAAATGGGTCTTTTATATATTTCAGAGGAGACTTTTGTGGAAGTGTTCATGACAGAGGTCCGCTGTGCACTGGGATTTTATTAGTACTTTTCCTTATAAGATTTGTATTATCTTATCAAGATAACTCATTAGAAGCCATGTATATGGTTTTAAAGTATTACAGTTTACTTCTAAGCCAAATGATAAAACTGTATGAATCCCTTCATATTATTAGTCTGATGATAAACATTAGAGAAGATATAAAAGTTTTAATCATTTATTCTAGAGATTATGATCTTCAGTATAAATTATGGGTTTAATTAATCAAACTGTACTTCAGCCACCATGAAAAGACTTTTCGTTTCAACTGCACCGAGATTACAGAAATCAAAATGCCAAATAAGAACTGGAGAGCTCTCAACTGGGAACACTACTCCACTCAGCAGGGAGCAAAGGACAGGTAACCTTAATTTTGCTCTAGAATAAAAGGGAAATTTCTGGAAGTTCCATGCATCTGGAATCATTTCCTGAATAAGGCTCCAATTATTCAGGAAATAAAAATGAAAACTGACAAATGCTGCTGCATCGAATTTAGCAAAAGAGACAATTACCAGGAATAAGAAGCAACCTTTGAAATGAGAAAAAGTATCTTTGGCAGTTATTGAACCTAAAAAGGCACCATTGTATCTGGCCAAATTTATTTTGTAATAAAATTTTATACTGTTCCATCTCTGAAAAGCAAAGCTTTCATGGCTTAATCTTTTATTCAACATATAATTTCTCAGTTTTCTTAAAAAGGTTATTATTCCTCCTTTTGCTTCTCTTTCCCCTCTTTCTCCTCCTATTTTTGTTTCTCTTCTTCCTCCTTTTCTTTCTGTTCCTCCTCTTCTTCCTTCTCTCTTTTCTTTTTTTTTCTTTTCCCTCTCCTCACTCATCTCTCTGTCTCTGTCTCCTACCTTTCTTCCCCTCTCTTATGGTTTTGTTTTTTTTCTTTTGACTTGCTAGTGGGAACTAGCAAAAAAAAATGTCTCCCAAATCCTACAGCAGTTCAGGAGAACTTGTTGTGGCTTATTTTTTTATTCATGTATGTATTTATTTTCCATCCTCATCCTCCTTACTTAATATCTTAAGGAACTAGTAGTTTTAAAAATGCGACACAGAAATTTGATGTCAGTTTATACAGTTGAAAACAAATACATCAGTGGAGACACTAGAATTTATGACTGATATGAAGAACATGTGTGGTATGTGGTAACATGTGATTTTTTAACCTATTGGAAGTAATATTTGCTTATTTTCAAGGTTTTATTTAATTAATTAATTTATTTATTTTTGCCAGTCCTAGCACTTGAGTCCTAGAGCCTGAGCACTGTCCTTGGACTTTCTTAAGGCTACCACTCTACCACTTGTGCCATAGCACCATTTTTGGCTTGTTTCTATGTATGTGGTACCCAGGAATCGAACCCAGGTTTTCGTGCATGCTTAGGCAAGCATTCTATCACTAGGCAAAACTACTGGTCCATATTTTCAAGATTGTATACACATTATTTTTTACTTTGCATTATACCCATACTAGCATTTTGCCACATTCCTACCGATGGTGTGTTAAGATAAAATATTTAAATATTTGAAATAGGTCTGTTTAGTTGGTCTAGTTCTTCTTGATTCAGTTTGAATATGTTATAATATTGGCTAGAAATTCATCTGTCTCTTGTAGATCTCAAATTTTTTGGCAGAAAGCTTTGAAAGGTACTCCCTTATGATTCTCTGGATCTTGGTCATTTCTATCATGATATTTCCATTCTTGTCCATTTAATTGGGAATGCTCCCTTCTTTCTTTTTTTGATAAGATTTGCTAAGCGTCTGTCAATTTTATTAATTTTTTCAAAGAACCAGCTCCTTGTTTTGTTGATTCTTTCTAAGGCTTTTTTGGATTCTAAATTCATTTAATTCTACTTTGATTTTAGTGATTTTCTTCTTTCTACTGAAATTGGGATTGGTTTGTTGCCCTTTTTCCTAGAGCGTAAGGCACACCATTAAATTGTTGGTTTGTGATTTCTCCAATTTGTTAATGTAGGCACTCAGAGCTATACATTGTCCTCTGAGTACTGCCTTTGCTGTGTCCCAAAGGACTTTGCTGTGTGCTCCTTTTTGTCAGATTCCATAAACTGTTGAACTCTGGAAGAAGGCAAAAACACACCATTTCCCCCACCCAAGGATAGCTCTGGTGGATGGGAGGGAGACACATTTGTCCTGTTTGTGACACGGCTGGCTGCCGCCTGCGGTGCCCAGGAGCTGGCAGCTCCTCTTCCGTGTTCCTGCCAGGGTTTTGCTGGCCTGGGTGCAAGATGGAAGAGGGCTTCTCCAAGGAGAAGACCACGGGGAGGCCTCGGGAAGAGGACCAGACCCAGCTGGGAGGCTGCGAAGGACCCGGCAACGAAGGAAAGAGGTTCTTAATCGGATAGAATAGCTCATGTTTATGTTATTGATAGCAGCCCTTTTAGTTGTTGAAAGTACCGCTTGCACCTTAATCTTAAGTACCATGGACAGAATTGTGTATAGTATCTGGATTAAGAACATGAAAGACAAAAATTAAACTGAAGGAAATCTAAATTCATCCCTCTTTTGTGTGTGTCTCTTTGGATTCCATATAATAGATTTCTAGTTCTGCGAATCCTTGTTTTTTCTTCTCTTAAAAGTTATAAAGAAGTCAGGGGACCAGGAGTGTGGCCTAGTGGTAGAGTGCTTGCCTAGCATGCACGAAGACCTGGGTTCGATTCCTAGGTACCACATACATAGAAAAAAGCTGGAAGTGGTGCTGAGGCTCAAGTGGTAGAGCTGTAGTCTTGAGAAAATCCAAGGACAGTGTTCAAGCCCTGAGCTCAAGCCCAGGACTGGCAAAAAAAATCATAAATTCTACAGGCTTTCCTAGAATGTTCTAAAATAAAACCCACGTTGTACATTCATTCTCTCTCATTGAAGTAGGAGTGTGCAGGGCAGCCCGCTGTGTGTTAGTACTTGTGCCTGTCTATCCTGCCAAGCACAGTGCCTTCTCCCATCTTCTTTAGTTCTTGGGCAGGGAAAGATATTTACCTATAAGACAACGTCATTGCATTCTGCAGAACAATCCTACAAGCAAAAGGGCCAAGGGCAACGAAAATTGACAGGGGTGTCCACAAGCTCTTAACTCCAGGTTGAGTTAAGGGTTTCAGATTTGCATGGTTCTACTTTATATCTAAATTCTTTTTCCAACTATGTATGCCACCATCACTACCCTCCAGCATCAAACACACAGAAATTTGACGACACATGTTTTCTCAGTAATATTTAAACTTTGTGTCTGTAGATGGGCCTCTTAATCCACAGGACAATAGACAGGAAGGTGGAGATATGCCTATATGTCTGCCTCTATCTGTCTGTCTGTCTATCTATCTATCTATCTATCTATCTATCTATCTATCTATCCATCATTCTATCATCTCTTTGTCAATCTTTATAAATAGATATATGTGTGTTTGTTTATGTGTATGTATGTATCTATATAGATACGCATATATAATCTGTCCTATTTATCCTATTTATCATCAGTACTCCTCAGGATTCAGAATTGTATCACATTTTTTTCCTAAAAGTTAATGTTATTGTCTTTATTGTGCTTGCAACCATCAGAAAGCAAAAGAGGAAAAACAAAGAGTCAGGCAAAGAAAAATGGCATGGACAGTTTATGGAAGAGATGTGCATGCAGGAGAATTTCAGAGCAGGCTCCTGTTCCTTCTTGAAATAGTAATGTGTTCCCACCACTGAGCGGTGCTCTCAGCCTTAGAACTACAATATTTGCCAAAACTGCAGTTCTAAAAGCTCCTATAAACTCTAGTGTTTACTGTGTGTGTGTTTCTACTGCTTTTCTCTCAGTATTAAACATTACATCATAAAATAATAATTATATACTGTAGCATGGCAACAAATAATTCTGTAGTTACTGGAAAAATGATAATGTGATAATTTCTTTTGCATCCCACCCACTCACTAGCACAGCAAATGGGCAATCATGTTTCATTTGTCAAGACACTGATGCACTGTACTTTCATGCAATAGTATATAGGAACCAGCAATGACATTACTGAGACTGGGGGGAAAATCTTAGTCTATTGTCCCTGAGCACAATGCGAGAACTATATATGTATGCCTAGCCTTTTATTTTATTCCTGGCCTACATAAAATGTCCTTACTTTATGAGAATTTTTTTTTACTTATTTACATTACATGTTACATTTTTCTGGCTTCTGGCAAGGTTGTTAGAACTCCTTTTGAAAAGCATTATTTGATATAGATGGGTATTTTATAACAAAGGAAATAGAGAAAAATATAGACAGAATATGACCATGCAGTAGAGCACCAGCCTTCAGAGCAGCCAGTGATTTTAGCATGAGATCTGCTTGCTGCTTCTATAAAGTAGAACATAACAATATTTGCTTTATTTCTTCTCTATTGCCCACCTAAAGTGATGCAAAATATCTATTTCCAGATCAAATGTGTCAACCAAATGAGATAATTCAAGTGATATCCACTCAAGGGCACCTGGCATATGGTAAATAACCTATAAATGCCACTCATAATACTGTCTTTATTTGCTAGAAAAAATAACCTATAAATATATGGATCTAAAATGCAAGGTCTATAATCAACAAAAGCAAGCAGCAATAAAGATCTCAGACAATAAAAGTAAGTTAAGGTATCTTAAGTAAAGACCACCACAGAGATGCTGCTAGAAGAAAACTAACCTAGTCCATCATTTGTGCATAGCTGTTTTATAGTCATCACTGGAAGAAAATTGTAAACCTAATATATTTCCTTCAGTAGTGTCCACAGATTTCATTAAAAATCTGTGCAGGACTAATAGATATATCCCAGCACTAGTGGACAAAATGCTACTTTTCAGAAAATGGGAGCAACATGTAATTACCCCAGCTTGATATCCCTTTAGCAATTGCAGATAAATTAATAAAAATATTGCACTTACTAGGCAAGTGGTACACTGATTGCAACTTACTAGCCTATAAGGAAAAGTGATTTTCTCTAGTTTTAATATTTACTTGCCTTATTTTATGAGAAATGCAAACTTTTATCTTTCACATCAGCAACCCAAAGTCTTTTTGAGAAAAAAAAAATCTCATGTTTCCTAGTCCTTAAGATTACCTCTCTAAACTTTTTTGAAGTACTCCCCTGCTTATTCTTTTCCAGCTGAGTAATGTCCTGCAAATCATGTTTACTTGAAGAGTGCTTGACTGTGGATCTTGTAAATATATTTCTTTTTAATATATTTTTTTTAAATTTTCAATTGGATCTAATATATTTCTTAAATGCAAAATGACCACAGCTTCTTGAGCTTATTCTTTTTAGAAGTGGGTAGGGCTCTGCAACATTTTCTCACCACTTCTTCCATGTACACATTTATCACATATCTGACAGGAGGCGGGGAAAGATAATTCTTACCTTTCATTTTTTCTTGACATAAAGTAGCTTTGAAGAAAACTTGATTAACTCTTTATTCTTTAATCTGAAACAGAGCTCTGTTTTCCTTCAACACAGACTACACTATTTGGTGACTGTATTGAATTTTACAATATTATTATTATTCCAGTCTTGGGACTTGAACTCAGCACTAGGGCATGTCCGTGGACTTTCTCAAGGCCAGCGCTCTATCACTTGAGCCAGAGGACCATTTCTAGCTTTTTCGATGTATGTGGTATCCAGGAGTCTCACCCGGGGTCTCATGCATGCTAAGCAAGCGCTCTTCCTCTAGGCCTTGTTCCCTCTCCCCTGATTAATTATTGACACTTTCATTTCTTACTTGACTTGATCTCATAAGAAATATGTGCACATTTATAGTCCATGTTTCACTGATAAACACATAGATGCTTCATCTAAGTAAGCAAGGTAGACTTCTTACCGTTATAAAAACAGATGAAAGTGAGAGTAGAAGGAGACGCAACTATCACATGGAGACAAGTGGAGCTCTGGTTCTCACCTGAGGGCGCATGTGCCATGATGGCCTGAGAATGCCGGTGAGGACAGTTCAAACCAATGCTGATGTACTAAGCATCATTCAGCATGTGCAACACTTCATAGGTCATTTATTCTGTTTTACAATTATTTCTCAGGTGTTCTCCCTGACTTTATAGGCACAGGCAATCATTTCCTACAGAGGTATTCATGATAAGTGAGCATAATCAGGCTTACTAGGGGAAGTGTGGAGCTGCTTCAAGCAAAAAAAGGTCATCATGTATACAGCTTGTAATGTTACTTAACTTCTTACATAAATTCCACTCCTTTCTACACAACTGCAACACACACCTCTAGGAGCACTGGATTAGGGAAGAGAATATAGCAAGTGCCTGACTGGCTCTGACTTGCTTTCCTGAAATCAGTGTACTTCTACTGATGTCTGCGTAGCCAAGGTAAATCGAATGCCAATACTTCTCTTGAAATGGAGCACTAAAGTTCATGCTTGTCATTTTCTTACAAAAAGAGGTAACCAAGTACACTTACAAGCCTACTGGAATCATTCCAAATAAAAGAATTTACCTGTGAATGTGGAGTGTCCTAGGATGGCACTTCTGGGTGTGTGAACCTCATGTTTGCACTGGGTTAGAGTAAGACATCTGACAGAATCAGATTTTCATTACTGAGTATCAAGTTCTGCTTTTTTTTTACTTTAATATTTTTTATTGTAATTAATAGAAGGGTTACATCATATTCACCAGATAGAAGGTAAATTTCTTAACAATCATTGCTACCCCTTCTCATGATTTTGTCCCCATTTCCCTCTCCTACCCTTCCCCTTGGTTGAATGTGAAGCACAATGAAGAGAATGTGAGAAAGAGAACATGATCACATCTGTATTTTAGAATATTTTTTTCTTTATTCAATCACTCTGTCTCGAACATAAACTATGTATGAAGTCTGTGAAGGGAGATGAGATGTGATCACACGTAAGTTTGGAAATGCACCACACTGAAGTTTATCGTATCGGTAACCAGAATACAGATTAGATTTAGATAATAAATTATACCATTTTCCCATGTTTGATAGCAGTTTCTGCAATATGAATCAAGGAAAGCAATGGACTGATCACAAATATAATCCCAGTCTCAAAAGGGTAAAAAAAATGGGAAAATACAAGATGATTTGCAATAGGAGAAATTTGCAAACTTCTCTCTGGATAAAAATAGTTATTTGGAGACACTATCAAAAATATTTATGTGAAGCCACAAAGCACATTAAATTTGAAAATTTCCAACTAATGAGTAGTTAATGTATAAGTTCATATTATAATAATCCATGAGAAAAAAAATGAGAGAGAAAAGAAGTTGGGAGTGCCTAAAGTATTACCAAAAAAAAAAAATCAGAGAAAAGGGCCATAGATGGTAAGTAAATAAAATGGCATAAAGTCCCTCCATGCTTTGAACCAATTTAATTTAATTATTGACTTTCACATCCACAGATGGAATCATCAATCACCACAGATAATATTTTTTCTAAGTCACTAAAACTAATTACAGTCAGTAATTCTATTCTGAGACTAATCAGCACACTATATAAAAATCAATCTATTATGGTGTAGCATGAAGATCTGTTGAGCCTCATGAGTTTTTTTTAATGTGCCTCAAAACTCTATATTGATGATCTGAATATTTTATCTAGGTGTATTGAAATTGGGTTCCATATTGTCTCTTGTAAGCAAGAAAAACATCAGTGATTTATATTGCATTCTCTTATGCTGTCGACAAGTTTGTACTGGAAAATACTTTTCATAAAGATGAACATTTATTGTTAGTAAGTTTTGAATGAGAATCTTCACAAGGGAATATGGAGGAATATAAGGTGAAAATAATGAATAGAGGCAGAGCAAGCTTGTACTTTCTCCTGCCCTTGTTCCTAAAAGGAGGGCAGTTGTTTTTAGATCTTGTGTCTGCCACAGTGAACAAGGCTCGATGTTTCCCTCAGTTGTGTTTTTCTCAGAATTGTATTAACTAATTCAAATGTGATATTTTGCATTGACAAAATTTTAGACTAAAAAAAAGAACTCTGGAGCTTACATGATTAACAAAGAATGTGAAATGGAGGAAAGTTTCTGCTGAAAGATGACCACTATATAGTTAAAGCCCACACTGCCTAAAGGCCTCATAAAATCTTTTCACCAAACCATAAATACACATTGGCTCTTTACAGTGACATTCACTTGATTGAAAGAACATTGTTATAATCACCTACATCCCTTTCTAGTATATTTACCAATGATCATTTTGCTATCTTTGTCTGATTCCTCTTTCTATTTTTCTAATCATTTATTCTTTTTTTATTCATTTTTCTCATTTACAAACATATGTCTTTGTCCTTCATTGAATCAATTTAAATTTGAATCTATTTTTATCTGTTTTAAGACATTCTGTATATATAATCTATGTAGATATTGTTGTACTAGAATATTTTTTAAGAGTTAGTCAATATTTCTATGCTTTTATAGGGAGTTCAACTACTGTGAATTTTTTGCAGGTATGCTTCATTTGTATATGGATTTAATAATATTTTACAGTTTAAAAATCCAGGTGCCTTAAATTATGCATATAATTATCAAGTTCTTTTTTATTCTCTTTCAGTCTTTTAAGAGCTTTAAAATATATTTTCATTAACAATCATCATCACTGTACAATGATGATCATTTTTTCTTAAAGAATATTACACAACTTATATTCATCTTTATGTGCTTGTGATTGATACTACTGTTCTGAAAACTTTTTAAAGATGACATGCACTAGATATCTCCACTGCAAAGTTTCTTCCCTTCCTGACACTCAATGAAATTAATGAGCAAACTTTAAAGACATATTTTGATGCTTGAATACCTCATATTTCAACTCAAGGGCTTTAGAATACAATAATAATTTTTGATTATTTTAACTTCAGAATTAGTAATTGGACATTGGCTGCAACACATGTGCATCTATGCACATTGGTTATATATGTATATGTATGTATGTATACATAGGTGTATATATAATTTTATTTTAAATGTACATTATATGTTTAGTCCTGAATTCCATCAAAAATTTGTAAATCCTTTGTGAAACAGTTTGTACAAGTGCACATAAGTAATGAAGGAAGGAGTGAAAATTTGATACCTCTATACATTATCTCTATGTATTCTTCTCTTTGGATATAGTGCTATGCTTGGCTGATCTTAAATAAAGTTTAGGCCAAGAAAGCTTTCTGAGAGCCATCAGGGACAATCTGGAATGAAGAGACCTGAGCATCTTATTTAATTAATACCATTTACTTATTCTTTATCCTCTACCAGCTCCATTGTGTCTTGAGGGTTCAATGCCACACAATAGTCTCATGACAGGCTAGAGAAACAAAGATAGACTGAGGTATCTCTAGGTAACATCACAAAAGAAAATATTTTACTTCAAGTGCAATCATCACCAAAAATAAAGCAAGCAACACTGATAATGAGTGCTTTCTATTTAGCACATAGCAATTTACAACTCTTCACTACTGCTCCCTCATTTCATGTGGTCTCTCTTCTGAATGCTTTCCAACTAGACTCATGGACCCATTATGAGAGAAATCAGAAAAAATGATGTGATTTGTGAATTCAAATCTGGGACCTTTCATCATCTGTGAAATGCTGATAAGAATAACCTCTAAAGTCATTGTGGGGTTAGATCACCAAGTACTCATGGAAGGTTTAGGGAGAATAATGTAGGCAGAAGGAAAGTTCGCCTGTGTTTGAGCAGCAACACAGTGATTAAGATTACTGCTCTCTAGCAAAAGAAATGAGAGTGTGAGTCAAGAGTTCAACTCAACTTTATGGAGTCTACAGGAGAGAAGACAAATATTAAGTTGTGGCGACTTCACTGCCCTTTCACATAATGTCGTTGCAGTCTGTCCTGGATAAGGTGAGACCAAAAGACTTACTGCCCAAGGGCAGGGGAAAGAAGCTTTTGACCCTTTTGCAATAGAAAGAGTTGACAGCTTGGCTTTAAAACAGAACTAGAATTTCTAAACTAGCTTTTCCTCCCAGGAGGTAGGGTGTCTGATGTGGTGAGTTTACCAAGGCCCGATCTGAGCAGATACTGACTGGAGCTGCAGGGAGTGAGCTGTATTTCTGGGCTTTGTACACATCATGGGTGAGTTTGACTATAGATCTACACATTTTTCTGTATATTATGCATCTATGCATACTTCTGTATGTTACACATCTGTGCATACTGGATGTATGTCTGTGAGCAGGAACACGTGCACACAAGTATAAATGTGTTTTGTGAGGGTCATATCCTCAGAGACCATTGACATGATAATGACTTGCTATGTATATGTCTATGAGGAAATTGTTTAATGAAGCCCTCACCAAAGCCTGAATTTTGAAATACAACTGGTTCCCACAGTTACTCAGAAAGCCTAGTAAAGGCTCCTCTTTAGACTAGGCCTTGGGTGTTTAGGTACAGTTAGTTACAATTGATACATAGATGTCTATCACTCATATAACACAGGGATAAAGCCCTTAAGGCTACCACTTAGTTGAAATATACCACTTGACACATCATTTTGCTATGAATAGAATTGTGTGTGCTGGAACATATGGGTGGCTGGAGATGGATGTATTTAGTTGCTACATGTACTGGCTGATGAATGTGTCAAAGTGGGTCACGGCAACAGGGGAGATGGATTTACACAGATCTGGGTCAGGGATGTAAGAGAGTTGTATCCAGGCTTCTACCATAGTGCCATTTGAGCATTGCCAGAGCTCACACAATTTACCCAGTGCCATTAATTGCAAGCCGTGTTATTAGATGCTCGCAAAGCACTTGAGAGGAATGACCATAGAAATCTCTGGAGAACACGACTTAAATATATCTCAACACTTTCTTCCCACCGTTAAAATGACCCTGTGCTAGGAGGACACAAGAGAGCTCAGTGAACCCCAAATATGAACTTCTGGGGACATTTGTTGAGAGAGAACTGTTTGCTATGGAGACTCTAGCGACAAACTATAATGTATTTGATTGTAAATTCTGGAGGTTGGATTATGTTATCGGAAGTTATATAATTTATATATAAAACAGAACCCTTGCACTTGTGCATACACCTGTGTAAAGGTTCTACCCCATTTGGCTTTATGTTTAACCAATTAAACGATTATCTTCCTATGTTTTTCATTTTAATTTTGTCGTCAGGGTGAGGTATAGAGGGCTTAGTGTTACATACGGAAGGAAATGAGTGCATTTTTTCTTGAACATTGTTGCCTCTGCCACGTTTTCCCCCTCTTCCCTCCCTCCACCCCCCAAGTTTTAAACCTCATTTCCAACGTATTGTCTTGTGAGTTCCTCCTTTGTCCTTTGTCTCATCATCTTATTGCTCCCTTTCCCTTCCCTAATTCAAATAGACATATATACAATGCATTTTATTAACAGAGCTAATAATTTTGTCAAACAGCCCTAAAACAAGACAAGTGTATCCTATATCTACAAGGTGGGAAAATAAAGGAAATTTATTTTGAGACAATGTCTCAAAATTTACTTGTCCTTTCACAAGCCCTTTATGCTTTCCCAAAGAAATTAATGTACTTAAGCTGAACATGTCAATAAAAATACCACAAGAACATCAGACTTTCCAAGTCTTATTCTATAATTTTCCTAAAATCAGTAAAAAATTGCCTTTTGCCTAGCATAGTTTCATTTCTCTCTCTCAAAAGAGAGCCCAATAAAAAGCAATAATATTCATAAGAGATGATAGCTTCAAATATTTTTTGAAAAAGATTCATTTCCAATAGTACAACGATTACCAGCCAGAGAAAATCTGGGACTGAATTTCAAGAGGCTCAGCTTTGGTATCTGAATAGTAATATTGTCAGAGAGAAGGATCAATGAAAAGAATGAGATGTTAAAATCATCGGAAAGTGATTTCAACATTAAGGCATTGGGGGAAAATGACAGCCCAACTTGGAAAAAATATGATAGACTTGCAAAAAAAACATTACTATCCCCATAGAGATAGCCAAAACTTAAAGAAATAATTTATTTGTATTTGGCTACTTGAAAAGTATTAGACAGCAGCATACAGACCTTCCACCAGGCTAGAGCAAGATCTAGCCCTAAAGTACACACACCAGTGACTCTCCAACTGGAACCTGCCACATCCCAATAATTCATTCACAAATTCACAGTGACCTATAGGTAACCTCTTATAATCCTCTTAGGTGTTTCTTAACCCCTTACTATTTTCTTAGGTGTTTCAAGGTGAAAATTAAGATTAGTGATCACAAAAGTAGATTTAGTTTTCTTTGCACCAAACCACTTCCAATAGAATCTCCTTAATGTAAAAATAGGATCTTTTTTTTTTAAACTTCCATGCGTCCCTCCTGAGAAAGATAAGAAATGCATGAGGTGTGTAGAGGGTACAAGTGCATGTTCTGGTATGGTTCTACCATGAAGCGTCTACTCTGCAGGTGACAGATTTCAGGATGGGTCCCTGATGCAGGCCGTGATCAGAGCTGAGGCGTGAGGAAGCAGCTGTATCTGGAGGGTTCTGTCTGCATCAACAGAGGGAATCAATTGATGGCTTTATTGGAATATGGTGAAAATGTCTAGAAGTACTGATTATTTGGAGGGTATGTCAGTGTTGGGGGTGTGTGCATTAAAGGACTCCTCTCTGCCATGCGAGGAGGAGTGGGGGAAGCAGTTTGCCCTAAGCTTCCCCATCCCACCATGATGCTCTCCCTCACCAGCAACAGACCGCGCCAACCTCAAATGAACGAAGCCTCTGAAACCATGAGGAACTGCCCGTCTTTCCTCCTTGGAAGTTGACCTCTCACGTATCGGTTTTGTAATAAAACAAAGTAATTCACAGCAGCATTTTTAAAGAAAATAAGCAAGGAAATCTTTCACCACCACTTTTATAATACGCTGTACCTGAGAAATTCTCAATTATTTCTAATATACTCCATTTACCCTACTTTATAAAGCTGTTACTAATGGGCAAAATCGGTAACAGGCAATTTAAGTTATATTTTGTTGTTAAATCTAACAGCACATTTTTAAAATTAATAAAAGTAAGTGTTATACAAAGCAATTTAGTTGTTAAAAGTTACAGATTAAAAAGGCAGAAATTCAGGCATTCAATATGAAGCTATTCATATAGATAATATTTTACTTTTTGTTAGCGAAACAATCAGATCACATGAATATCTGTGACAATAATTGAGTGCTTCAATGAATTAGCAGTTACAATAAAATCTATTCTGATTTATATTCATTCAACAGATACTTTATCTGAGTGGAGTTATCCTAAAATGTAAACAACTGTCATAAATGATTATAATTATGATTAGTTTTTGTCAGCAAATGGAATTACCATGGAAAGAGTCAGATAGTGTTTATAATCAGCCTATTATAAATGAAAAATATTTATGCCTCATCTTCAACATTTTAGTGAGTAAATTTGTCTCTCCACAAGAAGAAAATTGCACTTGAATGGACTGTGTTCCATCAGAAATTTATATTTCGCAAAGCATCACAGTTGCATTCTGTAATCAGCATTGAGAATATATAATCTGGATGTGTAATGACATTACCTTATTTCTTCCCAATGAATCAAGCCCTTTTTTTCTAAAATAAAATAGACTACATTGATCATTCATTCAAATATGTATCAAGTTTTTAAAAAAATACTTGATTACATTTTTTCACCTATTACATAAAACATACTTTTGGAAAAAGGTAGAAATTGAGATTCTGTCAGTTTTTGCAGGAAAGAGTCCACAACTTGAAATGAGAGGAATACTAGCTGTATTATGGATTCAGGTTTGTTGGGATGGCTGTTGAATCTGTGCCACATCAGGTACCTTTTTAGGTTGAGTGATTAAGACATGGCTATTTCAGGGGAAACTCTTCAACCTAACACAATTCCTAAAGACACAAGCCAAGTAACCCTATCTGTCACATAACATTCAGCTTTACATTACTAAATAATTTGATTCTGTGTATCACATCAACAGATCAGTCAGTACTTCACTTTCCTAAGCCATCTGGTTACTTCCTGAGTGGCGAATATGGTTCCTTACCAGATGGATCTCACTATTAGTTTATGGTGACCATTCCTAGAAAGTTTAGAGAATGGTCATCACATCAGGCTATAATATTCTAAACTATCCTACATTGGCCTATTCCTTAAAGTCCAGTTTCCATCTACTTAAAAAATATCATATTTAAAATGCAGTATTTTACCATTTTGAGCCACAGCTCTTGTGAATGGATGAGGCAAGAAAATGTGGTTTGCAACTACTCCATCAGGAAGAACGATATGGCACCATTCACAAGGAAATGAAAAGACTTGGGAAATAACATTAAGCAAAGTAAGCCAAAGCCAAAGAAACATAGGTTTCATGGGTTCCCTTATTTTTGGTAACTAGAATGTGCCTATAAAGCCATGACTAAACACATGGAGTGATTTATATATATACACATATGTACATATGTATATATATGTGTATATGTACATGTATATGTACATAAATACACACACAAACACGCACATTGGGATACGATAAATTATATAGGACTCTAGACATTCACACTGAGGCCAAAGGAGTGTATGTATAGAATTGGATGACAAAGGCTCAATAGCTACGTGCATATGATCATATAAAATAATATTTTATGAAATGAAGACTCCAAGAAAAGAGAACAAGACTTACTTTTAGATGCCATTGCTGCTGAGTTTGGTTTCCTTTTCATTTGTTCTGTTTGTTAGTTTATAGTCAGCAGAGGAAAGTAGGAGCTCAGAAAAGGTGGAATACTGGTGAACAAACACAACAATGGCATTCACTAGACACTATAGAGAAAATGAACTATATATGTTATGGTGGGGATGGAGGGAAAACTGGGAGAGAGTGTGGGAAGGGAAGAAATGATTCAAAAAGAATTGGGCTTATACCTGATTCATGTCACTCTAACCTTTCTGTATATCAAATCTACAATAACAAGTAAAATAAATAAAAAATAAAGTATTTTGCCTATCACATTTGCCACTGTAGAGGAACAATTCTATTAATACTTATTTGTAGAGTAATTTAGGAAATGCATGATCAGAACATCAAAAACAAACACATTCTGCTAAAATAACTGTAACATAAACTGCTAATAACATACCCTGAAAATTCATAAATTACATCATTAATAATATACTCTGGGCAAGTTTTGTAAAGTTACAAAGCAAACATTATTAAATTTGAGAAAAAGAATAACTAGAAATTTCAGTCCTGGTTACAAATTGCTCTCATTTGTTCTAAGCACTTGGACAGGCTAAATTCATCAATTGCTATTCCATGTATTATCATCTGTTTGAATTAGAAAGAAGAAAATGCTGGCTAGTTAACGAAACTTTAATTATGAAATATATCCTGAAAGACATTGCCCTCAGAAGCTAAGGAAACACATTTATGGTTCCCGCATCTGTCAGTGGTGATTCACAAATAGAGACAAAATAGAGTAATTAAGCGGAGAGATGCTGAATCTACAGTTCTCAGCTCGGTCTCTCTCTCTGTCAGTCTCTCTCTCTTTCTCTCTTGCTCTCTTTCTCATCCTCTTCTTTCGGTCTATCTGTCTATAGGAAAATTGGTCAAACTTTCTAACTTTGATCGCATCCTTTCATATGTAGAAGGTAGTCTCAAAAGGTACTTCACAAGAACCTCACACCAAGCTCGCATATTACTTAAACTAGCCCATGGCCAGGCTATCAACAGTCCATGACAGGGCATTTTGTTTCTTGAGACAGAAGAGGTGTCCCAGAATGCTATCCATTGTGCACAACAGAAAGCTTTGTTTTCTTTCCAAATTCTCCTCAAAAAAAGATTTTTTTCATACAGTTCCCTCTGATGCACTGGAGAAACTGAAATTGAGATAGTTTAGGTGTTTCTTATGGTTAATGAAGGCAAGAGTAAAGAAAAAAATGCAGACTTGATGGATCTTGCACCTGGCAGGACGGGATACAGCTCCACCACACCCCGTGATGTGCAGAAGAAAGCATCGTTGCTTTCGCCATGGACAGTGTGGGCCGGGGAGACTCCAGGGCCGTTGCCCAGCAGACGCTGTGACCATGGCCAGCCAAAGAGATGCCAAGTGCAGGACTGTCCTCCAATGGCAGTTGGACCTTTGCACTGGAAACATGGAAGACTAGAAAGAAGAGAGCATGTGTGAAGAAGTGCCCCCGGGAGGCGTGGATGAACAACACTAGTCTAATAAGTTCAGGAACAGTGGAAGGCCCTGAGTTGATGCCCAGAGTGGATATAAATCAAAGTCTTAGGAGGTAATACTTTAAAATATTAGCAGATTCCAACCCATTATTATACAATGCTATAGTTCTGAAGTAATTTTAGCATACATTAAACCAGTCAAATTATTCCTCTCCTATTAAGACATGATCCAGTTAAGTTTTCAAGTAGGATTTAGTATAAGGCAAGTATAATACACAAAAATGCCTTGAAAACATATTTCCTCATTTCTAAACCATACCATGAAATGGATCACATGAGTCAGGGTAAACCTTGACAGGGAAGAAAGGAAGAAGATGTAGATAAAAACCACAGCTCAGTCCTTTGCTAAAAGTATTTTCTCTCAATGAAAATTAAAGTGACACAGTACATAATTTCCTTGTTCTTGTGATCTATTTCTTCAATTAACATCAAACGAGAATTTTTATCACACATCAGATAAAATGCAATGTGGCACCACAATTCAGCACCCCTCTTCAAGAAGTTAAAATATTTAAATAATTTACACATTGAATAACTGACTCTTTGAAATACCAGCATCAGGGCTAGGGGCATGGTTCAAGTGTTTTCCTAGCAAGCTCAAGGATATGAGTTCAAATTCAAGAATGTTTTACACACACACACACACACAGCAGAGACAAACATCTTCATGAATTGAATTATAATAATGGGCTAATATTTGAGAATGGTGAATGTATACTTAGAAATATGACATTACTTAATCTCGTGAAGCATTGTTGAACTCACAGTTTCAGAATGAAATTTGGGGAATTAAGGCTGCAACATGAACTTACCGTACAGGAGAGTCCATACTTCTTTCCAACATTAGGACTTACTGGGAAAGCTATGATAAATGAGCCGGAAAAAAGTGAATTCATTTTCAGAATTCCTGCTCAGCGCTACTAAGTGTTCGTACATTTAATAATGTTATTCTGGTGACTGGAAAATTGCAAGTTTTAGTTCAGTAAATATAATCTGTGCAAACTCATTGCATTAGACAGCTTTTATATATTACTATTACTTAATATTAAAACATGAGAGTAAAAGCTATGGTTAAGGTTAAAAATGAATATTTCACTTGTTCTTAAAGGTTTATCAGGAGCTGAGCAACACAGCTCATCTGTCCGCTTGTAAAGACTTGCTAATAAGAAGAGTGGCTTGAAATTTCTCTGATGTTACAAGTAATCTTCACATTCAAGTTCCAGTTTAACTGAGACTATTAAAACTCTAATGTAAGCACTGAGATTTTTTTATGTTTTTTATTGTAATGTATAAAGGGGTTACAGTTATATTCTCTAGATAGTAGGTGCATTATTTCTCACACATTGATACCTCTTCTCATGTTTTTGTCCCCATTTATCTCCCCCAACCCTCCCAGTTATTTTGTTTCCCCCAACTACCCTTTCCTATTTCAAATAAACAAATATATACACAATATGCCAGGTAACAAAGTCAGATACTGTAAGAATATGAGATTAACCCAAAGGCAACAAAAGGGAAGAGAAATAACATAGTACATTAAGATCAACAATCACACAAGGTAACACTCTTGTTTCCATATCCTGGAGATCCTTTCATTTATCCTCATCCAATATGGTCTTATGTACCTAGGATTTGCGCTGTTGTAATCCTCTGCTAGGAGAGTCCAAGATGTGTACTAATTATTACAAATGAGGGAAACCATTGAGCCTGTGTTCCTTTGGGTCTGGCTTACTGCACTTAATATGATTTTTCTAAGTCTTTCCATTTCCTTACAAATGAGGCTATGCCATTCTTTCTGATGATGACATAGAGTTCCATTGTGTATAAATACCACATCTTGTTGATCCAATCATCTACTGAGGGGCATCTGGGTTGGTTCCATATCTTTGCTATGGTAAATAGTGCTGCAATGAATACCGTGGAAGTACCGAGATTTAAATGCTGACAAATTCTTAGGTTTTTCCAACATCTGTTCTTTGGGAAAGTACAATAGTTATGCCATAGTAGTTACTATTAATGTGCTAAACTACTACCAAATAAAACCCTTAAAATTATCACAAAGGTAAGAGAGAATCTATTTAAGGCAGTTTCTTTCACTAAGGAAAAACTGTTGGCATGTGTGTTCATCATTCTTTATAGGAAATTTTTAGAGCAGATATTTTTATTTCTCTTTCACAGTGGATTTAGTGTTAGACTTGCATTTTTTTCATATATTTTTATTGTAATTAATAGAAGGGTTACATTATATTCACCAGATAGGAGGTACATTAATTCACATACATTGATACCCTTTCTCATGTCTCGGTCCCCATTTCCCTCCCTCCACCCCTCATCTTGTTTTCCCCCCTTCCATATCCAATTTCAAATAACCAAATACAAATATATCCAACATATCAGATAACAAAGTGAGATACTGTAACAATATGAGATAACCAAGGGACAGCAAAAGAGATGAGAGATAACATAGTACATTAAGGACAACAATCACTCATTATGTGGCTTTTGTTTCTATATCCTAGAGGTCCTTTCGTTTAGCATCATACTATATGGTCTTATGTATCTAGGTTTTGCTCTATTGCAAATCTCTGCTAGGAGAGCCCAAGGTTTTACTGATTATGACAAATGAGGGAAACCATTGAGCCTATGTTCCTTTGAGTCTGGCTTACTTCACTTAATATGATTTTTTCTAAGTCTTTCCATTTCCTCACATTACCTTCCACAGCTCAGGTTCCAAGGCAAGCCTAATATTAGAGAATTGTCTATCATGATGCATTTACTTCTAATAAGGGAAAATCTTGTGAATTTGGTTTTATCTCAATGAGGGAATGGATATTTTTCGACTATTTTTTCTTGCAGGAGTTGTTACAAGCAAGATAGCTAGAGAGCTCAGTGGGGAAAATGCAGAGAATACCATTAACAGGGAAAATACAGTTAAAAATGCTAGAATGAATTATTAAAAGCTTCCATTTTTGGTGAAATTTCTTTTGAAATGAAAGAAATTTAATTCAGTAATTACAAATTCATTTGTATAATTCCAATTTTTAACTCATTATGAGATATTTGGAGATATTTGGGATATTAAATAAGCTCTTTCCTCTGTACATATCAGAAATTACTTTGGAGCTGATTGACCAGTATTAAGATATTAGTGAAAGCAGAAGTTGAAAAAAGTCCTTCCCACAAAATAATTTCCTGATTAAGAAAATTGCCCCTGGCCTACTTAGTACAACTATTTTTAAATAAGTTCAAGGGAAAAATTCTTCCTTCTTTGTGTGATTCTCCTTATTTTGCATTTTCTTGCAAATGAACACCACAATTTTCAGAAGTCTGTTAGAAGCACAGCACTATATACTAGAAAGAAGGTAACAGGCTTCAATTCACATGTTTTCTTCCTGTGGTACTTGAACAACTACTGACTGAGCCTCTCACAAATGCAGAATGTTCACTTACAATAGAGCCGGTGGCAGCTGCATCAATAGGCCCTGAGAGAGAACATGTCTACAAGTTCTTGGAACTAAGTCTGACTCAGTTGAAGAGTTTCAAATGAATAGTTAGCTTTGATTGGCCAAGGAAATGGGAAGATCAAAAGTAGACAATGAGCCAGAACTAAGAGCCTCCAGAACTGGGGTGGCCCTTCGGCCACTCTAATCCCTTCTGACTACCATCACTGACTTCCTCATTCAAGACATGAATTGTAGATGCACCTGTTGAAGAGTTGAGGGCCCACATCCCATCACATAATCAAAACTGAACCACTGGGGAACAACACACAATGGAAACCTGGGTAATGCGCTTCTACTACTCATTTATCTCAAGTGCCTTTGATTTTAGGAAAGTTCAATTAAACACATGGAGTTTCCATCTGCAGAAGAAAACAGAACTGTATGCATGCTCTGTAATCGCTAAGGAAGATGAATTTGAAGTATGCAATATTCTTGGGAAATATAAAGTAGAAATTTACAGTTGTTCATATTGTTGCTCAATCTCGCTTTCTTTCTCTCTCTCTCTCTCTCTCTCTCTCTCTCTCTCTCTCTCTCTCTCTCTCCCTCCCTCCCTCCCTCCCTCCCTCCCTCCCTCCCTCCCTCCTCTCTCTCTCTCTCTCTCTCTCTCTCTCTCTCTCTCTCTCTCTCTCTCTCTCTCTCTCTCTCTCTCTCTCTCTCTCTCTCTCTGGCATAGCTTAGTTTGACCTCCCTACCTCCTGGAGTTTGCACTCTGTACCAGTATGAAGATATTTACCCCCCCCCACACACTCTGTGATTCCTAAGAAAGGAATTCTTGCAGCCAGGGACTCCTTACATGGTATAAAGTGATCGGTTCTCTTGGTCTCATTGTAGAAGCCACAAAAATGTGGAATCTTAAACCAGGCGCCGATGGCTCACACCTATAACCCTCAGGAGCCTGAGATCCGAGCATGGTGGTTCAAAGCCGTCTGGACAGGAAAGTCGGTGAGACTCCTACCTCCAGCTGACCACAGACCAATCTGGAAGTGATGCTGTGGCTGAAGTAGAAAAAAGAGGCAAAAGAGGCTCTGGACAGCACCTAGGCCCGGAGTTCAAGCCCTGGGACTGACAGAAATAAAAATCAAATAGAAAGAAAAAGCAAGCAAGCAAGCAAGGAAGGAAGGAAGGAAGAAAGAGAGAAAGAGAGAAAGAAAGAAAGAAAGAAAGAAAGGAAGAAAGAAAGAAAGAAAGAAAGGAAGAAAGAAAGAAAGAGAAAGAAAGAAAGAAAATCTCCTAGCATCCTTCTCTTTCCAATTTTCTTCTCCCTACTGGCGGCTTCCTCTAAGCAGTTGCTGTCAGGCACGGCTATCTGCAGTCTTTGAAGGGTTTTTGCGTCTTCTTTGAGGGTTTTTGCGTCTTCTCTGGAAGTCCCCGCGCAGACCTGGGCAGGAGAAAGGCTTTCGCATTGCTTCCCACCATGTCACAACTGGAGCAGTGCTAGGGACAGCTCTGTGGATGGAGGCGGTGCGCAGGGCTTCAGGGACCACGGGAAGGGGGACCCGACCATGGCGCTCGAGCTACATGGGCCTGGCTCTGGAAAGGTGCTAAGAAACCAAGTATCTGAAAGGTTGGATTCTCTGTAACCTGTGCCCAGCAGAAACGATCCGAAGATCCGAAGAGCGTCCCGCAGATTCTCCAGTTATCTCATGGGACCCAGAGCTCATAGTTTCACTCACTCCAACTAAAAATCAAAAGTTAGGCAATGCACAAGAAAACCTCCAGAACAAAATTAGAGCTGCTTTTCTCTCCCTTCCCTTCTCTCCTCCTCCTCTTCCTCCTCCTTTTCCTCCTCCTCTTCCTCCTCTTCTTGCTCCTCTTCTTTCTTCTCCTCCACCCCATCCTCTTCTTCCTCTTCCTACTCCTCCTCTTCCTCCTCCTCCTTCTTTTTGGTAGTAATGGGACTTGAACTCATGGTCATACACTTGGCTAGGCCCATGCTCTACAACTTGAGTTATGCTTCCCACCCTTTTGAGTTTGATTTATTTCAGGTGGAATCTTGTACTCTTGCATTTTTCTTCCTCAGGGCTGGCAACACTCTCTGATCTTCTTCTATAAAGTATTCCCAAAAGCAAAGAAAGGCTCACATACATATGCCCACATGTTTGGCTTATTTAAAATTGGATTTTTCCAAAGCTGGCCTCACACCAAAGTCCTCAAGTGCACGGGGTCACAAAAGCACACCACTGTTTCCATCTCTGATTCTATTTTGGAATGTAAAATAGAAATGAGCTGAAGATAAAAAAATCTGAGAAATTCACAAAATCAATAAGTAGAAATAAAAGTTAATTCAACTTCTACATAAACGTTAATTCAACTCCTCCTTGATGCTTTACAGATTTATAGACACTACAGAATTTCCTGAACTTTAATTGCCTCTATAAACTAAGGGCTTTGCCTTTCTTCAAGATCTTTGTAGAGATGTAAGGGTGATAGATCTATTGGAAGAAGCACAGAGCTGATTGAGAGATCAAGGAACCAGCTTTGCTTTAACAATATTTTATGCCGCTTTCTAGAATAAAAGCGAAGAAAAAGTAGTCTTTATTAAGAAGAAACATTCCCAAAATACCAGCTATCTACTGCTCCCTCCTCAGTGCCAGTGTGGACAGATGTGGCATGAAGAGTTGTCATAACCTTCCACCTTTGGTGTTACTGCAGTGACTACGTGAGGTTCATGTAACAGATGCTTTAGAGTTATACTTTGTTAACCAGTGGTTGATATTAATTATGGCAATTTTTTCTTTTGATTTAGTGACATGGTATCTGAGATTTTCTCTGGCTAGAAGACATCAGACTGAAAGTGTGAGGAATATTGGTTGTGGGTAACGATGTGATTTTGAACTTTGAAACTTCTGTTTGCTAATCAAGAGCTTCACTGATTTTAAATTTCAGCTACATTTTAATATTTATTCATAGGCAAGCCTGTACTGCAATCCTCCTTTTGACACTTCTGTTTCTTCTTAGCCTAAAAATCTGGATGATAGATATACAACATCATTCCAGCTTTTTTTTGATAGAATCTCACACTGAATGAGAGCTTTATCCAGTATCTGCTAGGATCAGAGATGTTCAGCCATTTTACACAGCACGTGTTGTTTATGTTTGAGACAGAGAGACAGAAGGGGGAGTTGGATGGAAAGGACCCAGAGTAGCTGCCATCAGCTGGGAGTCCACCCTTAAGAAGAAATTAGCAAATGATTGCATCATAAAATTGTTCACTTTTTTCTGTTAATATATGGCATGTTACAGAGAGATTATATATGCTTAGGAGGATAACAACTTCTCACAAAGTATGTGCTTATATATGAATAGAAAATTGCTCATAAGTTGATACATCTAAGGGCTTTTATCTAGTAGAAAAAATACGAGTGTTACAGAGGATTAAATTTGCTGCTGTATTTTGTCTGCATGTTTTTACTTTTATAAAACAGTTTCAGAGTAAAAAGCAAATAAGGAAAATATAATTGAAAGAAATTAGACTAATGAATTCAGAAGCTTAATACGTATATGAGCTATTAATGGAAATATGAGACATCTAATTGAATTTTGGTGACTGACTCAAATTTGATGAGCCATAAACCCCAAATTACTAGACTAATATGATTAAAATGATTTAAAGAGTACATAGACTATATTGTGATAATCCTCGATGTAATGCACCCCTAAAGACTTAAGCACTTGCTATAAAATTGGAAATTATTATTCTAAAATCTAATTTGAGGGTTAAAATACTATGAGGCATACTAAAATTCTATTTGTAATATTGCTAATGAAATGCTTCAATGAGTTTCTTTGATAAAACAATGCTTTTTAGAGGTACTCTTCACTAATCATGAGTTATTTATTAATTTAAATATGGATTTAAAAAACAAACTGGCTTATCTTTACTATTTACTTTCTGTGATTATTCAATAGTATTTCTGATTAATAAAATATCATGTTATACTCAGGGGAGATTTTCAGTTATCAAGATTAATCCATTCCAGTTTTGTCTATTGGTATTGAAACAATAATACTCTTTTGTAATAATGTTCAACAAAGAACCCAAAATAACCAAAAATCTCAAGTTATAGAAAATGAAAATGTCTGAGATAAAAATGACAAGTTGCTCCTTATTTTAGGGCTAAATTCACTTAAAATGTCCACAATAAAAGGCACAAATATAGGAGGAAGGCTAAACATTAATAATTTGTTTTGAATAGTATTTTTCCTGCAGATGATGTAAATCAAATCTGAACACTGGCAGAAAAAAATAAGAAAATTATTCAGGAACAATCAGACTTAGGACTCAGTTGAGTTAAATAAATCTCTTGGTACTTGCTACAATTACCAAACTCTAATATTCACATACATAAAAAAGAAAAGCCTTTCTCAAATGAAAAATTGGAAAGGGCTCAAAGGCAAAACTCTTATCCTACAATCTCAAAAAGTAATGGCCTCTCTCTCACTTCCTCCTTGCTCCACAGTGCACAGATTTGTAGCTTCTGTAAAGTTACTGCAGCCTGAAGAAAGAAATCACAGGGTGACGAATGGCTGCAGGCCCCTCAGCTCACCTGTGCAGACTTTTTTCAAGCCATTTCCTACACAGTTTGGAAAAGTTGAAATGAAAGACAGAGACAAGCATGGAGAGGTAGCACAGAGGATCTAAATTAATTCAGAAAACCCTAACACCAATGATGACAGACTCTAGCCAACAGTTCTTAAAAACAAGCATTGACAATAATGAGTTGGGGCATGTTGTTAATGAAGTTAATATGAAGCCCTGGAGGATGACCAGGATTTCAAGATGCAGTGCATTTTACCTCTAATTCCTAAGCTGAAAATGGGAAGGGAAATCTGACTGTAAAGTGCACGATACATAGGAATTTAGAAAGAACTTCTTTTGACCAATTTACCTCTAATTGCTGATCTCAGAATGGAAAAGGAAATCTATCTACAAAATGTCTGATGCATAGGAATGTAGAAAGAGCTTCTTTTGACCAATTTAGCACATGTTGAAAACTCCAAGTTACATTTGCTTATCATAATCTTCTCAGAAGAACAAGAAATAGTTGGTATGATTGCCTTTAATTTCTGCTATAAACTTCTGCTTTGCCATTATGCAGTAATTGAGTTAACTTTCTATTTTGCCTTTGTTTCTCCCACTAGTGAAATTATCATTATATATAAACTAATTGCATTTTTCTATAAATAATTCAATTTGTGATTACTAAATAACACTTTAAAATAGAATATATGATAACCAGAATCCTTAATGCTTAAAATCAAGTAGAGCTATCATGTTTTTAGTGCATTGACTTACAGTTGTTATGGATCTACTAAAATATTTAGCATCTATTATAAGGCATGTTTTAATTAAAATCTGTGTACAGTTCAATTTGAAGAAAGTTGGGTTTGTTTAGGAAGATCATGATTTGTCACAGACTATGTCACAAATAACAAACTTCAACTTCACAAGAAGTGAGCCTGAGAATATTGACTTCTTAATCTGAAAGTATGAGTCCTGGCGTTACTATGTATATTTCTTAAATCGTAACCATTTTTCTTAGAGTTTAATTCTGCCTTGCATTTTTCCTATACTCACCATCTGATCCTAAATATTACACTAGCCACAAAAATATGATGCTTTGGTAGTTCAAAGGATGAAAGAAATATTCTGCACATTGTTGTAAAAGTTATACTAGGCTTCACCAAGGATGGAGAATAAACATACCTTGAGAAAAGGCTTAAGAAAGAAGGGATTCTCCTGAGGGATACTTATGTGTATCATGCAGCAGCTCATCGAGTTAGACAAGGAATATAAATGAGAGAATAGTCCCTGCCCTGTGAGTTTTATAATCTGTTGTAAAGAAAGGTATTTCTGACAGAGGGAACAACATAATTAAAAACTCAAATCATAAAAGAATTTATGTCCCTTGGAGAAGAGCAAATAATGGGAATATCTGAAAGAAGCATAGAAAAAGAAGAAGTAGAGATCATTCCATATGATCTTCTTATTAAGATCTTGAAATTATCTTTAAACAGTCTAAATTACACTGGGGTTCATCAGAACCGGAGGATTAGACAAAAACCACATGCATTTTCCCCATCATATACCTTATGCTATCTAAACGTCAAACATGTCCGACTTAAATATGTAATATTCTGCTTTAAAATATGGATATGAAAAACTCAGAAGACATTTGATAAAAGAATACTCAATTGCTGTGAACTCAATTACTTCCCTCTTCATTGAAATCCCTCAAGGACACATAGAACTTTACCAATGGAAAGATGTCTAATACTTACTGAAATTGTAGAATTGGCAGGCTCTTAAGCTCATTGTTTAGTTTTCCTTAAGTGCCCTCCTCCCCTAAGCCCTACATCAGCAGCCTGGCCATTCTCAAGCCAGACAAGTTGTCATCTAAAATTAACCAGTATAATCATAATCACCTCATATATTATTAAAATATTTTCATCCTTCCCTTTTTGGATGCTAATTGCATATATCTTAAACTGATATTGTCTCATGAATTGTTTGCTCTGTCCTTTTCCATTTACTTTCCACAGCTTGGTTTCTGTACCTTGCTCTGAAATATGTTGTTTTTGTTCTAAATGTTTTTGCCACTTCTGTGTTTATTTGTGTAGAACTAGTCTGGTAGATGGAGCTTTCACATAATACATAATTATACACTTCTTTTAGACGTCAAGAGTCTAATTTTTCCTGGATGCATAAGGACAGAGTCTTAGCCCTGTCTAGTTTTTGTAGACATGAATGATATAATTGTGGTTAAAAATAAAAGAAGGCAGAGAGTGTTAATAGGATTCATGGTCAGTGTACATTTTCTTCAAACCTCAATCTTATTAATAGATAATAAAATTACATGTCTACCAGAAAAGAGAATAACCATTTAAAGTCTATTGTTCTGATGTCCAGACTATATCATGCATGTGTTAATTGCTTTAAATATTCACTATCATTTTCACCATTTGTTGAGTGTTGATTGCTTCCTGCCATTTCAAAAATTATGCATCTAATATTTTTGACATTTTATTGTCTTATTACAAATGAAAATTTAAAACCCATAAGGAAATTATGTGAGATCACAGAATGTGGTAGAGTAACATCTAAAACTAATAGT